>NC_137026.1:22903859-23096359 GCF_032717465.1 Coenobita brevimanus
ACTCACTTTTAAAACCTCCCTGCCACACCTAACCCTCCTGACTCTCACCCATCTCTTACCTACTCTTAACTTTCCCTCCACTGAGTGGTGGTTGAGACATACCTCCACCCTCCCCTCTCAGAACTCTCCACATCCAACAATCTTTCTATTACATTTCCCTAGACTGTACCACATAGTCCATCAAAGCTCTATCAACAACCCTTCCACCACTCCTGTCTCACCCATGTATAGTTATAAATATCTTTCTTCTCAAACAGCCGTATTCCCAATCACCATCTCTCGCTCTAAACACACATCGCTATCATTTTGTTCCTCATTTTCATTTCTTCCAGGCACACCATGCATACCTTCTTCAACCTTCAACTGCTACATTTCCCACTCTAGCATTCAGATCTACTCCTCATTACCACATTCACATTATCCAAAACTCTGCAGACACTCATCAACATCATTCCAGAAAAGACTCCCTCTCTTGTTCATCCCTTTCACACTACCAGACGCATATGCACTCACAAACACACCCACAGCACACGTTCAAATTTCGCTTTCACCCACATCAGTCTCGATGACACCTCCTTCCATTCAATCACACATTTAACAATACTTCTGGACTCACTAACAAGGCCACACCTTCTCTTGCCCTTCCTCTATCAACACCCACAAACAATCTTCCATTCACACTTCGAAACATAGATTCCCCCTTCCCTTTCATCTTCGTCTCACTCAAAGCTAACACATCCAACTTTCTTCTCACAAACATTCTCCCAATCTCCTAACTTTTAGCCTCAATCATACACCATACACGCACATTCATAGACCCAATCTTCAGGGTACAGGGATAACTCCATCCCTATCCACTTTCTCTGGCCTGTCTCTTTTTAAGAACTAAAAAGCAGAGGAGGATCCCTAGTCCCCTCACCCTGGCCCCTTTTAGTCATGTACGACACGCAGGGAATACGGTGGCAGTATTCTTCCTAACAAAACCTGGCCGCAGAGTAGTAGTACCACTATAATTTGGCCAGGTTGTGTTCCCCCCGCCACAGGGGGGACATAGCCCTGTCCTACACTGGAGTGACAGGACAGGTTAAGGTAATAAGGTTGTGTTCGGAGGAGCCCAACGAGGAAGAGAAAAGATTAACAGAGTAAGCAGAAGGATTAGTTGTGAGGAAGAGGTCAAAATATGTTAGGGCTCTCTCCAAGGCAGTCAGGGATATGGGTAGGGTGCTGTACAAGTGTAACTTGCAATACTTTGGTGATAGAAACTCCGTGTACAAACAGCTAGATAAGGAGTTTGTTACAGGCTCACAGTAAAAATAGTCTGCCCGTCTTGGCTGCCTGCTGCTGGAACTGATGCAATAACGCCTTCGCCCAGGCGTGGGGCCCTGGGAAAACATGCTAGGTCCAGCCCAAGTTTAGTGGGGGTGCATGTATGCATTTGGGGGGGACATATATACATTTCAGGGGTCATAGACATATTGTGGAGGGGGTACACTACTCCCCGGGTGGCTGAGATGGTGTCTCCTGACACCAGGAGTTAAACCGGTGTTTGATTATAGTATTAAGGCAAGGGCGGGGAGGTTTGTGTACAGGGATAAGTATGATACAGGGGCAGTAGGGAGACATGGCCATGTTGAGGGGAGGGAATTAGAAGGATATATAACAGATAAGATATACAAGGATTAATGCAGCGATGCGTCCAGTAAGGGTCGAAGGTGTACATAGATATAATGGGGATTATACAATAATAGTGTGATACATGAGAGATAAGGAGTGGATACTGGGAGAGTTCTATTGTTGTTCTTCACCATTTCATTTTTTTTTTTTTTTTGTATTTTCTGGGAAATCCGTGCAAGTGAGATGTGAGGGAGCATATCAGGTGAATTATGTCGGGCGCATAGATCCCGTAGAGTTAATAGTACATACACTGGATTGGCATACTATCATCAGTCTGAATAGTAGGAATTGAGGGAATCCTGGCACACCTTTATGGCCGCTGGGTATACTAGGAAGTCTCCAATCTTTACCACTTTTAAGTTTTAGTGGAGCATTTGTGAGCACTGAGCAAGTACAAGGTAGCATAAACTGTCCTCTGGAAAGATCTGTACACCACACTGACTCATAAGTCAAGCCATTCACACAACACAGTCTCAGGTAGTGTTAGTACATCCACTCCTTCTTTCGCACCAGCAACACAAACAGAGACTTTGGTGGAACTCCATGCGGTAACAAAATTGTGCACGTATTCATTACTGCATTTCGTCTCTGTCGTCTGTTGGAGAAGATCTATGCACACTGTGTGAGGTAGAGTTAACTGAGACATGTCTGAGTCCCAGTGATAGTGTTGTCAGGAGAGGAGGTAAGAGCCATTTTCCGAAGGCTGAGATGATGTAACAGTAGACATTGTGAGGAATTTATGTCCTTGCTCGCAGTCAGTAAAGGAATGATCTCTGTATTCTCAGATGATGATTGTGGTGGTTTGGGCTGGGTTGGTGTTTTTGGTATTGTTAGGGTCTGAGGTATTTGAAGGACTGTTTTGATCGTATGTACAGGACGGGGACATTCCATACTGTAAACCGGGAATCCAGAAATGTCTGTACTACCACAGGCAGAGTAATAAGGCAATGGAGTGTTGTGCCATGGTGGAGAAACCAATAAGGGCATCTGCAGGATACTGCAAGTCATTAGTGACATGAAATTAAATTGGGATAGGGGCAAATCTCTGTGTAGTTTGACTTCAAGGGTGACTCTTCCCTTAACCTTAAACTCTGAGCCGATTCTGACACCACATAGGCGAAATGTCTGGTGGTTCTAGGAAACTGACGTGGTTGTGATGTAGTTGAAGCAAGATGTAAGGAATTGTGGGAGATCAGATTTCACTATAGATCCTGTGTCCAAGAGGAATGACGTTGGTATGTCATGACTGGGCATCCGAGAATGACTAAACCCGAGGGATGTTATGGGACCTACATGGCGGATGGGGAGTTGGGTTTCTGGTTCTACGTGATATTGGGCCCGATACGGGCCTTGGCGCTTCCCCCGACTGTTGGTGGTTGAGGTAACGACATTCCCCAGTTGCTGTGAGTCGTGCTTGATTTGTGGTATTATTTGCAGTGTGGACGACGTGAGTGGGAAGGTGTACGCTGTCTGGTTTGGGAGTGAGGACGTCTGTATGTACAGTCGCAACCTTTGGATGCTCGATGGTCCATAGGATGACCACAAGAAAGCCAGCAAAGAATCGAAGATTGTCTGTTCCGTCTGGACGCTAGATTGATCACGACCTGCGGTAGGGAGAACGATGCGTGGCAGGTCTGCCGCGTCCAAGGTGGTGGGGACGAGGAGCGAGATTGGTCTGGGGTAGTGGAGGTGTGACAGACTGAGGAGGCCAAGGGTTGGGTGGTGCCCTGACGTGTGTGTAGTTCGAACCGGTTCTTTCTTGAATGGCTTTAGTGACCTGAATAATTTTATCTCCTTGGATTGAAACCAATTTCCAAGGCTAGCTCTCACTGTTTAGGAGTAAGCCAGTGAAGGAATCTCAGGTAACCAATTAAGTCAGCAAAAGTTGGTGAGTGAAAGCATTGATGAATGCCATTATTGTCTTCTAACCATTTCGTGCCTCACCAGTAATTGAAGCATCCCCTCCGCTACTAGTTGCTTTCATAGCGAGGCGGCAGCTTCGCGGGGAGCTGTGGACATATTGCGCTGGGACCCCTCAAGGTCCTAACCTAGTTGGTTTAGGAGCTTAATGAATCCCATGAGAGACGCGGTATTTGAATGCTGGCAACAAGGGGCTGATGAGTTCCGTACGAAAAATCAGCAAAGGTATGAATGTTATCGAAAATGTCCTGCACGGATCGCGGGATCCGATGTCCGATTTTGCCGTGGTGCAAGCGACCCACGAGATAGGCAGTTACTTTGAGGCGATTCTCATTGGTGAGCTGCCTCATTGTGGATGTCTGTTCTCGACTTTTCTGAGGAAATCATATGACAGACCAAGTTGGGTCCTGGCCAGTAAATTTGGACTGACGATTGGCATACGTCGAGATAGATAGACTGTGGAGGGTTGGCCATGGCTGGAAGTGCAGAAGTGGCAGCAGGAGAGGTGTGGGAGCAGAGAGAAAGGTAGTGGCAGTTAAGAAGAGCCGAGCAAGACAGGAATTGCTTGAAGAGGGAGGCTAGGAGAGGGAACGACAGGGGAAGGAGTAGAGGAGAAGAAGAAGGGAGTGTAGGAGGCAGGAGTAGGAGGGAGGAGGTATCTGGAGTTACGAGTGTAGGATGGGTAGTAAGTGATTTTCTGCGGGAAGTGAAACGGGAGTCTCAGGTACAGGGCGGTGGTACTTCTTTGCCACTTTAGTAAACGAGTGATTGTGTTAGAGTCGGCAGACAGGGTATGGATCAGGTGATGTTTCCGGTCGAGAGGGCTGGTGTTAAGCGGTTGGCCGTGGAAGAGTATGACATTTAATGCGGCAATGGAAGATGAAAGGATGAAGATGGATACGTAGGTGGAAATGTATAATATAACAATGAGGGAGAATGGAATACCACGAGTAGGTGTGAAAATGAATGAAGGTGCAGGGATGGATGAGTTTAAATAAAAAGGCGAAGGATGAGATGGATTATAAATAATGTAGGTGAAAATGAAAAATGGGGTAATGGAAATGAGATGGAATATTGACAATATCAGAAATCTGTAGAAGAAATCGAGGATAATCTCTATAGAAAGGTAAGGTACACTATAGTTACACAGTGAGAGACGGGATTGTGGGGGAGATGTATGACGTGCAGGGGTGGCTGGGCGTAGTGGGGCTGGGAAGGCGGGGCAGGGTGGGGCGGCGGTTTGAGAGACAGCTGGGGCGGAGAGGAGAAGAGACGCTGTTGATGGCGATGAGTCACCGGCAGAGAGTGGCGGTCCCAGGAGGCTCCACGTAATTTAGACCACATGTGGGCAAGAGAAGCAGGACGTGGGTTATGGCGATGGGGCCAGTGGTGGGTTGTAGAGGGCAGATGTTGGTTCAAAGCAGGTGTAGAGCTGTTGAGTTGCAAATGCAAAGAGAATGGCAGTGGGCAGACAGTGATAAGTGGCACCTGTGGGGGCAGGAGTTATGATGAGTTCCGGAACAGGTGCTGGGAACAGGTGCAAACAGGTGCATAGGTCGGCGATGGTGACACTTGCTGTCAGGAACAAGGTGTGTGTGGCAGGGGTTGTTTGAGAGGTAAGCACTGGTGAGAGAAATTGTACACTCGGAAAGCACAGCCAGGCTATTACACCACTAGGAGGCACTCAGGAGGGCGAGGCTGGGAGATGCGAGACGTCGTGTATCTGTGGTGTCACTTAAAGGGAAATCCGGAGGAGGCGGTCAGAATCTGATGGTTCGAAACACCGCTGCTACCAAATGTAACTTGCAAATACTTTGGTGATAGAAAACTCCGTGTACAAACAGCTAGATAAGGATTTATTACGAGCCTCCACAGTAAAATAGTCTGCCCGTCTTCGGCTGCCTGCTATGAACTGATGCAATAACGCCTTCGCCCAGGCGTGGGGCCCTGGGAAAGCGTGCTAGGTCAGCAAGTTTAGTGGAGGGCATGTAGCTGCATTGGGGGGGACATATATACATCGGAGAGTAGACATATTGTGGAGGGGGTACACAAGCTGCTCTAGGTCATTAACGATAGAAAAGATGTAGGCTTGTTCACCAGGTGGATCCGTGAAAGGAGAGGGAGAGGCCATAAGTGGTGGTGAACATTGAAATCTCCTAGGAATGGAGATTTCAGAGAAAGGAGAAATGGATAGAATGTGTTCCATCACGTAGAAGTAAGATAGGCTCGAAGAATTTTTTGAAAGTCAGTAGAATTAGGGGATAAGTAAACAGCACAGATATATTTAGTCAGAGAATGACAGGAAAGCTGAAGCCAGAGGGTAGAGAATTCAGAAGAATCGAGTTCAGGAACACGAGAGCAAGATAAGTCGTTGCGTATATATACACAACAGCCACCTTTGGCTTTGAAATGAGCATAAAGAAAGTAGGATGATACAGAAAAGGGTTTGCTGTCAGTTGCCTAAGACAGCTGAGTCTCTGTTAGAAAAAGAAGGTGAGGTTTTAAGAGGGATGAGAGGTGGTGCTCAACAGAGCCCGAAAGTTAGAGGAAAGGCCGCCGAATGTTGCAGAAATGAAGAAGAAAAGAGTCAGACTAGTGGTTCCAGGCACCTCCTGAGTCGTCACCGGGAGAGGGGCGGATGGTGGGGGACATTTATGGTCCCCCCCTGGGGACTCCTGAGGCTTGGTGAAGAGATCGCCATTTTAAATGAATTTTTGAATAGGAAGTATAGTGTGTACTGTGCATGTAGTTTGGTGTAGATAGTTAGAGAAATTTGTACTGGAGAGCATGCTGGCCTACTCTCATGCTTAACAACTGAGACACTGAAAAAGTTCAGCAAGGGGGATGGTCAGGAACTAGTCCTGAGGGCTGATGAAAAGGGAGCTCCAGCACTCCCCCTGTTATCAGCTTTCCATCCCACCTCAGGGGTGCACTTGCCCTGCTCGACTGGTGCTACAGTCTACTGGCCACATATATATAGCACCTACAAGGATAAAACTAAGTTGACCCCATATGACCTTTGACTTTTCTACCTCTGACCTTGGCTGACCTAATCAATTCATTATCTCTTCATACCACGTCACTAACCTTATGAATTTGGTCAGAAATCTAGTTGAAGGGTTTAGGATATATCGCATCAATAAGGATAAACTATGTCGACCCCATCTGACCTTGACCTTTGACCCCTTAACCCTAGCTGACCCAACCAGTTCATCATCTCCTCATACTGTATCACTGACCCACATCTGCATCACCTGATTATGCACGCCCACAAGGATAAACTAAGTCAGGCCCCTATAATTCCTATACATGTAACCCCTTCCCCTTCTATACTGTATCCACTGACAAAAGTTTGGCCAGAATCCGTTGAGAGGTTCAGGAGATATCGCGCCCAGAGTAACCTAAGTCGACCCCACATGAATCTGACCTTTGACCCATTTACCCTAGCTGAGCCTAATCAGTTCACCACCTCCCTTATACTGCATCATTGGCAAATGTTTGGTAGAAATCCATCAATGGGTTCCGGAGAGTATCATGCCCCCAATAGTGTTACTGACGCATGCACACCAAGCAAGCACGTGGATGGATACAGACTAAACACTTTACAGTGAGGTCTCCCCCATTTCCATAGGCCCGAAGTGGGGGCACTAATTACCAGAGAGACGGGCATGGAGACACTTGAGCAGGAAGGACGACAAACACATGAAAGCAGAATGTTGACAATGACTGAAAATTTAACATACATTACAAGAACAGACAGATGAGCAATGGAGACACAAGCATGAAGGACGACAAACACTTGAAAGCTGAATGTTGACAATGACTGAGGAGCACAGTACACTTAACAATAGTATTGAGGAACGAGAGGGATGGAGGCAAAAATTCTAAGGAGAGACTAGGAAAAGTGAGAAAGGCTGGCGGATACTATTATGGGCTTACCTCTGTTAAAACTTACAGAATATTTAAATGGGAGAATAAGCAGTATATGAGTGAACCAAGGCGGCAGCAGGATGTGCCAGCGAAGCTATAACGAGTCGTGTGTGCCACAACGAATACCAAGGGAACTAAACTGGAGTGACCAAAGATAACACTTGAGATGGAACACTGGGATAACACTTGAGATAGAGCACATGTACTAATACTTGAGTTGGAAAACTGGGATAACATTTGAGATGAAGCACAGGGATAACACTTGAGATGAAGCACAGGGATAACACTTGAGATGAAGCACAGGGATAACACTTGAGAGATGAAGCAACAGGGATAACACTTGAGAAGTGAACACGGGGATGACACTGACACAGACTGAGGCTTGTGGCCAAAAGAAAGAGAAAAGCTTACTGATATTAAAACACTTAAACCCCTTCCCACCCCCCCTCTCACAAGGACATATCTCCCTTAATATGAAAAAATAATTTATTGGTTTGCAAAAATAAAATGTTACAAGTCATCATACATGGCATGGATTAAAGAAGTCCGTGCTGTATTGTGGCATCACGTTTTTAACAAGCTTTAACTACTGCTTTACGGCTATTGGAGAAGACCTGTTTACAATAACAGTGAGTAGAACATGAATCAACATGCCCCTCGCCTTTTGGTAGCACTAGGTAGGTATGGACTGCATCAGTCTATCTGAACTAGTTTGTATTGGAGCAACTTTTCAATCAGTCTGGGTGTCATCGGTGTGAAGCAGAAAGTATGTAACATATGGTACCTTAAAAGAGAACACACTACCTGCACCCTACGGTTAAAATGTTTCGCCATGGGTAGTGCTTCGACCCCAATCTACAGGGCACACATACCAAATCAGAAGAGACAACTCGCCCGATCACTAAGCCGCCGTGGCAGAAAACATGTCAACTTAATTTCTATTCACTTATCTCTCATTTTTATGACCAGAAAAAGTGGTACTGTCTGTCTGTCTGTCTGTCTCTCTCTCTCTCACACACACACAGCACAATGGGACGAGTATAAAACGCACTTTTGGGAGGGAACTCTCCGCCATCCTTCTGGTCAATGTGAAGGTACACAGTATGTGGATAATATAAACCTTGTACATGAAAGAGTGAACAACATTAAGTGCCAAATGATCCAAAGGAATGTTAAAGGTTACAGCCATCACAACTTCTGTGCAGTAATAATCACCTTTGCACCGCACACCAACTTACTCCTCCCTATTCAATGTATTTAGCCATGAACACAATATGCTACGCCCACCAAACACCCCATAGAACTGCACGCAAATACAATCACGATTACAGAAAACCTAAATCTCTCTCTCTTTCTCTCTCTCTCTCTCTCTCTCTCTCTCTCTCTCTCTCTCTCTCTCTCTCTCTCTCTCTCTCTCTCTCTCTCTCTCTCTCCAAAAGGTTGGCTGAATTTGTGTTAAGCATTTTTATCACCCCTCAGGAAATATTATTGGAAGCAAACCATTTTTCGGGGAATTCATAGCACAGAGATTTAACGAGGTCATCAAAATGTATGGAACCCACACAGCAAAGGATCTGATTTAAAGCCACCAACTCTACATTCAGTAGGTTTAAAGCCAACTCTACATTCAGTAGGCAGAAGATGAAAATATAAATTTTATTTTTGTGTCTGCTAACTGAGACATTAAGGTGATACAGCACCACACACCCACCCCACCCCCCGCCCCTGCCACTACACCATACTACACTCACCCCCTGCCCTGCCACTCCCACCACACAACACCACTCCACCTGCCCTGCCACTCCACCACACACCACCACCACCTGCCCTGCCACCCCACCACACAACCCCACCCCCTGCCCTGCCACTCCACCACACAAACACAACCCCTGTCCTGCCACTCCACCACACAACACCACCACCTGCCCTGCCACCCCACCACACAACCCCACCCCTGCCCTGCCACTCCACTATACAACACCACCTCCTGCCCTGCCACTCCACCACACAACACCATCACCTGTCCTACCACACCACTATACAACACCACCCCCCTGCCCTGCCACTCCACCATACAACACCATCACCTGTCCTACCACTCCACCATACACCACCACCCCCGCCCTGCCACTCCACCATACAACACCACCCCCTGCCCTGCCAATCCACCACCACCTGCCCTGCTGCTCCACCACAACACCACCACCTGCCCTGTCACTCCACCACACCACCACCACCTGCCCTGCCACTCCGCCACACAACACCACCACTTGCCCTACCACTCCACCATACAACACCACCACCTGCCCTGCCACTCCACCACACAACACCACCACCTGCACTGCCACTCCACCACACACCACCACCTGCCCTGCCACTCCACCACACAACACCACCACCTGCCCTGCCACTCCACCACACACCACCACCACTTGCCCTGCCACTCCACCAAACAACACCACCCCCTGACCTGCCACTCCACCACACAACACCACCACCTGCCCTGCCACCCCACCACACAACACCACCCCCTGCCCTGCCACTCCACTATACAACACCACCCCCTGCCCTGCCACTCCACCACACAACACCATCACCTGTCCTACCACTCCACCATACAACACCACCCCCTGCCCTGCCACTCCACCATACAACACCACCCCCTGCCCTGCCACTCCTCCACACACCATCACCACCTGCCCTGCCGCTCCACCACAACACCACCACCTGCCCTGTCACTCCACCACACACCACCACCACCTGCCCTGCCACTCCGCCACACAACACCACCACTTGCCCTACCACTCCACCACACAACACCACCACCTGCCCTGCCACTCTACCACACACCACCTCCTTACCTGCCACTCAACCATCCAATATCACAATCACGTGATCATTAAATATAGCCAGATCCTGATACATCTGTCCATGTGCGACACCTTCATACATCTGATCCTTACCGTAAAACACCTGACCCGGCACCTCACACAGGTAACGGAGGACCACACAACCCCAAACCTAATACAGGTACAGTTGATCCTTGATTCAAAACGTCTACCTCCGTGTTGCTGCCCCCTTCACATCTCTCCCCCTCTTTTTTTCTATCATTTTATGTATTTTAATTGTACCGCTGACGCTCACACTGACTGACTTCCTCTCACCCCATCTTCCTTATCCTGCCACCCCTCCCCCCCATTTCCTGCCATACCTTCTCTTTCCTTTTCCTCCTTCGTCATTATGCCTTTCACTCTTTTTCTCCTCTTTTCCTTACTCTTTCAGCTCTTTTGTCCTTTCCTCGCTCTCCGTCTCCTTTTACTTCACTGTCTCCTGTACTGAATTTCAATCTCCGTGTGAAAGATCATGCAGGGACCTGGAAGCTTAGAGCCTCGCAGTGGAAGAGTGGGCGACGGAGGTGAGGGCGGACGCAGAGCAAGAGAAGAACTGAGAAAACAGAGACAGCAAAGGACAGACGAGGAGGGAAAGCGAGCGTAACATCGGAGAATGAAAGAGAAAAGAGGCAAAAACGTACTGCAATAGGAAAGAAGAGGGAAAAGGGTGGGATACTGGAGAAAGTCAGCAGAGACACTCCACGTGCATCCCTCCACATCCAGTATTCTCTCCTTCCTATTTCTTGCTAGATTGCCTTCAAATTACCATTATAACTCTTTTCCTCGACCCTCACTTTTCTACTCCTGTCCTCTACCCCCTCTCCTGGTCCTCTCTTCCTGTCAGCCTGCTCCCCCTCTTCTTTTTCACCCCCTCCCCTCCTGTCCCCATTCTCCCGCTCTCGCCTCCTCCTCCCAATCCCCTGCACCCCCACCTTCCTCTCTCATCCCCTCTTCCCTTCCTCATTCTTTCCATTCCAGTAAATGTGAAGTGGCAACTTTCATTTCAAGGTAAACTTAAAATCTGAAGCTGAAGCCAAACAACGTAGGGAAAAAAAGGATTTTGCAAGATAATGAATGTTTTGTCCATTTATCTGTCCTGCTTTGGTGACTCTTTTTCCTTTTTCTTGATCCTCCCACCTTATTCCAAAGTAGGCAACAGTGCGAGTTGCCTGCTTTGGATTAGGGTGGGAGTCCGAGTCCAAGGCAAGTGATTACAGAAGAAGTTGAAGCGGTAAAGTCAAGAGAAGACCAAACGTGCGAGGGAAAAAAATATTCAAGGATGAAGTGGCGAGAAGGAACAAGTAGAGAGTAAACACGGGGTGGGCAAAGCGTTGATGCCGAGAGCAGGAAATGAGAAGAGCGTTGTTCATGAATGAAAAAGGAACAGCACAAGAGAATAATTATGAACAGCTTGTGAGGTGACGAGGTGAAGAGATCAAAATGACATGGAAATATAAAATGTAGATCAAAGCGACATGAGGGACCAGAAGAGACAACGCACGATAAATAACGCATGAAGGCATGAAAGAGAGAGAGCAATAAGCAGCAAGGCTGAAGCCCCAAAGCCTACAGGATGAAAAAAAAAAAGGAGGCATATGGAGGATGATATATCATAAATGAATAATGATCATCCGTGATTACAATCACGCTGATGCACTTCACTGTAAACATCTTCACTCTGCCACCACTCACTCTTCCATTCTTACTCCTGCACCACTCTCACTCGTCCACCAGTCCTTGGCCATAATACTCAGAGGGAGCAAAATGAAAGTAAGACAGTAGATGTGACAAGGCCCAAAGGTGAGGGAGGGATTTGGTAACGAGGAAGAGGAGGAGGAGGAATGACGCTGAAAACCAAGGTGATCGCAAACCAGAGGCTGTAATACAGGAAACAAGTGGGTGGGAATGAACAGTAGTGAGTGTATCAATGTGGATGTGAAAGAAGTCGGGAATGGTGAGAGTGTATACCCAGATGCCAGGCTGGGTGTGTGTTATGAGTGTAAGAATATCATGATGTGAGGGGTAGTAATGGTGACTGGCAGCTGGGGTATACAGGAAGCGTGAAGTGAAGGACGGTGAGATAAGGTGGTGGGGAACAGGCTGGGAAAGGACATGAGAGAACAGAACGCAACGGGACGGGATGACAAAGGGAATGGGAGAGGAGAGGAGAAGAAAGAAATTGGAGTAAAGAATAAGGGAAAGGGAATAGGATGGGAAGGTAAGGAAATGGGAGGGCAAGGAATAGGGCTAGAGAGGCTAAAAGAAAAAGGATGGGAGGGTTGGGGAGGGGAATGGGAATCGGTTGGTAGGGAAAGAAGGATGTGAAAGGGAAGGCAGCAGGTAGAAGAGAAAGAAGAATAGTCTTGCATGTAGATAAATCATTATCATCATTCTTATTAGCAGCAAAAACTTTTTCTCAAATACGCAAGGGCTGAAATTATCCACAGTCAGGAAGAGGGAAGCAAAAAGTAAGAAAATCAAGAAAATAATGTTCAGTGATGTGGATAAAAGTGGCTCTCAAGAAGGATAAGCGAGGCTAATTGAGGTGTGAGAGATATGAGTAAAGAGGAGTGATCGACGAGACTCAATGGGAAGGTCTATCTATCTACTGCCAGACGCCTCAATCCCGTTTGGGGTGGCCACAAACAAATCGCCTCCAAGTCGCCCTGTCCCCCGCCATTTCACTGCCCTGCTCTCAATCCCGTTTGGGGTGGCCACAAACAAATCGCCTCCAAGTCGCCCTGTCCCCCGCCATTTCACTGCCCTGCGCCCACCTCACACCCCTCTCTCATATACCTCTCCACCCCATCCCTCCATCTCATCCTCGGCCTCCCCCTCCCTCTTCCCCCCTCCACCTCACTCACATACACTCTCTTCGTCAGTCTTTCACCCTCCATCCACAGTCCCACAATGGGAAGGTAATGGAGAGAAATCAAGGGTAAGAAGGCGGGGACACAGCTACGGCAATACGAAGACACGGGCAAGGCGGGGACACAAGCAGGGAGACGGGGAGTAATGAGAGGGAAGGAAATCCATTCCTACTCGTCCTCTCCGTGATCTCTGCCACTCCTTCACACCTCTCCTCTCTCACCTTTTCCCCTCCCTCACATCACCATTCTTTCTCTCACCTCCTCATTTCCATTACATCTCTCCTGTCACCCTCACCTCCTTCAGTTTACATATCTTTTTTCTTCCTCACTTCCTCCACCTCCTAACACCTCTCCTGTCACTGTGATCTTCACTCCCTCACATCTCACCTCACTCCCTCACCTCCTCCACTCCCCCACATCTCTCCTCTTTCCCTCACCTCCTCCACTCCTTCACATTTCTCCTCCCTCCTCCACCTACACTCTCGCAGCCTTATTTTCTCTACCTCATTCAACTCGCGTTCTGTCCTTACCTTGTCACATAAAAAGTTATGTTTTCCTATGAAGTGTTCATGATATCCCAGTTTGACCTTTTACTTACTCCTTCTATCCTCCCCAGTCGTTTGTTGCCATTCTTCTTCCGAAAATATCATCTCTCTTTTCCATTTTCACTCACCACTTTCCTACACAAGTCATGTTTTTTTTTCCTGTCCATAATTATGTTTTTAAGTTCCTCTCAAAACTATTTTACATTTCAGATGTTTCCTCTCAGCTTTCTAAAAATAAAAAAACTGGCAACCCTCTTAGGAAACCAACCCGAGAGACGGACATACCTAAAAATCCTAGTAAACAACGACATGTAAAAGTTAAGTAAGGAGCAGGTACAACAAATACAGTATTATGAAAGCCTGTTCAGTGACAATGGTGAAGGCAGAGGGGATCTATATATGAATAGATTTGGTGGTGTGCAGAGAAGGAATGGAGTGCCAGGGAAACGTGACACTGGCAGAAGTGATGATTGCTATGAAGAGGCTAAAGAATGGAATGCAGCGGGGGTTGATGAGGTTTATGCAGAGTTGTAGTATAGTGAGTGTAATGTAGTATTTGTGAGTGACATTTCAGGAAGTTTGAGTATGAGAAACTGTAACAGCAAAAGTGAAAAAAAGCCGTGACTATACCCCTGCACATGAAAAAAGGCAAGAGACGTGAATGCAAACAACTTTGGCATAAGTTTCCTAAGAGTTGTAGGAATGGTATATAGAAGATTTTTCACTGAGAAAGTAAAAGGTATATCAAATGGTCTGGTAAGTGACTAACTGGGTTGTTTGTAAGGAGTGGTAGAGGATGGAGTGGATCCAATATTTATAATAGGACATTTAGAAGGGAGGGCTTGTGAGGATGAATATAAGGTATTTATGGCATTTAAGGATCTGGAAAAAGCATGAGGAAACCTAAATCAGAAACGGAAATTGGAAAGTTTTGGGTATGGAAGCATGCATTCCTTTCTCATATCCTTTGACTAATGAAAGAAAGCCTTGGTTTAATCATGCTTGTTCTAATGCTGTCCGCAACAAGGAGAGGACCTACAAAAGGTACCGAAGCCAACCCACCCCTGAATCACATCATCTTTACGTTTCTGCCCGGAATCGTGCTAAGTCTGTTCTTCGCTCTACTAAAAATAATTTCATCCGTACTAAATGCTCTCAACTCTCCAACTCGAATTCTTCCTGCTCCTTCTGGCACCTTGCCAAAAACTTTTCTAACACCTTTACCTCATTATCCTTCCCTCCTCTTTTCTATTCTGATGGCTCTGTAGCTATTTCTTCTATTGATAAAGCAGATCTCTTTGCTCAGACTTTCTCCTCCAATTCCACCTTAGATGATTCCGGTGCTATTCCTCCATCACTTCCCCCCTCTGACTTCCTCATGGCTGACATTAAAATTTTTTCAGCTGATGTTTTTTCTGCCATCAAAGGCCTCAATACTAACAAGGCATATGGGCCTGATGGGGTCCCTCCTGTTGTTCTCAAGAACTGTGTTTCTGTGCTTACACCCTGCCTAGGTAAACTCTTTCGCCTTTGTCTGTCAACTTGTACCTTTCCTTCTAGCTGGAGGTTTGCTCTCATTCAGCCAGTCCGAAAGAAGGGTGACCATTCCCAACCCTCTAACTATCGTCCAATTGCTTTAACATCCTGTGTCTCAAAAGTTTTCGAGTCAATTCTTAATAGAAAAATTTTAAAACATCTTTCCTATCACAACCCACTTTCTGACCGTCAGTATGGGTTCCGCCAAGGACGCTCCACTAATGATCTTCTCACCTACCTTTCAGACTCCTTGTCATCCTCCTTTCGGGACTTTTTCGAAAGCTTTGCCATTGCACTTGACATCTCAAAGGCTTTCGATCGAGTCTGGCATAAATCTTTAATTTCCAAACTGCCCTCTTACAGTTTCTATCCTTCTGTCAGTGCCTTCATCTACAGCTTCCTTTCTGGTTGTTCCATATCCGCTATTGTAGACGGCCATCGTTCTTCTCCTAGATCTATCAACAATGGTGTTCTGCAGGACTCTGTCCTATCACTAACTCTCTTCCATTTATTCATCAGTGACCTTCTAAGCTGTACATCTAATCCTATCCACTCGTATGCTGATGACTCCACCCTTCACCTTTCCATTCGGTTCCACGCAACTTCCATCTCAGCAGTTACTTCAACACACAAGGGATGAGGCTATGGCACACCTAATGTCTGACTTGGCTCTTATCTCTGACTGGGGTAAAAATAATCTTGTTGTGTTTAATGCATCAAAGACTCAATTCTTACACCTATCAATGCGACAAAATCTTCCACAGGTGTACCCACTAATATTCAATAACATTCAGCTTAATCCTGAATCATCCTCGAACATGCTTGGGGTTTCGTTCACTGGGGCCTTATCTTGGAAAAATCATATTACATCTCTTATAAAATCTGCTTCCAAGAGATTAGGTGTGCTAAGCCGACTCTGTTCTTTCTTTTCCCCTGCACAATGTTGACTTTATACACGGGTTTTATCCGCCCCTCTGTGGAGTACAACTCTCATGTGTGGGAAGGCTCCCCACATCAATAGGGTGGAGTCAAAGGCTTTTCGTCTCATTAACTCTCCTCCTCTTACTGGCTCCCTTCAACCTCTGTCTCTTCGTTGCACTGTTGCATCTTTATCTCTTTTCTATAGCTACTTCAATGGTCACTGCTCCTCTGAACTGTCTACATGCATTCCTCCACCTCTACGACGGCCCGTCTAGCTGCAAACTCTCATCCCTTTTCTGTTCAACTCTTAACCCGCCCCATCCCGTCGACGTATGGGTATGTTGCAACGATTTGCATTTGCCAGTCCCGGCGACGTACCAGTACGTCGTGCAATTGCAAGGTCGCTAATTTGCACAATTTTCAATTTTCGCACGTGATTTTTCGTATGTATACACGGGACACCTTCCTCTATTCCTCTACAAGATACCAAGCAGGGACAATGCCTTACACTGCATAACCTCCCCCCTCCCCCCCTCACAACATTGTCTTGGCAAAGGACCTGTTACCAGTGACCTGGCTAGTAAAGTTATTCAGGGCCAGAGTGATTCCCCAACCGATGACAATGTGGAGGACAATGTTTACATAGCATTAGAAGAAGAAACAGCCAGAAATAATGATCAGGTAGTGTGGCAAAAATAGGTCAGGTATGGTGATTAGTTAGTGAGTGAAACAATGCTTATAATGCCTTTATTACTGCTTGAAAACCAATATACTGTCATACTACATATACATTCGTACCAAGTAAATAAATAAATACCGTTTATGAGTGGATAAAATAGTTACCCTACCATAGAACTCGAGTTCTTTGGTGCCAGCATGTTAGAAAACCCACTCAGGTAAGGAGGAACTCCTACCTGGATTGGGCACTTTAAACCTCAGGTGAACGATTTCTCTATGAATTTTCGATGTTTCTCACCAAAAGCGAAGGTTTTAGCCAAAAAAAAAAAAAAATCGAAAATACCTCGGGACTGGGGGACGTCGGAGGTGCGGAAAACCTCGGGACGTGACGGGTTAATGCAAGAAGAGAGAAACCTGTACTGTACACAGGAAAAATCATCTGATAAATTACCAATATGCTGGGAATCGAACCAGGGACTCTCAGGTGAGAGCCAGGCAGCATACCACTACACCACGACCAGGTAAAAGTTAACTCACGTTGTCACAATCTTGTAACCAACGTCCCTCCGCCCCCACTGTGGGCATCAAGAGGATGAGTTAACCCCCTGGCACTCGGGCAAGTAGATGTTTTTAATCTATCCCAAGCACTTACGGCAAGTCAGAATGAAGAGAGAAACCTGTACTGTACACAAGAAAAATCATCTGATAAATTACCAATATGCTGGGAATCGAACCAGGGACTCTCAGGTGAGAGCCAGGCAGCATACCACTACACCACAACCAGGTAAAAGTTAACTCACGTTGTCATAATCTTAATGCAAGAGTTCACCGTTACTCCCAGTCCTTCATTTATGCAACATGTCAGCTCTGGAACTGTCTCCCTCTGTCTGTATATCCTGCTTCCAATGATCTCCAGTCTTTCAAACGCAGTGTGTCCAGGGATCTTGAAATGATCGGATCTTGAATTTTGCTCTCTCTTGTATTTTGTTTTTCTCTTGTAAGGAACAGTCATTGCAGGCTCGTGGCCTTTGGTTCCTTCTTTCTTGCATAAAAAAATACAAAAAAAGATGGTAAGCTGCTGAGTGCAGTTAAGCTTTTGGCTACGGCATGTTATTTTTGCCACGTCGTTGGTGTGAAACTTTCAGGTCAAAATTGTTTTCCTCAGTTATTCTCACACACACACACACACACACACACACACACACACACTTTATCTATAGATGGGTAAATGTGAGGCAGCCACTGCAAGTGAGGGCATCTGGTGGATTTGTAAGGCCAAAATTACCAAGAATTTAACAGGCGAAAATACCGACTTCAGAGAGGTGGGGAGATCTTCAGGAAGAGAAAATTACAGAGAACCAACCACACAACAATACAGACAAGGAACCTACCAGACAACCATACTGACGAGGAACCTACCAGACAACAATACTAACGAGGAACCTACCACACAACGGTACTGACGAGGAACCTACAACACAACAATACTGACAAGGAACCTACCAAACAAATCTTTTTATGAGGAGGAGGAGGGGAAGGATGAGGAAACCAGACTGTACAAAAACACGACTCTCAACCTTCGATTTCCATTTCTGCTGACAAGACACTGAAAAATTCCTGATAGGAATCTCACCCAGAATACTGTCGTTTGAATGTTATGAGAAATATTTGGTGGTGGTGAGGATGTCTGTGTTGGTGGTCCGGCTGTGGATGGTATTCAGTGGTGCCTATGTGTGTTATTGTTGTTGTTATTGTGGTGGTGGTGGGGGGGGGGGCGAAAGTTCTGTGGCGGAAAGGTGGCAGTAGAGGTTGAGAGTGAGGGGTGGCACAGGCAGAAGAAGTAGTGGCTAAGAGGGAGGAAGAGGGTAAAGGGAGGGAGAGATGGATAAGGATGAGGGATAGGGGGGTTGGAGGTTGGTAATGGAACAAAAAGTTGAAGGAGAGTGAGAGAAGACGGTCAGGGATAGAAGTGAGGTTGGGATGACACTGGAGAGTTGAAGGAGAGGTGACTGGCATGGCAGGGGAAAGAAAGGGGGTGAGGAAAAGTCGGTAGTGCGAGGGTTAGGATGTGTGCCATCAACACAAATAACAGGAGTGACGGACGCCCGGACTCCATCTCCAAACGCCGGGTGGCGGTCTCTTGTCAAAACACGTATATCTTTGTCGCTCGGTGCGTTTTACAGTTACTGTTACATTTCTTCTCAACAATACCATCATGTCTTTCCTTCCACCAGCAGGTCTCTAACTCCTATTATATTCAACAAGAAGACATAAATGGTACTAAAAGACACAAACAGACTGCACAGATTAATTTACTCGTAATAAATATTAAATTTATTCACAAAGAAGGCAATGCCAGTTAACATCCATTTATGCTGTTCGGTACGATGACGCCATTTGGGTTATTCTTCTTGAAACCATACAGTTTTACTCACTTTAGGAAATACTGTGGTGAAGGAGGGAAATTTGCAGTTTCTATAAGATTTTCAGTAAGAGGGTACCCTTCGTGTACTCTTCTTGCTCTTGCCTTATTATATTTATGTGAGGGGAGAAATCAAGAATAATAGATGGAAATGATAATTCTGTTTCAGGTTTCTTACGGATACTAACCAGTAACTGTAACAGTAATCCGGGTATATCACATAAGACCAAACGACATCAGTGCCATTCGGTCAGTTAAAAAAATAAAAAACTAATAGACATGGTAGACTCAACATCAATAGTAGAACAGTTCACTGGAGATTACCTCTTCGAATTCACTTAATAATACCTCAGATACCTTCTTACCCACTCTAATTAACCTAACTACATGTCATTCCCTTTCCAAAACCGAGATAAACCTCTGCCACTTACCTCTCCTTTAACAGACACAGGCTATTTATGCTTCAACATAAAGCTTTAGATAGAGCTTCCCAAATTTTTCAGTGCAAGTGCCTGTAAACTTCTCTTATTCAGTGCTTTTATTGTGTGCCATCATCATTTACGTCCACTGTAATTATAAACTGGCTGAAAAAAGGTTCAGAATGTTTGTGTAGCAGGGAGGAGTGGAGGGGACTGAGGACTGGAGGACTGGAGATAATAGCACCAGGGGGGAGAACAATGGCGTCATTACGAAGGATGACGAACAGACTGATGGCTTGAAGGGTGAGAGCTATAAACAGAACATGACATTGTGTGTGAGGACGAGGATACTTAACAGAGATTAAATGCCATACCCTGAAGGTGATGGCAGGTGCTGGTAGGTAGGCTTAAGATGAATCATTGATGGGGAAGCAAGAAATGAGATGAGTGGGCGAGTAGGAGTGGGTAAGATTTTGCATATTAGTTACTGTAACCACGTTATAACAATAAGTCATATAAAACTTGCCAGCAAAACATCTGAACCATTCTGTGCCAACGTAAGTGAAATGGGGTAGGGTGTTGAGAGGGAGCGTGGGTTGGCCATTTTATACTGAGCTCATATGCAAAGGAAAAAAGTACATCGACTATTAAAAAAAAATAAAAGAAAATACATAAAAAGAAGACAATTAGGATAACTGATACCCAAGAGTGAATAAAACATGTATGAAGAATAGCCTCGAGAGATCACTATGGTGGAACGATGTTCGACAACACACTTACACTTTTAGGGTTCGTCGATGACAGAATAACAATAACAAAAAAGACCTGGTGAATGAAGTGAATGAAATTGGGCAGTAATCCCATGATGTGATCATGGGGAAGAGAATACAATACAGTACATAACGGAAAAGACGAGCATAAGAGGGAAACAGAGACGAAATTATCGAGAGAAAATGGGGAGGTGGAAGGTACTGAAAAGATGTGTTCCGTTTTATTGGTGGAGTTCCGTAAATACGTAGCCAAAACATGTATAAGGTCAAGGTGATTAATACTGATAAGAAAAGAATGGCGCTGAAGAGGGATGCCTTCCCGCGTCCCTATGTAATGCCGTTTTTTACCAAAAAGGATTATGACATATGAAAGATGTGTGCGTGGTGAAGTAGTGGTACTGAACCTGGCGATACTGAGGCAGTAAAAGGCGTCCTATTGTCAGAGATAAGAACCCCGCAGAGATGATGCAATGATAGGCAATCCTTTGGGAAAACCACCTTTGTCTCCACACTACTTGCTGTGCCAGAGTACCATTATGGAAACATGGCCCAGATTTTATAATTCATTCTTACTGCCTTTAATAATTTTATTTAAGTTTTTAAAGGCCTGTTCTGCTGCAGAAATTAAACAAATTCCATTAAACGTTAAAAACTGTGACCTCTTATTTATAGTACATTATTTCACTGTCTCCTGACAGTTTTGGTAAACATAAGGTTTTGTATGCATACAGTTGTTCGCCTCCGGTGCTAATAATCCCTTGGCCACTGCAGCTTTCACAAGACAAACGCATTGATTCCATTATCTGATGGTAAGCTTTCCTCAGTAGATGTTTTACGAATAATAACACGTGGTTATTCGTTAACGGAGGATAAATAATTGGTTGTTTCACAAGGTCACAACAACGCATTCCTTTTCACTCAGGACTCGTTCAGAGTCTTCGGTGTGCGACAGACTAACCAAATTCAAGTGTCCCGTGATACATGGGTTCATCCTTAGCCTGACACCAGTTCTTATTCAGGGACACTTTCCATCTTCTGCCTCGTGTCAGCTGTCTGGGCTCGTAGTAGTGGCAGCCACAGCCAGGAAACATACCACCGCTGCCATTACTTGTGAAGCGAAGTGACTGACGGCTTGTGGCAAAACTTCACTGTACCAATGTCAGGCACACACGCAGAAAGTTTTGCTTTACCACCAAAGATGGTGCACCCTCAGCCATTTCAACTGACACAAGACCTGCATAGCTGTACCTTACGTGATGGCAATATTTCCCCATGGGTTCTATTGCTGGCTAAGATCACAGGTTTACAGGTAGTGTCATGACTCAGAGTATTATAGTATGCGACAATAACTTATAAAAAACAGGTAAAGTATGTAAAAATGTGATAGAGGAGGGAGGTGGTGTCCTCCACGACCTCACCTCAGGCACTTTCTGTCCCTTTCATCCCACGCCTCTGGCTTCCTTTTATGCTTTACTTAATTCCAGGTCAGTCTGCCTCCGAATTCTCTCCTCCTGCCTCCCATCCCTGGCTTCCTTCATTAGCCAACCTTATTGTGTATTTTTACATTCTCGCTTCCCCTCCATGTCTCCCACTCATACTGTGCTCAAATAGTTCCTTCCTACACACCACTCCCGCCATCTACAGCAAGGCCAATACTCCTCCCTCCCATCCCACACTATGAAGGTCTTAGAGAGGGAGAAGGAGACTAGATAAAGATGGAAGATAAAAGAAACGAACGTGAGTGCAACGATTAAAGAAACAAGAGAAGTGCATGATGAGAGAGGGTGAGAAGGAATGAATAAGGACAGTGGAAAACATGGAAGTGAGGGGGTAGGAATAATAAAGGTATGGGATGGGAATATATTATGATAAGTGGTGGGGAAGGAGGCTCTTTACGGAGGTGATGAAGGGGCAGTGGCAGGGTCGGGAAAGACGAGGATTGGAAAATGCAGGGTGAAGAGTGGAGGGAACGAAGAGAAAGGGAGAGACGAGGAGCAGTTAGTGAAGTTGAAAAAAAAAAAAAATGCCGAGGATGCATAGCAGAGAGAATAACAGGAGACAGGAAGTGAAGAGGAGACAGGCAGGAGAAGGAGAGAGAATGAAGAGAAAGAGAAAAACGTGGGAGGAATGGGAAGTGAAGGAATGGGGAGAGACAGGGGAAGGAGCGAGTGAAGAGGAAGATGATGGAAGTAGAAGGAAGGTTGATAATGATGGGAAATTAGGCGGCATCATCATCATCACGTCACGCGTACCAACTCTGGGTAGTAACCAACAAAATCTGGTGGAATTTTCTTATGTTAACACGTTATCGGTAAGACTGAGGAATTTGACTGGAATGTTTAATTTTGCTGCAGCGAAACCAATCAGGATGATAAATGTGAAAATACAAGTGTAGGAAGATAAACCTGTGCTGAAGCAGAAATGTCAATAAATGAAGATATTACCGTATGTTTGGTTACTGTTATCCAGGTGAAGGGTTTTGACCGATATGAGGCGGGATGTAGGGGAAGGAAGTGGGCCAGACGACACCAGAGCGAAAGAGCAGCCACAAGGAAGGGACGAAAAGAAAATACAATGAATATTAACCATTAAAAAGGGTCGCACTCAGGAGTTTCATTCTGGCTGATGTCAAGCAATGTTATTTTGCCAGGGACAGTTGTGGCTGGCACAGGGTTAGGAGTACAATGGTAACCTACAACGTACATTAGACATTTCCTCCACTTCTGGTGACACAGTTAAGAAATATATCTGGCAAAGGAAGCAGAAAAGCAATGAAAGATGGAAGGACGGATTTATGAGTACAAAATGGATGGAAAAAGAAAACCACGAGAGAAGGAAGCGGGAAGGGCAGGACGCAATGTTGGAAATATGAAGGAAAACAGCCGAGCTATAGACACTTAACTGTGCTGGAATTCTGTTATGCTGTGACATTATATTTTTCATGATTTTACATGTGATCTTTTATTTCACTGCACATAACCACTGTTTAAAAAAGTCGGTAGGAAGAAAAGTTATTGCTAATTAATGCATTAGTGAAGCGGGGCGAAGACATTAAATTTCTAAACCGTACTTAATTACAATTAATAATGGATTAAGATTTAAACAAAAGTGGGGGAAAAAAATTAAATTTACAAAACACGTCCAAGTACCCGCAGCTGCGATAACCTCCCAGCCAGACTCAACATTTGACTATTTTTCTGACATCGCTTGCCCGCTCTGCCCCGTCCTCAAACAAGGCCACCTGCCTCACCCCCTGCACACTCTGGCCCTTCAACGACCAGTCCCCTTCACCCCCAGGGAGATGGAAGAGAAGTGGGAGAGTTTGGCGAGAGACAGTTGTGGAGTAAGGTGAGAGAGGGAGATGGGAGAGATGTGGCAGAGGTTGGGGAGAGACAATGGAGGAGGGAGGTAAGATAGGGAGACGGGACAGAAGTGGCAGAGGTTGATGTGAAGCAGTGGAGGAAGGTTAGATATAGATAACACTGGGAGTGCAGTGGCGAAGTCAGGTTAAAGGCAATGATAAAAAAAAAAAGAAGAGGGGAAGGAGCAATGTAGGAGGAGTAAGAAATCAATAGTGGAGGAATGCTAGTGAAAGGTGGTGAAGGTATAGACTGCTATAAGTAACAGCAAAAACTGATTTTAATCCCTTGACAATTACATGTTATTAGCTTTAGTTTTGCTACCTACGGACAATTTAGCTCAGTTTAGGAAGGATGTCTTGTTGTGAAATGATTAATGAAGACTTGATTATTTCCCCCCCCCCCCAAAGTTCGTATATTCTCCAAGGAGGAATAAGGTAGTCCGGAAGGAAGAATAAAGCAGAACTATGGCATCAGACTGAAGGGGTTAATACCAGTTTGACGGCCTATTAAGTCCTGAAGTCTGGAAACCCGAGGTAGGCAGCTGAGCTCTTATGGCCGAAATATATACGAATTGAGGGAGAAAGGTGATTCTCTGCAACTCAACGAGGACTGAGCTCTGCAAGGAAAGCTCTTTTAAAAACTGATCATTTACTTTTACTGCATCGGAGTTGTACGGTTGATACCTTTTTCAGTTGCGTGATAAATGCTGTCCATGAATTTAACATTAGCTGATATCGTTCCTCTTGGCACAAGGTGACATACTGTACACTGATAGACGTACTGTAGAGGCTGTGAGATAGGAGGAAAGTTACGTCCTTTGAGAGTCTGGAGTTGAGGTGCAAATGACAGGGTGATCTGGACCTACAATGTGAACGTCAAATACATGGCAACGATGGGCGTGAGGCAGAGAGGTGAGTTGGGGAAGAGCGAGAGAGGAGGTGAGGCTTCAAGAAATAAGAAGACAGGAGGGGGAGATGGCTGATGGCAGACGCAAAGAAACGGTCGGTAAAAGAAAGAAAAAAAAAAAAAAACGGAAAGGGAGGAGTGCCAGCTGTAGGAAGAGGGAGGGAAAGGGAAAGAGAGGGTAAGGGAAATGCACAGTGGTATACTACATCTCCTACATAAAACAGTACTGGTAATGCTATACGTTAAACTTTCATAAGCAGCAACTGAAGTGATGCACACACTGCACTGTCACTGATCTTCTCTACCCTTTACCAGAACTGTTAATGGGTCACACTTTGAGCATCATTAACTACAAAAGTATGGGGACATTTCCAGTTGTTGTCGTACACAGTATATTCAAAGTCATAAATAACAAACAACTTTTGGGGCAGGATGTAATACAACAAAGACGAACTGACGAACTGCAGTGAAAGGCGTAACATGCCTGGTGCATAATGTGGGGAGGCAGGAGGGGTGACATGCCTGGTGCATAATGTAGGGAGGCAGGAGGGGTGACATGCCTGGTGCATAATGTGGGGAGGCAGGAGGGGTGACATGCCTGGGGGATAATGTGGGGAGGCAGGAGGGTGACATGCCTGGTGCATAATGTAGGGAGGCAGGAGGGGTGACATGCCTGGTGCATAATGTGGGGAGGCAGGAGGGGTGACATGCCTGGTGCATAATGTGGGGAGGCAGGAGGGGTGACATGCCTGGTGTATGATGTAGGGAGGCAGGAAGGGTGACATGCCTGGTGTATGATGTAGGGAGGCAGGAGGGGTGACATGCCTGGTGGGTTATGTAGGGAGGCAGGAAGGGTGACATGCCTGGTGTATGATGTAGGGAGGCAGGAGGGGTGACATGCCTGGTGTATAATGCAGGGAGGCAGGAGGGGTGACATGCCTGGTGTATAATGCAGGGAGGCAGGAGGGGTGACATCTCTGGTGGATGATGTAGGGGGGCAGGAGGGGTGAAATGCCTGGTGGATGGTGCAGGGAGGCAGGAGAGGTGACATGCTTGGTGGATGGTGCAGGGAGGCAGAAGGGGTGAGGAGTAACATACATCATCACTAATTAGTGAGAGGAGGATGGCCAGGGAGAAGTGGGAATGGCTGGAGGACGAGAGTGAAGAAAAACCCATATAATGGAAGACTTCTGTCTTATTCCGTCAGATTTCACGATAAATTCTTTGGGGCTGTCTGTGTGCTTGTACGGAGTACATTTGTTACTCAGTTTTGATCGGAGTAGTGCTACAAACTTCTGTACAAAATGTACGTTATCTCACATAGTTATACTGAAGTAGAAGACGGGAATTAATACAAATGAACTATAATTATTACAATTATTAATGTTCTGCCTGAACAAAAACTATTGGTGTGGTTGTGCTGGAGAACATTAGGAAACCTTCAGATGACTTGGGTATGTGTAGAGAAAGGAGAATGAAAATGAGAGATTGACTAGGAGTGTGTGTGTGTGTGTGTGTGTGTGTGTGTGTGTGTGTGTGTGTGTGTGTGTGTGTGTGTGTGTGTGTGTGTGTGTGTGTGTGTGTGTGTGTGTGTGTGTGTGTGTGTGTGTGTGTGTGTGTGTGTGTGTGTGTGTGTGTGTGTGTGTGTGTGTGTGTGTGTGTGTGTGTGTGTGTGTGTGTGTGTGTGTGTGTGTGTGTGTGTGTGTGTGTGTGTGTGTGTGTGTGTGTGTGTGTGTGTGTGTGTGTGGTGGGATGAGGAAGAGCAAGGGTGAGACCAAAAATGACATGGGGGAATGAGGTGGAGAGATGTATAAGTGGTGTGTAAGCTGGAGGCAGCAGCCTGATGTTGCATATATTTACATGCAGGCGAATGGTTTGTGACGACCCTTTCCGGGACTAAGGCTGCTGGCTGTACACAGAGGTTGAAGTTTAATGCTACGGATTTATGCTTGCTAATTTTCATTTTCATGCGCATAATATGATATGGTATCAAAGATTATATTTATTTGCATGACAGTGACGGTAATCTCATTTTTAAGTTCATATAAATTTTGATATCAGGAAAAATTATCTCTGAAAGTAAACACATATTATGCTTCCCTCGATCCCGCTCATTCGATGCAAAGCTGTGTTGTCTCTACCTGTCCACACGTCTAGTGTGGCAGTAACCTTATCCCATGGAAAGTCCTGTGCCAGCCTTCGTTATTGCAGAAACAGCAAGCAAAATTAGGGACGGCAAGAGCTTACACGGAACAGGCAATCACTCATATTCTTCAGGACATGCTAAGCTGAAATTCAAAGAACCTGCACCACACTGCCACAGCCAGACTAATGGCTCTCCTCTCAAGGACAACATGTATTAAATATACAAGTTCAATAAGGCTGATGTTGAGGTGGAGGGACAGAAAGGCACTTGTCCGGTTTTTACCTCCGCCAAAGAAGTTGAGCGGAGGTTATGTGATCACCCGTATCTGTCTCTGTCTGTCTGTTCATCAAATATCTAAAAAAGTTAGAGTCGAATTTTGAGGAAATTTTCTGGAGGGGTAGCCCATTGGCCAAGAAAAGGTTGATTAGGATTTGAGGCGGACCCGGATCTACAGTAGATGCGGATCTAGGAATTTTTTTGTCTGTTTCTTTGACTGTCTACAAGAAATCTCAAGAAGTAATTGATGGATTTCAATTATATTTTGTGGATATACAGGTTCTGGGCCAAGGAAGAGTTTATGAAATCTTAGTGGCGATCTGATTTGTAAGGTTTAGGCGTTGGCGGAGGTATGCGCTACTCAGAATACTGTCTATTTCTTTACCAGTAAAATATTGTATATATAAAATAAAAGGAATGAAAAACATCACACACTGTCGGTAGAGACAGAATGACGGGCAGATATGAGACGGGCAGACAGAAAAACAGGGTTGAGGAAGACAGGGGAATACTGGATGTACGGACAGGAAGAAGGAAAGGGAAGCAGGAAGACGCATGTGTATCGTGGAGGTAAAGGCAGGGGAACTGAGAGGGGATGTAATATCAAGTAATTCTTTAAGTTAGGTCGACATTGGATGAAGGTGATGTGACAAGAAGGATAGGTGAGGTGAATGCGTGAAGGAAGAGGGGAATTAGTAACGTAGAAGAGCTAATTAAGGAGGAAAGGGCGATGTAACGGGAATGAAGTTGGAAAGAGAGGGGAGGTGAAGGAGGAAGGGAAGGGTGAGAGTGGAAGACTGAGGAAGGAAGGAACGGGCTATCTGACAGTGAGGAATATTCACTTCAGCTGAGATCGCCATCTAAAGTTTGCCTTCCCCACCCTTTCCTTCCTCTCTCACTGTCTCCCTCATCATTCCCTCACTTTCTCACTCTCCCTTTCTCACTCTACCCTTCCTCCCCCTTTCTCTCTCTCTCCCTCACTCCTCATTCTCTTCCTCACTCTGCCTCCCCCACCCTTCCAATCCTGTCGCACACTTCTCATCCTCCCACACACTTCCCCTCTCCTCACACCTTTCCCATCTTCACCTGCTTCGCCTCCCTCACCCTTCCTTTCATGACTTCCCCACCATTCCTTCCTTCCCTCACCCCTTACTTTCTCCCTCACTTTGCCCAGTCATCTTTCCTTTTCTCCCTCATCCTTCCTTTCCTCCTTGATCCTTCCCTCTTCCCTGATCCTTCCCTTCTTCCCTCACCCTTCCCTTCCTCCCTGATCCTTCCCTCTTCCCATCCTCACACTCTCTTTCCCGTCTCCCTCCCTCATTCTGCGTGTGTGATGTGGTAGTTGTGAAGGTGTGTATGATGACGTTGTCACAGAACTTTGATGGCATCAGGACGCCACCAGAGGAGAAAATGGCTCTTTTATTAGGTGTCAACACAAAAACAATTTTTGACAGTGGTGTGTGGTGGAGGGGTGTGTTGTGGAGTGGTGAGTGGTGTGTGGTGAAGAGGTGTGTGGTGGGAGTGTACAGTATGGTGAAGCTTGGTGTGTGGTATATACAGTGCCGGATTTGGGATGTGGGGAGCCTGGGGCCCGTTTTGGTGGGGGGCCCATCGCTAGCATCAAATTAGCATGATGCTAAATGAAGATACATTTTTAACCTTCGTACTGTCGCAACGATATGCTCGCTTGCTCGATACGACTCGCTCCCGACGACCCATGATAAAGTGGGGCACCTCATCTAGCGTTTCTTCAGCTAGCGATTTCAGAACTAGTGATAGGATCGAAACTGTAACAGTCCTCGTAACAAGCGCTAAAACCCCACAAACTAGCGATTCGGCAGCTTGAATTTTGGTCAAGATTAGTCAGAGTAGTCTACGTTGCTCCCAAAGTATTTTGACTGATATTATACATAATGACTTTACTATATTGTAAACACACACTTGTGTCAGCTCCTCTGATGAAATATAGGCTCCAGTAATGAATTAAATAGTTCAGTGCACACAAACAAAGTCGTGTGGCTGTCAGTAATCACAGCAAGATACGAAGTGAAACATGTGACCACACTATTAGCTGATCTGTTTTGGCTACACACCATATCTGATATTATTTTTAAAACGATTCATTGCATTCCTGGTCCACTGAGCATTACATTACTTAATAAAAATAAATAAATAAAAATAATAATAATAATAATAATAATAATAAAATAATGTCAAAACTTTTATTGACAATTATTATTATTATTATTATTATTATTATTATTATTATTATTATTGTTAACAATAACCAGTACATGTTATATATAAATACAGGTATATTCTTTCAGGGGTTAAAGGTTTTGACCAGCAAGTAGGAGTGGAGTGCAGCCTCTACCAATTTAGAATGTTTTGTTTGTCCGATCAGCTGATGGCCAAGCCTTTTTTCCATTCGATTCATATCCCGCAAAATTGCCTAAGCAGACACAAAGAACAAATTTTAAAGAAATAAACATTAGATAAAGGGACACAGGCACAAAGAAAAAAAAAAGAAAAATCTATCTGTTGTTAAACAATATCAGATCATGCTTATTCATTATCAGACGAATTTGTCATTACCAAGTCGGCCCTGATCTGGTAATGAAAAATACCAAATGTCAAGTTGCCCAGCGTTTGGTGGGAGGCCTCTTCTGGTGGGAGGCCCGGGGCACAGGCCCCGTGGGGCCACCCCAGAGTCCGGCCCTGGGTATATAGTAGAGAATTAATGTGTGGAGGAAGGATGTGTTCTTTTCAGGCAGTAACAGAAGCAGCCTCTGCGTAGAGGGGTTTTATTCAGTATTCAAGCAGCGCTGTATATACGAGGTAATCTTATATATGTTAGGGGAAAGGGGAAATTGTCGTGGGACTCATTACATGAGGCTCATTTTACACAGGGTTGTTCACTTTTAGCTCCCCTCCTCTCGCTGATGTCTCTCTCTCTCTCTCTCTCTCTCTCTCTCTCTCTCTGCTCATCGGAACCATGCTTGCATCTGTATTACAAAACGGCGGCACACAACGTCTGCCCACCAACACACTTTCGCCTCTTTACTGTTCAACTCCCTAACGCAAGAGTTGATCGGTTTCCTCGGGTTTTCATGTACACACGCAACTTTCCAGCCCTAAATCCCTTTTTCTGTCTGTTTTCCCCCTGACTATGACCTCCAGTCTCCGGAGTGCAACAGGGTATCTAGAAAAGAACGGATCTTGATAAGGAAGGAAAAATCTTTTACCGGATCCCAGCCTTGGGATTTTTCTTTTGTTCCTGAAAACGGGAATGCCTGGGAGGCGGACTGGCGGAAGGACGCTAATGGGATGGAGAGAGGAGAGGAAGGCGAGAGGAAGGACCACCATCACATCATCACACCCTCAAAAGAAGCCATCGCAACATTTTTTCTCCATCACCACACTTTACACTTCAACATTGAATTCAACAATTTTCTCTACGACAATTTCACCACCACCGTAATACCACGGTCACCGTAACCACATCAGTATCACTCATACCTTACAACAATTACCACCATAATACCACACCACAACCACCACTCACCATAAAGTCACTACACCAGAGCTGACGGAAACATCGATAAATGATTTTATTTCCTTCCCCAAAACATCAGCTGTGTGACGACAGGAGGCTGAGAGGAAGCGTGTGTAGGGGCAATAATGGTGTTGGTGGGTCGGAGAAGGAAGAAGGGAGTAAGAGGAGTAGGAGGAGGAGGAGAAAGAGAGAATGAAGAGGAGTGGAGGGGAAGTAAAAATGAGTACTACAAAGGAGTACAAAGAAAAGCAAACAACAACAGACATGTTGGTCCTTTCGTGGATGTCTGTTATGTGGAAGGATATAACTAACATCACTATTCGATGAGTTAAAGACAAGGAAAGCAGGCAGGAAGAAGAGACTGAGGTCAATGGGAAGAGAATGAGGAACATGTGAAAAAGAGAATGAAGAAGGGAAGAGTGGGAGAAGATAGTAGAGAATGGAATAGTGGGTGAAGATAGCGAAGAACGGTGGTGTGGAAGAAGACAGTGAAGATGGGGGGAGTCGGAGAAGAGTAGAGGAGTGTCTAATGGGAAATCTGAGGAACGGGTTGGCAAAGTAGACATACTCATATACAGAAGAGACTCCAATTACCGCGCCACAGACTCCAACCTTAACCCTTTTCACATGAGACAGACGTAATGAACTCCATGTTCCAGTAAAATTTCTTGCTGAATATATTATATTCGAAAAAGCAAGGTTGCACCATGTGTGAATGAGCTGCAGTTTGAACTATAACCATTACAGTGATAAGCTATCACAGTCCAGAACTTATTCGTGTTGGTGAAAGGTTAATGAGTGGTGAATATTAAGTGATATAAAATCAAGAATTCATGTCACGACAAAAAATAAATAATATCGGTATCGTTAGTAACTACGGTAAGATGTGAAGGTTCAAAGGGAAAAGGAAAAGAAGAAGAGGGGGGTTATGAGAGGGGGGGGGGGATGAGGGGAGGCTGTGGGAAATGAAAAAGAAGGATGGGAGGCAAAAACTGGTGACTGGACTCTGAATATTCTAGGGTGGTACCTTGGATTTATGCTAAAATGATATGTGTCGTGATGTGACGCTTCTGGTGGTTCCTCACAGCAGGACGAACACCTGTCCTACTGACAACTCAGTTTAGCTTAATATTATACAGGGTTCACCCCAACACATACTGTTACCTGACATTCTCTACAACACGGACCTCCTAGACTGCCTACAGTTGTCTGGAAATAGCTAAATAAAATAATAAAGATGAACCACGCACAGAGAATTAAAACTACTGACCTTCAGTATTTAAACGATATATGTAAAAAGTGTGATAGTGTAAAGGGGAAACGCCAGGACACTAAAACGCTAAAAGTCTAAACACAGTGGCATCTGTCTGGCATGACTGTTGGTGTGGATAACAATCAGCTGAGAAATGTTGCCGCAGTATCTGGTGGTGCTTACGTCCTAGGCTTGGAATATTTGAATAATGAATTAGACGGATTCATGTAAGGCAACAACCTAAGTCTGGGCAGTCTGTTCTGTCGCAGTTAATGAGTTGGGTGAAAGACAGAAGCAGGAGGGAGGTAAAAGAAACTCCATGTCAGAGAGGATGTAAGGGAGATAAGAGAAGAGGCGATCACAATCGAGGAGAGCGCGGAGGCAGGAGAGTGATGGGGGAATAACAGCAAACATCAGAGTGGACACAACCACTGGGAAGCAATGGGATGCCAGGGACGAAAAGCGGGGCAGTGAAGGAACAACAGCTGAAATACATAACAGAAGGCAAATATGGTACAAGACAGGTACACAGACACGAAATCAAGTATGTACAAGATGGTGGAAAAAACAATATTTTTGAAAGTGTAAGTCCCATGACCATTTTCAGGCCAAGGCAGCTGTGCCAGCAACCACACCGCGCACCATCTGGCAGCAGTTACGTGGGATTTATGATGAATTGTCCGGTGAAAAAATTGGGTCCAAGGGGGTATTAATGAAGGGAGGTTCAAAGTTGGGAATTAAGTCCAGCCAACTACGGGATATTAAGTTTAGATTTGGAGTTGAACGATGATGCTAAATTAGGACTGCTGCTGAATACATAACTTGTTGATAACATGTTTATCCCAAATTTAATTATAAAAAAATTCATCTTTGGCAGACTACATAAACGCAGGATCGGATTATCGACCCTCTCCCCACATGAACACAAAAATGCCAACCCACACCACACCGTTGTTATTAGTGCTCAAGGAAGTGTGGTTAGCGCAGTTTGTTGGTGTACGTCCACACCTCTGGATTTAGGAAAGAGCTTTCTAGTGTAAAAACAGACAAGATAGAAAACAATAGTGTGAAGACATCGGTAAAGTTAGAAAATGTGGGAATATCTGTGAATGAAAGGAGCACAATGGGTATAATTGAGAAAATATAAGAGAAAAAGAATAAGTGAGCTCTGTGAGGAGTGTATGACATCAGGGGAAGAGGAAGAGGAGGTTCGAAAGGCTGGTTACGGAGGATGAAAGTCACCAAAGTAATGTAAGGGAGACGGGTATTGAAAGAAAGAAATTACTAAGGAAAGTTTGGGAGTGCAGGAGAAATTGACGAAACATTAATAATAGTCAAACGAAGAAGCAAGAAGACAAAATACGGAAAATGTATATAAAAAGTGGCGGAGCTGAGGGAAGGCAATTGCTCCTTTAAGAACCATCTCTGACTGGCCTCTTTAGCGTGCCCAGACAGCCACTTAACAATCACAGCCGACAGCCCCTTAACTGACTCATACCACAGCCTCTTAACAGACACACCATAGCCTCTTAACAGACTCTCACCACAACCTCTCAACACACTCACACCACAGCCTGTTAACAGACTCTTAAGAGACTTAGCCAAGACCTGTAATATTGTCACACGGGCTCAAAAGCGTTAACAAAACCCTGCACCTGCATTTCAGAAGGATAAAGTCAGAATGTGTGTAGAGGACATAGTGGCGTACAACTGTCATCACTTCATCTTGAATGCTTAGTTACAGCACGAGTTTTACACTTGAACACGATACTAGTCATGAGGTGGTATGATAAGGATGCAAAACCATTTTATTGTCGCATTCTGTAACTGAGGTATGGGAAAAAACATGTACGTGAACAAAAATCTCAACCAAGTTAACGTGAATGGACTACAGTTAATATGAGACCGTTTCATATTGTTGGAGGCAGCTGCAGCTTTACCACCTCTTAGGTGACGAAAAGTTTCAGCGAATTCCATGATACGTTGTGAGTCACCACTACCTGACCAAGTTATTCAGCTTAGGAGAGCAGCCCGGTTGTAAAAGAAGCTAATGAAGATTGTATATGACCCATACAGACTGATCATATTCAATAAACTTCAGAAAGAACGATCGTAATAGGTCATTTCAGCTAACGGTAGCTTATTTTGATAATTCATGTCATCACCTTGAGGGAAAGGAATGGCTTAATTTTCATTTCTAAAGGTGGTGTGCTATTACAACCAGAAAAAAAGAAAGCAATCAGCAGCCATGGATTTTATTCTCAAGCTACGAACTAACAACTGTGAATAGTATTTCGAATAACGCCTGAGAGTTTTATTAGGCTCGAGAGAAAACTAAGCCAAGAAGAATGTAAAAATTATCACAAAGATCTTTCTTAAAACTAAGAATAAACAACTTGCCATTTCTTATCATTTGGCAAGGGACGAATGAATTCAGCACATCGAAGGCAATGCAGCCAGAGAACTAAATACTGTACAGACAGAAAAATGAATGTCAATCACTGGTAGAGAGACCTGCTGGAGGGATTTGTAAGGAGGAAGAAATTACAATGAATCTGACAAATAAAAAAGCTTGAAGAAGGGAAAGGTGGAGGAGACAACTGTATAAGGAGGAAAAATGTTTGGAAAAGCGAGGAGGAGGAGACTCAAGGGAGGAAGAAAGTCCAAAGAATTCAACCCGCAAAAATGCAGGAGGAAAAAGGAGGAGGACGAACGATCATCATCATCGAGGAGGAGGAGGAAGACAAAGAGGGAAAATGGGCTGGACAAGAAACAACCCTCAACCATTGATTTCCAATCTTACCGACACCAAGAAGAAAAGATTCTGGATCGGCGGGAAAACAAAGAATGGAAAGAAGAGAAGACTGGAGGATATAAACGCAATGGGTTAAGATAAAAGTCAGAGGCTGAAAGAATTAGGGAAGGGAGGGGAGGGGAAGGGAGGAGAGAAGTGGGAAGGGAGAGGAAGGCAATGTATACAACTTCATCAAAAGTGTCCAGAAAGCACATCATTGCCATGCCCGAGCTTTGAACTTCAGCCAACAGTAGTCTCACTTGTCTTTTTCTTGCTAAGTTTTTCATTTAAGTTTCCCATCACAGACACATGAGCTTTCCGCATGGGTAACGACTATAAAACAGAAGGAGGGGAGCCTGGGTTAGCAACAAGAGGAGGAGAAAAGCAAAGACATGGGCAAACAGAGTTTTGAGGCTATTAGGTGGAGAGATGGAGGGGGAGAGAAAAGGGGGGGGGAGAACTTTAAAATTAATCTCATCCAGCCCCGCAAGACAACATCCCCAGCCCCAATGTAATTAAAAAGTAAATCCTCCCCCTTAGACCCTACAGAAATTGGGATACGGGATTAAAGTGGAGAAAGAAAATAAGAACACCAGAGAAGAATAAAAGCAATAGGAAGGTGTTTGGGTGGAAAATGAACAAAAGATTCAGCATGCCCAAGTCATATGTAATTTTCTACCAGTGATTAATTATCAGACCCTGTAGGAGTACTTGCTTACATTAATCTGACTCTACAAAACATCATAAACACTGTTATTTAAAAAACCGAGTAACAGGTTGCTATTACACGACTGCTTGCTTCTGAACGGCTCTGCAACACTACTTAATCAATGCTGCTTCATTTTCATTTGCATTAGCAGTGTTATGGAGAATTACTTCTGACTTCACACCATCAACTATAGGATAAGGCATCAACACAAAGTTCACCTTAAAATCATTTTAATTTTTATGTAGCAATTACGATATGGTTGTAGCTAACCACTTAAGATACCATGGAAAACACTTAGGAGGCGGCTTAACATACAAACGAAGAAACCGTTGGATATCTGAAACTAGTTCTAACACCGTGAAGGATAATTGTTTAATTGTTTAAGTCTAATCAAAATGTTGACGGTACGTCAAGATGTCTGTGGGTCCAACCATGCTTCAGTCTGTGTCAAACTGGCCATAGACAGCAAAGCGGATGCTGTACATCCGCCATGGAGCTGCTGTGGATATCAACTGTACTGGGAGACCATTATTATCGACAATCCATGCACTTGTAATTAGGAAAGAGTGTGTGCTATAATGGGCTGGATCTGGAAAGATTTGGGATTGCATTACCAGACAGGACCCCGCCCAACATACGGTACACAGCGACGGACAGTGTGGGGTACGATAGTGCTGGATACGACAGTGTGGGGTACGACAGAGTAGGGTACGACAGAGTGGGAGTAGGGTACGACATAGTAGGGTATGACAGAGTGGGGTACGACAGAGTAGGGCACAAGAGAGTAAGGTACAAAAGAGTGGGGTACAAATGAGTGGGGTAAGACATTATCATGCACACCACCATCAGATATACTACACGACAACAGGGTCATAGTGATGAGGAATTAGTCACAACCCAGCTGGAAAAATCTGTTGGAAGGAAACGACAGTAAAATGATACGGAAACCGATCAACTAGAAAGGGAAATTAGTATCTAGTAATACTGAACAGCCCTAATGAACAGTTTAAAGAACACTTTGATGAGCTTCTGAAATTACTGAACGATCATTGTCTTCATAATAGAAATAATAACAATGATGACACAGAACATTTGCCTTATATACCAGTGTTAGATGACTGACTTTCGATGAATGAATTCGACCAGGCGATGAATGACCTTAACCCGTGGCATCCCGTCGACGTACTTCCACGTCCTCACGTTATGTCACTGCCAATCCCGTTGATGTACTTCAACGTCCTGCAATTGCAAGGTTCATAATTTCCGCAATTTTCAAAATTCGCGCGAGTTTTTCGATTCGCCCACGTACCCAAGCCTCCCCTACCTGCCGCCAGGTGGGCAGCGTCCCAGACCCCGCGTGACCTGCGCTCGCCCTTGTCTCGGTCACTCACCTGTTAGCAGTGACCCAGGTCAGACATGGCGCGTAAAGGTCTCTCAGACGACGAAATACAATCCGCCCTGGATGCCTTCACTGGAGATAGTGATTCTCCAATTGATGATGATGTGGTGGATCGAGATTATGTGCAGCCTGAGGAGGAAATAACAAGCAGTGATGAGGAGGTCCCTTCGCCCCGGAAAAAACGGTATGTCACGAATCGTAAGGCAAGGGAAGGCCAGCCTGCACCCAAAACACCTGCATGGACCTCTCTCCATCCCCTAGAGAGAGATTCTGATGAGGACGAGGATGAGGACGATGATGATGACGGCGGCTTAGGACGTGATGTTGCCTCGTGGTTGGGGAAGGAAAAAATCTCACCCCAAGGATCAGAAGGTAGGGCGAGAAGGCAAATAAAGTATGGCCTAGTGTTTTGGCTGGGGAAGGCGAAAGTGGTGTGGTTGGAGTGCGGGGTGAAAGGGAAAGTGGTGTGAGGGAGGCAGCACGAGCACGTGGTGCACGTAGGCCTAGGGGAGAGGAGGTGGAGCCACTCCCCAGCACGTCTTTCGCCATACAATATTCCCAAACTTCCTCCACACAGCCCCAGGATGTGGGGAAAGGAAGGAAAGGGAAGGGAAAGGGTAAAGGAAAACGGAGAGGGAAGAGAAGTGTGAGTGATGAAAGGCGCCGCTCTCCACCTCCCCCACCACCACCAATGTTGCGTTGTGCCTTCAGCCATGTTTCAGAGAGTACCATAACTTCCTACACTACTGAAACTCTGTGGGATGGCGATATGACGCTCAGTATAATGGTAAGGCCAGTCAGTATGTGCTAAGTCTTATATAAACTTGAAACGGGTGTGATGTTTGCAGGAAAGTAATGTATAGTTGAGAAATAGTGTAAGTTGAACGAAGTGATATGAAAACTACACCCACTGTATAAATCTGCGAAAATATGACGCTCAGTATAACACTCTGGTCAGTAAATATGTGATAGCAAGAATATAAAGTGGAAACGGGTGTAATGTTAGCATGAATAAAATGTATAAGTTGAAAAATAGTGTAAGTTGTAATAATTGATGTCACGAGTACACCCACTGTGTAAATCTGCGAAAATATTAAGCTCAGTAGAACATTCTGGTCAGTAAGTATGTGATAGGAATTATATAAAGTGGAATTTGTTGTAATGTTAGTAGTAAGGTAATTTATAAGTTGAATACTAGTGTAAGATGAAACAAATAATATCGCGATAACACTCACTGTGTAAGTACGCGCTAATATGACGCTCAGTTGAATCGTAAGATCTGAAATTATGTGATATCAATTATATCAAGTGTAAACATGTGCAATGTTAGTGGAGAATTATTATATAATTATAAAAATAGGTTGTAAGTTGAAATAGTAGTCATAGCGACTTCACCGTGTGTGTTATTATGCGCTATTATTACGCTAAATATTTATGTAAGGCCTGAAATTATCTCAAAACAGTTCTATAAAGTTGAAAAGTGTATAATGTTATTAGGAAAGTATTATGTAAGTAGAAAAAGCACAATACGAGTTGAAACAACAGTCACAGCGAGTTCACTCACTACGTAAATAAGCGCTAACATTACGCTAAATGTTATTGAAAGGCCTGTGAATACGTAAAAACAGTTCAATAAAATGTAAAATGGTATAATGTTATTGTAGAAGTATTATGTAAGTAAAAAAAATGATATGTATCATGATTTTCGAATGTTAGCAATTCATCATGACCAGTCTGCCCGATTTTGCTCGTTTCGCACAATGGTACAATGCTTATTTCAGCTCTATTTTTGCATAAAATCCAATTTACTCTTTTATCACATGTTTTTATGTTTGTAATAAATACATATCTACTTACTTTCATTGGTTTCCCAGACTTATAATACCACAGAAAACGTTAGAGGCTTAGACCACCTACAGAGAACACGGTGCCAGGTGTGACCAAGGCATACCTGTTTAGGGCAATTATGGACCCCGGGGAACAATTTCTTTGTGACTAACCATTGTTTCTGACCAAAAGCGAAAGTTTTAGCAAAAAAAATTTGGGTCCAAAAATGGTCGGGACTGGGGGGTACCTTTGGTGAGAAAGTGGTCGGGACGGGGCGGGTTAAAATGAACAAATGTTACACTGATTTCTGCCCAGGTATAATTAATGTATCACCGATATCATGGCCATTATTTCTGTTGAATGTATGCAATATGGTATTTACAGGTATGCATTATCCAGTGATATGGTGCTATAGCAATTAACAGTTTTATATACGTTTTATACGGTGGGTCGATTGCATTAAATAACGCGGGAGGTGAAGGCAAGACTGCAATGAGGGGCAAGGAGGGTAAGAAGCCAGTGTGACCGTGGTGATGACAACATAACTTATGGGAAATTTTATAACAAACACTGTGCGGTATACATCTGAAGATTTTATAATGACTTCTTACAATTTGCTGCAGCATAACAAATTATGGTGTTTGATGTGGAAAATTAGGAGGGAAAGAGTCTCCTTTTTCACCATCCTTGTCTCACTCATTTTGTACTCGTGATTTTTGACAGAACCTGCCTTGTATGAGTCAAACAGCCTAAATCAGTTGGCCCCTTTCCTTATCCCTTATTTTCTAAATCTGAGAAGAGGCTGAACAAAAATATTTCATTATCTTGCCACAATCATCCAATTAAAGAGATTTCCCGCAAAATTTGGGAAGCTACAATAATCAATCATTATCCAAAAGCGTTCAGTTATCTGTTGCCACCGCTCTTACTCTCTGGCGAATTAAATTTCTGACCTTCAACTTTTCTCCTGGCACTCCTCTCCTACCCACCCACCCACCAGTGGAGGTGTCGACCGTAGTGGCAGACGACAGGAACACTATAGGAGAGGACCTGGTGGCGGCCATGGTGGTGAATAATTTTGGCAACAGATCACTTTTTTTTTTTTATCTGGTGTCCGTACAAGCAGGCAGGCAAGTGGTTAACGTTACATTTAAGACTGACGCAGCACACCATAAGGCAAAATGTCACAAACAGTTTAGTCAGTACTGGTTACTGTATATTCTTGTACTACACATCATCTCACTCCAAACATAACACACATACTGCACCAAGTTTTACTTGTAAGATAAACCCAGTCCCGAATATATGAACACTAGGAATCACCAGGTAAAGATCTGGACTCCACTGTCTTCATGGAACTTGCCACTTTAAGTGTGACAGTTTACTATAATCACCACACATTGTCGCAATACTCACCTACCTTGTTGTAGCCTGATTCGTTATGTGGACCTCTTCTCCTCCACTTTACTCCCTACGCTCCTCATGGGGCAATGTAGGATTGGATGATGGATGGATGGATGGTAGTAATGAAGATGGTGACAACGGTGGCAGCTTGTGTGGTGATGTGGGTGATGGTGAGTGATGGAAGTGTGTCTGTGGTGATGGTTCATACTTAGAAGACTGGTGGTGATAAAGTTAATGGTGATATAAAGGAAGAATGTTGATCGTGAGAGCGGAGATGGTGGTGCTGAAAGTGAAGGAGACATAAGGAGAACTTTGGTAGTGGTATGTGGAAGTGGAGACAAGAGTGTAGTGGTAGTGAGTGATAGTGGTAACAGATGACAGCAATGATGGTGACTGGCAGTGGTAACAGAAGAGGGTAGTGGGGGTGAATGGCAATAGTAACACAAAATGGTGGTGATAAGTGGAAATGGAAACAGAACAGGGTACTGGTGGTGCGTGATAGTGTTAACAGAAGAGGGTAGTGGTGGTGAGTTGTAGTGGTGAGAGAAGAGGGTACTGGTGGTGAGTGGTAGTGGCGAGAGAAGAGGGGAGTGGTGGTGAGTGGTAGTGGTGAGAGAAGAGGGTAGTGGTGGTGAGTGGTAGTGGTGAGAGAAGAAGATAGTGGTGGTGAGTGGTAATGGTGAGAGAAAAGGGTAGTAGTGGAAGAGAAGTTGGTAAGACTCCAGCCAAAAACACTGGCATCATCTTGCAACAACTGCGGCGGCAAAAACTGTAAACAAGAATTATGTTTCTTAAAACCCTGCTACCCACCTGCACAAAAACAGTATACTTATTATAACTGAAAAATGTGTGAGAAACACCTAAAAGAGCAAGAGATCTCATTACAGACGCTTCGAAACTCTTCCCTTCTAACCTATAATTTCATTACAACTTCAACACAGCCTCCAGTCTAAATCATCCTAATTTCCTTCACAACTTCAACAAGGGTCTCCTCTTTTCTCAATCAATACGCATTCTCAGTTCCACTACAGCCTCATTCCTCATCATGTGATGTGTGCGCCGATGTCTATCGCAGTTTCATTAGCTATCTATTGTTTGTATTAACCCGTTGACTGGCCTCCTGTGCCGTATTTTTTTTTTTCTACAAGATAATTTATTCGCCTTTTCAAAGACCTTTGGTAATCAAGTTCTTAACATCACTGCACCCCAAGTGTGGCCATTACTGACACCACACTGATGCCTGGCCAACACAGCAGGTACAGCTGAATTGCCAACATAATATGATATAACACGGATGAGAGGAAAGAGTGAATAATAAAGGTAGTGTAAATGTACACAGACAAGAGGAAAGTGATTAAGACAAGGAAGTGGACTGGTACTCAGATGAGAGGAAAGAGTGATCAAGAGGAAGGGGAGTAAGGGTACACAGATGAGAGGAAAGAGTGATAAAGAGGAGGAGGAGCGAGGGTACACAGATGAGAGGAAAGAATGATCAAGAGGAGGAGGAGTAAGTGTACACAGATGAGAGGAAAGAATGATCAAGAGGAGGACGAGTAAGGGTTCACGATTGAGAGGAAAGAATGATCAAGAGGAGGAGGAGTTAGGGTTCACGGTTGAGAGGAAAGAGTAAGAGAAGGAAGTAAAAGGGTACACAGTTGAGAGGAAAGAGCGATCAAGAAGAGGAGGAGTAAGGGTATACGGAGGAGAGGAAAAAGCGAGTAAGAGAAGGAAGTGAAATGATACACAGATGAGAGGAATGAGTGAATACGAGGAGGAGGAGGAGTAAGGGTACAGAGATGAGAGGAAACAGTTATCAGGAGGAGGAGGAGGAGGAGTGAACGGATGAGAGGAAGAGAAGAAAGAGGAGGCAGCAGAAAAACAACGGCATTTACCTACTGTAGAGGACTATGGCTGCCTTTCTGTTTACCTACCTACCTACCTATCTATGTATTTATCTACAACTATCTAACTATCTATCTATATATCTATATCTATCTATCTATCTATCTATCTATCTATCTATCTATCTATATATATATATATATATATATATATATATATATATATATATATATAAAACCCTCTGTCCAGAAACTTTCCAGCCTAATGAGCTAGGACACTAAACCCCCTCAACGTAGGCCCCTTCTTATTTGACACGCGTAACCCAGCGTTCCTTCCACGGCCTGATTCATTTCTCAGAGCCGGTTTTCGGTATCTCCTGTAGGTGCTTCGTCGCATTCATGATCACTTCTCTCGGGCGAACGTTGCTCATGACCTGTTGGTGTGTGCAAATCGCAATCCAGACTTTCTGAAGACTGTTATCACTGGAGATGAGACTTGGGTGTATGGGTATGACCCAGAAACCAAATCACAGCCGTCCCAGTGGAAGCACGAAGGGTCGCCTCGGCCAAAAAACGTACGACAGTTACCAAATTTTGCTCATTTTCAAGTAAAATGACCTTCAAAAATTACCTTTGACCTTGAAAATTATTTTAAAGGAAAATTTTCATCTAAAATAGATTCCTTGAGTCAAAAAAATCGAAATTTGTATATCATACAATTATTTAGTTCAATATGGAGTTGAGATATGACATTCATTTTTTTCGGTAGTGGCCATATTGGATTTTGGGCAAGCAGGTCACCAAAGGTAGACCCCCAACTTGCTTGCGATGTTTTTTTTTTCGAATCCTGATGCTCATACCTAACAGCATCCCAAATTGCAAAAACTTGGCACGAAGTGCACAACTGTTCACAATTATGGCATATTCCATCCCCACTATTATGTGTCTTTTAATTATCAACATTTTTAGCCAAGTGAATGAAAGGAATTACCCTTCAAATTTCTTCCACTCAGTACCGTTCATTTACTGGAGGTCCTGCAAACACGAGTAGGCTAAGAATATTCAGAAACGATATATGTACCGACGGAAGTTAAGAAAGGACTGAGGCAGGGCAGGGGCTAAGGAACGGGTCACCGACTCTATATCAAGTGTAGCAATTTCAGCTCAAGTTATGCAATTGTGATCCACTTATAGTTAGTTATCCCGTAATTCCTCCCTCCTCCTGCCCTGCCTCAGCGGAGAACAGGAGGACTGGGGGGTGTACAGGGGAAGGACGTGGAATAGGAGTGAAAGTTATAATAAGAGAATTTACAGAATGGAGGATACTAACGGACCTGAAGGCGCAAAGGAAAGTTCCCTGCCTACAGACATTAAAAAAAAAAATAAATGGGTTACACGACCAGAAAAATACGGATAGCTCACAGTCGTCTGTATCAATCTCCCTGACATGTCACTACTTCGGTGCTAATATCCACTGTCAAAGGATTACAAGGACAGGCATACGCCAATATACCGATTGGTCCTTTCAAAGCCGTTTGTTTTAGGGAAGATTGTAATTAATGTAATTATTCAAAGAGTCAAAGATAAGGATAGGAAACGAGAGTAAATGAACCCTTCCCCTCTCCTCGCAAACCTACCAACCTTCCCTTCCTTGCCCCAGCACCCATCAAAAATAAGTCGCACATCCATCTACTTACCTTTCAAGCATCATAAATTCTTGGTTCCATCAAACAGTTCAAACGACCCCATACAAGACTGAGCTTCCTAATACCAATGTGATAAAGGAATTGTTGAGACTGCTTGGATAATACCTTCAGTCCAATGACGTACATCGGGTTTTGTTCCTGCTGCTGCCAGTTGAGCATATCAAGCATTAGAATTGATGGTTCGAAAAGGAAGGGGTAAACTCAGCCTTCATTAACACCTGCATTATTACAGGTCCTTTCTAACTTCAGTAAGAACGGCTGGTGATTGCCTGAGTAGAATAATAAAAATATATAAGCCATAGTACTGAAGGGGTTAAAATGATGGTGGATCCTTAGTCATGTGAATCTCTGGATATAATTCATCCATTCGTTTTTATTCATCGTTATTTCCTTTTTCTTCATCCACTTCTTTATCCCTCTTACTCTCACAAATTACCTTACATTCCAGACCTTCCTTCCTTCTTGACCTCCTTGGCCCCACAGGAGGACGGAGCTGGAAAGTTCGCTCACGACACACTCACCTGGAACAAAGAAAGGACAAGTTATAACACACTGACAGACTGAGAATGAGATGTGTGAAACGTAAGCAGTAACAGACAGCGAGTTATATGTGTGGGATGAAAAAGGCGCCGACGGAGAGCAAGTTTATTGTGTGGGAAGAAAGAAAGCAATGATAGGGAGCAAACAAATTATACGAGATGAAATAAAGCAGTGCTGAAGTGAGAAACGACAATGTGTGATAAATTAAAGTACTTCTAGAGAACGAAGGAAATATGTGAGATGTAATAAAGCACTGTAAGAAAGGAAAACGAAAATGTGATGTAAGTACCTTCAGAGAGCATGAGAAATACGTGAAATGCAGGAAAACACTGATTAAGAGCAAAGGCAATAAATGAGATAGAATAAAACATTAATAAAAAGCATGGGAAATACTGGAGATGAAATATAGCACTGCTAGAGAGAAAGAAAAATATGAGGTGATATAAAGCACTGCTAGAGAGAAAGAAAAATGTGAGATGATATAAAGCACTGCTAGAGAGAAAGAAAAATGTGAGGTGATATAAAGCACTGCTAGAGAGAAAGAAAAATATGAGGTGATATAAAGCACTGCTAGAGAGAAAGAAAAATATGAGGTGATATAAAGCACTGCTAGAGAGAAAGAAAAATATGAGATGATATAAAGCACTGCTAGAGAGAAAGAAAAATGTGAGGTGATATAAAGCACTGCTAGAGAGAAAGAAAAATGTAAGGTGATATAAAGCACTGCTAGAGAGAAAGAAAAATGTGAGGTGATATAAAGCACTGCTAGAGAGAAAGAAAAATGTGAGGTGATATAAAGCACTTCTAGACAGGAAGGGAAATATGTGAGATGCAATAATGAACCGCCAGAAAGCAAAGGTAAAAAGTCTATTTATTTATCCATCTACTGTATTGACATATAATTTCATATGGGGTGGTCACAAATAAATCGCCTCCATGTCGCTCTGTCCTCTGACATTGGCTGCCCTCCCTCCAACTCAACCCCCTCCCTCATATATCTCTTCACTCCATCCCTCCATCTCATTTTTTGTCTCTCCCTTCTCCTCCCGCCCTTTATACATTCCACTGATAAAAGGCGAAGGAAATCTCTGAGATGGAATGAAGCATCGATAGAATGCGAAGACAAAAAACCTGAAACAAAACTGTAATAGAGTAGATGTAGGGTTAATACAGTATGAGATCAAACAGACCCTTGACAGAAAGCAAGGGAAAGATGTGAGATGTAATAGTAGCCAGTCCCAGGTATTAGTGGGAAAGAGAATTTGGACGACGACGACTGCGGCGATATGCGCGCGCGCGCGCGCGCGCGTGTGTGTGTGTGTGTGTGTGTGTGTGTGTGTGTGTGTGTGTGTGTGTGTGTGTGTGTGTGTGTGTGTGTGTGTGTGTGTGTGTGTGTAAACTCTACATACCGTACTGAAATATATAAAATTACCATCATCGGTCACTTTATAAACACTGTTTTTGTTCTCCTCCAGACCCTCACGATGATACGTTAATATTTTGTTAACTGCAAGTATACGGCCAAACACTTAACTTTCCTTTAACATTAACACTTAAGAAATGAATGTTACTGTGTGCAGCAGCCACTGACAGCGGATGAGGAGTGACGCCACATGCAGCGCGGCTGACAAAGTGCCAATGCTGCTGCTGCTGCTGCTACTCATATGGTCTGCGAGACATAGTCTATGGAACCTGTCACCCACGTTTAGCTTTTCATTCATTACGAGTGGAGAGAGATGTGCCAGAGAGTGTGGAGGGTCATGAGATCCAAGCTTTGTAAAGGTGTGTCCAGTACTTCCCATGTGATTGTGCCCCTACTTTGTCGGATTACCTGCTCTCTCTCTCTCTCTCTCTCTCTCTACTGAAACGAGGAAAAAAAAAAGGAAAGCATGGAGTAAAAGGATGAGGAGGAACGTGCGATGAAAAGCGAGGAAAGGAAAAGAACGAAAGTGGCTGAAAAGAAGGGCAGTGCGGCTGAATGACATCTGAAAGGGATAAGAGGGAGGGAAGGTGCAAAGTGTGAAAAAAGGAAGGAGCTAAGTTTGGTGATATAAATACTGGAAGGGAGAGGAGTGAGCGAAGGTATAAAGGAGGAGCCACAGGGGCGGGATAATTAGTCTCTTTGGTATACTGACATCCTTGTTATACACTGAGTCTACCTGACGGTCTTATTCAGCCTAAGATGGACCACTCGTAAGGAAAATATTGGAACCAGCTTCTAAACCCTGTAATAAATCAGAGGTTTATTGTGTTTTATCCTTGTTGTTGTCAGATCATATTTACTGGCATCTTAAAGCAGAGGAGTCTTATAATTTGCTGTTAACAATAATATAAGGATAAAGATGAACCACATGGAAGAAGAGACTGAAAGGAAGTGGGTACAGAAGAAGGGAGAAAGGAGAGAACAGCAAGAAAGCACATGAGATAAAACTATAAAATGATGAGGTAATAAATATGAACGGATATGTGAACTGAGAAGAGATTAAATGTGATTAAGGGTGGGGAATAATGGAAGAAAAGTAAAAATTTGGAGAGAGATGAAAACATTTTATGTAAGATACAATGACGGGAGAAGGAAAAAAAGAAGACAAGTGAAGACGATTAAATAGAGAATGAAATAGCTTTAAATAAACAGAAGATGACGAAACTAGAACTGACCTGAAGAGAGAGTAGGAAAACCAAAGATAAAGCAGTAGGAATGAAAGAAAGGAGGAAGAAATAGGTTTAAATGGAGAAACACATAATAAAAATGCAGGAAAGAGTTAAGACGAAATCCAGTCACCAATAAGGCCAGGCCAGGACACACAGGGAGGTGAAGGGATGGTCTGGATCAGGTGGACATCAGTGTGATCTGAAAACGTCCTGTCATCAGTGAAGGGAGGAGTAAACCGATTGATTGAAGAGAGACGGGTAAACAAGGGACAAAGGTGTGTGTGTGTGTGTGTGTGTGTGTGTGTGTGTGTGTGTGTGTGTGTGTGTGTGTGTGTGTGAGAGAGAGAGAGAGAGAGAGAGAGAGAGAGAGAGGCGCACTCGCGCACGTGCAATCAACATATGAAAGTTAAAAACGACTCATACCTTCCAAGCCGACTCCGCTCTTTCTTTACCCCTGCGCAATTGTTGACTCTATACAGGGGTTTTATCCGCCCCTGTGTGGAGTACAACTCTCATGTGTGGGGTGGCTCCCCACATACAGCTCTTCTCAATAGGGTGGAGTCAAAGGCTTTTCGTCTCATTAACTCTCCTCCTCTTACTGACTCCCTTCAACCTCTGTCTCTTCGCCGCACTGTTGCATCTTTATCTCTTTTCTATCGCTACTTTAATGGTCACTGCTCCTCTGAACTGTCTGCTTGCATTCCTCCACCTCTACGACGGGCGCGTAGCACCCGTCTGGCAGCAAACTCTCATCCTTTTTCTGTCCAACTCTCTAATGCAAGAGTTAACCGTTACTCCCAGTCTTTCATTTATGCAACAGGTCAGCTCTGGAACTGTCTCCCTCTGTCTGTATTTCCTGCTGCCTATGATCTCCAGTCTTTCAAACGCAGTGTGTCCAGGCATCTCAAAATGATCGGATCTTGAATTTGGCTCTATATTGTATTTTGTTTTTCTCTTGGAGGGAACTGTTACTGCGGGCTCATGGCCTTTGGTTCCTTCTTCCTCGCATTAAAAAAAAAAAAAAAAAAAAAAAGTGTCATTTTCGTTGTGTTTTAAATCGATTTCAAAGTGAAGCATGTCAACTGAAGCCCTCGGTAAATTCCCTTGGAAAGCTTGGATTCCAAGGGGTTTCTTTGGTCTCATGGGTAAATATATAGCTCAAAACACATTTCATTGAATGTGCCTACTACCTGCTGAAAGAATCTTTTCTCTATCTTACATAGTAGAAAAGTTATTAGCCTCTGAAAACCATCGCGGTCGGACCGTGTCGTGTCGGGCCGGACCGGGCAGTGCCAGGCTTCTCATTATGAGAATTGGCCTAAACAGCAAATTAATGAAGGATAAGTTAGTGGCGTGTAAGGTGAGGATGGTAAAGGTTGGAGCGTGCAGGGTGAGGCAGGAAAATATCTTACATGCAGGGTGAGACAGGAAAATTGTCTTATGTGAAGGCCTTATGTATAAGTAAGATGGGAAGGGAAAAAGGTCTTAGGTGTAAGGTGAGAGAGGAAAATGGTTTTAACGTGGAATATGAGATACGATGGGGATATTACGTGTAGAGTGAGGTATAACAATGCGACATATAGGGAGTTAGGAAGGGAAAGGTTGAGACAAATATAAACTAAAGGAAAAGAAGGCTTATATACACATAAGGTACAATAAGAAAAAGATATCCAAAAGGAAGGCGATAAAAAAACAACAACATTCTCTCCACCCCACTCGTCCCCATCTCACCTTCCTTCCCCCTCCATACCCAAGCCATCCCCCCTATCCTTCTTTTCTTTGCCCTAGCTTCTCTCCATTCCCTTCCCCCCACCATCCTTCCCCACCTTACCCCAGCATTTCTCCACTCCCCTCCCCCCACCACCCGTCCCGTCCTAACTCCAGTACCTCTTCCCTCCCCTCACCTCCAGTTCTTCCTCCCTCACACCCCGCGTTCCCTCACCCTTCAACCACCATTTTCATCCATTCCAGTCACGTGATAAAATCTTTTAATCTTCTAAAGTGGAAAGTAAAACTTGTAAAACAAACTTATAAACGACACACACACACACACACACACACACACACACACACACACACACCGCTCGCTGGTGCAGTGGTAACGTTCTCGCTTGCCAACTGGTAGACGGGAGTTCGCGCCTCGCTCAGGTTGTGAAAAGTTTCACTGATGAAGTGGGTGGTTACTGTCGCCCTTGAGCAAGGGCACGGGTGTGTGCGTGTGAAGGTCACAGCCTTGCCCTTAGATCGAACTATATGAGCTCTCAGCTCCCTTCCGGGAGGGTAAAAGCTGACGATCACGACCATTAAGTGATCCTGACCGACCCGGTGAATTACACACACACACACACACACACTCAGTCGGTAGAGAGGAGGCCGCAGTCCTACCGGACCCAGGTTCAAATCCCCGCTAGGGCAGGGAACAGTTCAAGGATTTCAATCAATCAATCAATCAATTGCCAGACGCCATAATCCCTTGAGGGGTGGCCATTTGACTTTGAGTTATTGGTTTTACGGGGAGGGGCACTAACCCTCCACCAACCCACTTGTTGACACGTAGGGAGCACGTATGGGTTGGTTATATGGTTACCACCCAGCGCCGTAAATGGTTTCTTGGCTTACAGGAAACCATTTGGCTTGTCACTCAATGTAAAGCCATGATATAAAAAGAATAATATGCATTCTATCACCACATTATAGACACAGGATTTGAATTTAATAAAAGCATACTTTATGGATCTACCACAAGACCCGCTGACATGTAAAAATATTCCCGCTAATACCAATACACCAGTCCTGTATGAGACAGCCCTAGCATGTATTCAATATGGACGGTGGGTGTTAGCGCCGAAGTGGTGACATGTAGAGGTGTATGGTATGTAGGAGGAATACTGGGCCTAGAGAACAGGCTGTGAAGCCTATGCCCAGAGTCAGACACACACACACACACACACACACACACACACACACACACACACACACACACACACACACACACACACACACACACACACATACAAACAAAAAAAAACGTCAGTCACCTTTTCTTTAATTCGACAAAGCGGAAACACTCCATTGTAAAGTGATGGAAGGAGAGTATAAGGGGACTAGATCAAGGTATGTAAAATTTTCAAAGGACATGATAATATGGGAGGCGATAAGTATTACATAAAAGACTGGTCAAATTACATAGAGGTGAAGGGCAAACTGTACTATCAGTAAAACGCCTCTGTCGGCGAGGTACGAGCGAGGCCATTCAAATCTGAACGTATTGAAATGTCCCCTTACACTCCTATGATGCCTATGGTATACTGATGGATATCTACCTACCAAGTTTCATGCCTTTACGACAAACTGTCTGGCCCGTGGCACTCTTCTGAAGATTTTCGACATGCTGCACTTGGCGCGTCACGCGCCACGTGCACGAAGTGGGTGTGATGAAGCTTGTCAAAAATAAATCTTTAAGGATTGGCTTATCATATGGTGCAAACCACTCAGCGATCGGCCCTGTGGTTGCTGAAATATAGGCTTCTCAAAAGCGTTAAGGTTGGGCTGGGTTAGGCAGGGCGACTCATAAGCGAGAAAACGCCACTACGTGAAGAGAGACTCGCAAGGGCTTCACCCTCGCTCGTAATTACTGACATACGTCAGACATAGTAAAGCCTTCTTTCTTCAGTGGGGCTGGGAACATATGGAAGTGGCTGCCTTAAAATGTAGAAAACTACAATACAATACAGATATCTTTAAGTCTCTTCGATAAGCATCTTGCTTTCTTACTACAGGATGCATTGCCATTAAGCAACTAATAATGTACAACATAAAATTCAATTCCTTCTTCCCTATGAAATTTCCGTAACTTTTGTGTGTGTGTGTGTGTGTGTGTGTGTGTGTGTGTGTGTGTGTGTGCTTCCTATTTCTTCCTGTTGGCTTTACCTGGTGGGTTTGGAGGATGATGGAATCCGCCTTACTGCACCATCCATAGCTTGGACATACGTACAGTGTCTCTCAACCTCCCATACACTGCCTCCCCACCTCACACATTATCTTTCCACCTCACATAGGCTATACTATCTCTCCACCTCATATTCATTGTCTCTCCACCTCACATACACTGTCTCTCCACCTCACATACACTGTCTCTCCACCTCACATACACTGTCTCTCCACCTCACATACACTGTCTCTCAACCTCACATACACTGTCTCTCCACCTCACATACACTGTCCCTCAACCTCACATACACTGTCTTTCCACCTCACATACACTGTCTCTCCACCTCACATATACCCACAGGAGGACTGGGCTGGGAAGGTCACTCACGACACACTCACCTGGAACAAAGAAATGACAAATTATAATACACTGAGAGACTGTGAGAATGACAGTGGCTGAGTGAAAGCTGGAGGGAAAAGGTGAAGGAGGAGAGGACAACACGAAGAAGAAACGAGCAAGCAGCCAAAAATTAACTACAATATCACACATCAATTTTGAGGCAGAAGTGGGTGCTGGAGACGGGTGAAGGGACAGGAAGAAGGGGTGAGGGTAGGACACAGAGGAGATGGAAAGGAAGGGAGAATGAGTAAGTAGGATCAGAAACAAAGATGGGTCGCAAAGGAGGGTGAACCTTCTTTCCTTGCACAGTCCTCAAATGACTGCAAAATACCGTGTTTACAAATTATCGTCAAAAACAGCTACGATGAATAGCCTACTGTAACTGTGGCATGAAAAAGTCTCATTGCCTCACACTGAACAAGAAACCTTGCAGCCTTATTGGTATTTAGTATTACTCAGCCATACTTAATAGATATTGTTTTATACAATTATTTTTAACATAATTTCAGCTTAGAAGCTGTAATTTCCAGGTTCTTTTTTCTAGCTTCATAATCAGTAACTCCACCACAAAAGCTTACATAATGAATTGAACAACATTAGTACGATTATATACACTTAAATTACAATAAGGAAACTTGTAAACAAGCTAAACTCGGAATAACTACAATTTACTGAAGATCATATCCTCAGATTAATAACCCTTCACATAAGTTCCTTGCTCACATTAGTTAACCTAACCAATAATCATTCAATTATCAAAAAAGAGATACACCTCTCCCGCTTACCTCCCATTAACCAGACACAGGCTATGCTGCTTCAACAGAAAATTTTGGATAGATTTCTTTAAAAGTTTTAATTGCAAGTCTTAGTATACTTCCCACTTATCCAGTATTTTACTGGGTACCATCATCATTTACGTTCACTGTAATTATACACTGGCTTAAAGAAGGGTTCAGAATGCTTGTGTAGGAGGGAAGAGTGGAAGGGACTGAGGACTGGAGATAATAGCACCAGGGGGGAGAACAATGGCGTCATTACGAAGGATACCGAACAGACTGATGGCTGGAGGGGTGAGAGCTAGAAATAGAACATGACATTGTGTGTGAGGACGAGGATACATAAAAAAGAGAAGGTGCCATACCCTGAGGGTGATGGTCTTGGTAGGTAGGCTCAAGATGACAGTCATGGATGGGACAAGAAATGAGATGGTGGGTGAATAGCAATAGGTAAGATTTTGCAAGTTAGTTACTGTTATCACATTACAACACTAAGTCATATAAAGCTTTCAAGCAAAACCTGTGAACCACTCTGTGCCAGTGTAAATGTAACAGGGCAGGGTGTTGAGACGGAGGGAGGGTTGGACATTTCAGACTGCGCTTAAATGCAAACGAAAAGCGTACAGTAACAATGAAAATTTTTACATAAAGAGGAGACAGTTAGACTAACTGATACGCCAAAATGGGTTGCACATATAAGAAGATCGCTGGTGGAATGATGTTTAACAACACACTGACTATTTTAGGGCTCATCGCTAACAAAACTACACTGCCATTATGTCTTTTTTTAGTCCTACCCTTGTGGTTGGTGGGGGTGCCCATCATCCACCCATTCAGTGTAGTGGTATCTTGTTTTTAGGGTAGCTCTACTCTGAGTGGCAAGCCAAATGATTTCCTGTAAACTAGAAAAGCATTTACAACGATGGTTGGTAACCTTATAACCAACCAACACGTGTTCCCTACGTGACAACAAGTGGGTTGGTGGAGGGTTAGTGCCCCTCCCCGGAAAACAACTAACTGAAAATACGAACAAGAAGCCTTGGACCAGGACTGACCAAAAGGTGACGACTAAGGAGCGAACAAAGGACATGGTACGGATAGCTACATGGAATGTAAGGGGTGCAAATGATGAGATGAAAGAAAGAAAGACTGTCCAGGTGCTTGAGGGTGCAAAAGTGGATGTATGTGGATTAACTGAAACTAAATGGTGAGGTGAGAGTGTGAGAGAATGGGAGTAACGATGGGGTATATGCTCGGGAGTAGGTGAGAATGAAAGGACAAAAGAACGAGTGTGTATTGTTGTGAGCAACAGATGGAAGGAAAATATAAGAAAGTATGGATCAGGTGACTCAAGGATTGTGTGCATAAGACTGAAAGCTGGACTAAAGATGTGGGCGATTGTGTGTGTGTATGTGCCAAAGCAAGATAGAGCTAGCAGAGTGAGAGAAGAGTTCTGGACAAATGTGGAAGCGTGCAGGGAAAAGTTTGAAAGGAATGAGAGAGTGTTTTTGATTGGAGATATGAATGGAAAAGTAGGGAATGTGAAGGTGGATGGAGTAGTTGGTGAGTGGGGTGTGCCTGCAGAGATGGATGAGAATGGCAGTGCTTTAGTGGACATTTGTGCCAGGAGGGGGCTGTTGCTAGCTAATACCCTCTTCAGGCACAAAATGATCCATAGGTATACGTGGCGAGTGATGAGAAGGGTGGGTGGTGAACTGAATGAACGGAAGGCAATGACTTCATTATGTGTGTGTGGATGAAAGGACTAGAAGGTGTGTAATGGATGCGAGAGTATGTAGAAGTTGGGGGAGTGGATTTTTCTGACCACCACCAGAGTCCAAATGAAACAGAGAAATAGAAGAAGGGAAGGACAGGAGGAAGTAATTCATACAAGGAGGGTGGAAAAGTTACATGAGGAGGGGAAAAAAGGCAGAATATAAGAGGGAAGTGGAGAAGCGATTGAGTAAACATTGTTACGGAACAGAGAAAGATAACGTACACTTTAAGTGAGAATACTAAGAGTCACTACTGTCCCGTAAAGTTCCAGGTTCAAAACAAAAGAGTTAGGTAAAATTACAAGTTAAAGTTTAATGCTCAAACTAACAACAAAACATTCAGGACTCATAAGGATAATGTAATGGCAAATAAACAGGTTAAATATATGGTTAACTGCAATAGCCTCTATTAACACGAAATTAGCAAGAGTAAATTTATCTAAGTCAGCCCTGATAAAATGAGATACCAGATAATACTCAGTGAATGCCAGATAAATTATTACAGATACAAACTATTATCAAAAATGACTGACATAAAACCCAACATTAATCAAAAACCTCACTAGGCCTAAGAATTAACCTTATGCTACACAGTACAAGAAAAAATGCAATAACACTTATACTCAAATTATACACAGCTGCTAGATGTTTGGAGATTTCTTGAGCACTCACAATAATAATAACTGTACAGGGGAGGACAGAGATGTGAACAAAATGAGGAGCAGATCTAAGTGGCAATGATGCAGAGACTGAGCTCATTATATAGGGGCCAGGAGAGCTTGATACAACTTGTAAGAAGGACGCGCAAATGAAGCCATGGGGACAAAGAGCTGAAAATCCCGCTCTGAATAACAGAGAGAACGACTTACTCTACTATAACGGTAGAAGGGGGGGACTGAGGCAGAACACGCTCGTGATCAAACATGCAGCAACTGTGCGTTAAAATTACACAAAGGATGATGAAATCATAGGCTATGTAACACCTCCCCACAAAGAAAAAGAAATTTACAAAGGAAATTTCTTTTACTCTAAAACAATCTGTCTAAAGTCTAGATAAGCAATCTGCAATAACATTTTCTTTCCCCTTGACATGTTATATGTCTAATGAATACTCCTGAAGAAGTAGACTCCATCTTGTCAATCTCTGATTGACATCTTTAAACTTACTAAGGAATTTCAGTGGGTTATGATCGGCATAAATGACTATGGGGTCAAAACCAGAACACAAATAAAATGAAAAATGCTGTAAACCCAAAATCAAGGCCAAAAGCTCTTTCTCAATAGTTGAGTAGTTCTTTTGAGGTGGAGTGAACTTCTTACTGTAATAAGATACAGGGTGTTCACTACCCTGATCATCCTCTTGCAGCAAAACAGCCCCAGCTCATGTATCACTTGCATCAACAGCCATCTTAAAAGGCTTAGCAAAATTTGGAGTAGCAAGCACTGGCTGACTTAATAGAATAGCTTTAAGTTTGTTGAAAGAGGATTCACAGTTATCGGTCCAGACAAATTTAACTCCCTTTTTCAGTAGGTCTGTAAGTGGTGATACAAGAATTGAAAAGTTAAGAACAAATCTCCGGTAATAACCTACCATTCCCAAAAATCTTTGTAGCTCTTTCCTACTTTTAGGTCTGGGAAGATCACTTATAACCTGAACCTTAGCTCCTGGTGGTGCAACATGTCCATCACCAATTACATACCCAAGGTACTGAACTTTAGCTTGACCAAACTCACACTTTGATAAATTAGCTACAAGATTAGCATGAACTAAACGGTCAAGAAATTTACTGACATGGCATAGGTCATCTTTCCAGTTGTCACTGAAGATTAATACATCATCAATATAAACAACACACCCTGCCAAACCCTCTGTTACAACATTCATGAGCTTCTGAAATGTGGCTGGTGCATTCTTCATACCATACGGCATTACAGAACATGCAAAAGCCTTTCCTAGTGTTACAAAACATGAGATCTCCCTAGCACGTTCAGTCATAGGTACTTGCCAGTATCCCTTTAACAAATCAAACTTACTTATGTACCTAGCCTTTCCGATCTTGTCTATGCAATCTTCCACACGAGGGAGAGGGTAAGTGTCTGTTTTAGTTATCTGATTAACACGTCTGTAGTCGATGCAAAGCCTCTGTGACCCACCTGGCTTAGGGACTAGAGTGACAGGAGAACTCCACTCGCTCTGACAGGGCTCAATCATCTTGTGGTCCAACAGGTAGCCAAGCTCCTTCTGGATGAGAGGAACCTTCACTGGGTTCACACGATAAGAAGGCAATTTAATTGGCTTTGCGTCTCCAACATCGACATCATGCATCAACACAGTGGTTCTTCCTGGAGTAGCACGGAACACTTGCGGGTACTCCTGCAGTAATGCCGAAAACTCCTGCCTTTCCTTGGGAGGTAGATGAGAAAGCTTAGTCTGGAGATCATTCATGATATCAGGATTCTTCTCCAAACTATCACTCAGGCTCATGCTGCATGGGAGAGCTTCACTTGCAGACTCGGGTGGAACAGCTACAGTGCAGACTGGATTATTTTCGTCCCGCCTGTGATATAACTTTAGCATGTTGATGTGACATAGTTGCTTGTTCTTTCTACGATCTGGTGTGGCGATGACATAGTTGACATCACTGAGTTTCATCTCCACGAAATAAGGACCACTAAACTTGGCTTGAAGAGGTTGCCCATGCACTGGTAGCAGAATCAAAACCTGATCTCCTGGCTGAAAGTGGCGTAACCTGGACTTCTTATCATACTAAGTGTTCATCTTCTCCTGAGCAGCTCCTAAATTCTCTCTCGCCAGCTGTAAAGCAGTGGACAGCCGTTCTTTGAACTTCATCACATGCTCCAGCAGGTTGACGTCATCTTCCTCCGACAGCCAGCATTCCTTGAGTAGCTTAAGGGGTCCTCTTACTTCATGGCCAAACAGTAGTTCAAAAGGTGAGAAGCCCAGTGATTCATTTGGAGATTCTGTTGCAGCAAATACAACGAATGGAAGACCTTTATCCCAGTCTTTCTGATGTTCCAAACAGTATTTCTTGAGCATCGATTTGAGTGTTTGATGATATCTCTCCAACGCTCCTTGGGTCTGGGGATGGTAAGCTGAAGACGTGATCTGGGTGATGCCCAACTCTTTCAGAGACTGCTTGAAAACGTATGACATGAAATTACTTCCCCGGTCTGACTGTACCTCCTTGGGCAGACCAAACTTTGTGAAGAACCCTAGCATTTCCTTAACCACGTTCTTTGCTGAGATGTTTCTAAGTGGAATGGCTTCAGGATAACGAGTAGCCATATCAATCAGGGTCAACACATAAGAAAATCCTGAAGAAGTCTTAGGAAGAGGGCCCACAATATCCACCAACACACGGGTGAAAGGCGCCTCAAAAGGAGGAATGGGAACTAGAGGTGCAACCTTTTCGGTCTGATTACACTTCCCCACAACTTGACAGGTGTGACAAGACTTACAATACCAGGAAACATCCCTGAAGATACCTGGCCAGTAGAAGTGTTTCAAAATGCGTGCCACAGTCTTCCTTACTCCAAGGTGTCCTGCCAAACTGGAATCATGAGCCACTCTAATGATATCCTGCCTACAAACACGAGGGATGACAACTTGATGTACAACCTCCCATTCACAGTCGGCTGATGCTGTTGGGGGTCTCCACTTCCTCATAAGTACTCCTGACTTTACATAATAACAAGTAGAAGCACCGGCTGACTCTTCTTCACTGTAAGCAGAGTTAGCTAGACCTTTCAACTCAGGGTCAGCAACCTGCAACTCAACCAACTCTTGAGACAAATTATCAACACTACGGGGTACTGCCTCATCTGGTGAGTGGTCCAAATTAGCAAGAAAAGTGTCAGTTAGGATAACATCATCATCATCATTATCCTCTAAATCACCAGTAACTTTAGACTTAGCCCTAGTGACAGCACATGCAGGGAACACATCAGGGACATCACAATCCTGGGACGCAGCCACTGGCTCACTAGACAACTGAGGAGCTGGACACACTTGACTTCCACCAATGTCATTTCCAAGTAAGAAAGTTACACCTGACATTGGGAGTGTCTCAACCAACCCAACCAAAACGGAACCATTAACAAAACCAGACTCTAAATTCACTCTGCACAGAGGGACAGAGAAATAATTATTCCCTACACCTTGTAAGATTACAGTTTCATCAGAGGAATTAACATTAGAGCCTAGAACACTGGTCAGCATAAGGGATTGGCAAGCACCTGTATCACGATATATTTGAACTGATTTCCTGTTATTACTGTCCAGAGGACTGACAAAACCATCAGACAGAAAATTAGCACATGAACTCTTGAGAGTGTCACCCACGTTACTGCTCAAAAGAGGAGCTCCATCATGAGAATTTAAGTTACCCCTCAAAGCAGGTTCAGTTAACTCAGTTAAAGAATACTGAGAACTCTCAAGAGTGGACACTAGACCAATTGACTGAATATTTAAAGACTTCTTTTTGTTCACATCACGCTGTCTCCTGAAACATTTCTCCGTAGTATGACCAAGCTTACTACAATAAGTACATTTACTTTTCTGAAATCTAGAGGTGAAGCTGGTATTTACTTCCTGAGAAACATCATCTTTATTCTCTTTCCTGTTACCTGTACTCTGAGTAGAGGCAACGTACTTACTCTCAGCTTTCCCTTTTTCTTTAGAATATCTCTTGTGAGTGAGAACATATTCATCAGCTAAAACTGCAGCATCAGACAAATTATCTATTCTTTTCTCATCAAGATATAGGCTTACATCTTTATAAATACAACTTTTGAAATCCTCCAGCAAAATCATCTGCTTAAATTTACCAAAATCAGAATCCACATTCTTAGAATTTAACCACTGCTCTAACAGATCTTCTTTGATTTTTGCATACTCAACATGGGATTGCTTATCTTGCTTGTAAGTTGTCCTAAATTTTACTCTATAGGCTTCAGGAACAAGCTTATAGGCCTTAAGAATCAAGCTCTTAACTACATCATAATTATCAGATTGATCCTGAGGCAAAGATGCATAAGTTACTTGAGCTTTACCGGTGAGAACAGTTTGAAGGAGTACTGGCCAATACTCCTTGGGCCAATTAAAACCTGTAGCTACCCTCTCAAACAACTGAAAATATTTTGTTAAATCAGATTCATTAAAAGGAGGGACAAGTTTAACATTTTTAGCCACATCAAAATCATCAGAGCTAGATGATCCAGTTCCACCTTGTTTCATGCGATACTCATGGTCTGCCTGAATCCTGGCAAGTTCAATTTGTGCCTGAGCCTGTACCTGTGCCTCTTGAATACGAGCATTTGCCTCATTAACACGAGCCTCCGCCTCCTTAGCCTTAGCCTCCTGCAGGGCTAGCTGTAACTTAGCTAATTCAATCTGCGTTTGCTCATTTGGAGGAGTTACATTAAACAAGCTTTCATTAATCATGTCAACAATTTGATCTTTAGAATGATGAGAGCGAACAGCAATTCCCAATTGTTGAGCAACAAGCTTAAGTTCATTCTTTGTTCTGTTTTCTACATCACACACTGTTTGCACATTTGACAAAAAAATCTTTGGCTTCATCAAGTGTAGTAATAGTAGACATCATGAATAAATCACAGTCACAAAATATCAAGCAATATCCTTATGATAATATCCTGAATATCCTGATAAGAGGTCGCCAAATTTATGTTACGGAACAGAGAAAGATAACGTACACTTTAAGTGAGAATACTAAGAGTCACTACTGTCCAGTAAAGTTCCAGGTTCAAAACAAAAGAGTTAGGTAAAATTACAAGTTAAAGTTTAATGCTCAAACTAACAACAAAACATTCAGGACTCATAAGGATAATGTAATGGCAAATAAACAGGTTAAATATATGGTTAACTGCAATAGCCTCTATTAACACGAAATTAGCAAGAGTAAATTTATTTAAGTCAGCCCTGATAAAGTGAGATACCAGATAATACTCAGTGAATGCCAGATAAATTATTACAGATACAAACTATTATCAAAAATGACTGACATAAAACCCAACATTAATCAAAACCTCACTAGGCCTAAGAATTAACCTTATGCTACACAGTACAAGAAAAAATGCAATAACACTTATACTCAAATTATACACAGCTGCTAGATGTTTGGAGATTTCTTGAGCACTCACAATAATAATAACTGTACAGGGGAGGACAGAGATGTGAACAAAATGAGGAGCAGATCTAAGTGGCAATGATGCAGAGACTGAGCTCATTATATAGGGGCCAGGAGAGCTTGATACAACTTGTAAGAAGGACGCGCAAATGAAGCCATGGGGACAAAGAGCTGAAAATCCCGCTCTGAATAACAGAGAGAAAGACTTACTCTACTATAACGGTAGAAGGGGGGGACTGAGGCAGAACACGCTCGTGATCAAACATGCAGCAACTGTGCGTTAAAATTACACAAAGGATGATGAAATCATAGGCTATGTAACAACATGGATTGGAGCAGATGGGGGATGTGGAAGGTGTGTGCGAGATATTCACAGAAGAAATCCGTGCAGCATGTGAGGTGCTGTGTGGGGTGAAAAGAAGACAAAAGGGGGTGCAGGGAACAGCAAAGTGGAATGAAGAGGTGAGAGAGGCTGTGGCACAAAAGAAGATAGAATATAGTGAGTGGATGAGAAACATGGACGTGGAAGAAGTTGAGAGACTGAAGAGAGTGTTATATGTAGAGAGGAAGAGAGAGGTGAAAAGATTGGTAAGAGAGAGTAAAAAGGGAGTGGATGAGGAATTTGGAAGGAACTTGAGTGTAAAGTGAAGGGAATGTAAGAAAATGTTCTAGAAAGAGGTAAGGATAGTTAGACAGGGTGCCAAAGAAGTTTGTTAGGGAGTGAAAGATAAATATGGTAGATTACTAGTCGAGATGGGAGAAAAAGTGAGCAGATGGAGAGAACAATTTAAGGAACTGTTGAACATAGAGAATGAAAGTAATGCGAGTATAAGCGGCTGGGGAATGGCTGGAAGAAGGAGGGATGTGAAAAGAGAGGATGAAGTCAGTAGGATGGAAGCTGTGGAAGCAATGAAGAAAGTCAAAATGGGGAATGCCCCAGGAACGGATGGAGTGTGTGGTAAACTGCTGAATTATGGGGGAGAGATATTAGTAGAACGGATGTGGGAGATGTGAAGCTTGGCCTGGGAGGAAGGTAGAGTCCCGGAGGATTGGAAGTCAGGTAAAATTATTCCCCAGTACAAAGGAAAGGAAGAAAAAGAAGTGTGTGGTAATCATACGGGCATTTGTCTTCTTAGTGTAATAGGAAAAGTATATGGAGGGATACTTATTGACAGACTTAGAAAAATAAACAGAGGAATTAGTTGGCGAAGAAAAGGGAGGTTTTAGGAAGGGAAGAGGTTGTGTAGATCAGATATTCATCCTTAGTTCTTTAGAGGAAAAGTTTCTAGACAAGGGAAAGAAGTTGTATGCAGCCTTCATGGACTTGGAGAAAGCATATGACAGGGTGGATAGAAAAGGATTGTGGAAAGTATTAAGAATATGTGGAGTAAATGGGAAGTTGTTGAAGGCCGTGAAGAGTATGTATGAGGGTGCTAAGGCTGCAGTGCGTGTTGATAGTGAACTGAGCGAATTGTTCTATTTGAAGGTTGGATTGAAACAAGGATTTGTCTTGTCTCCATGGTTGTTCAATCTGCATATGGATGGGGTTATAAAAGAGATATAAAGTAGGGCAGTGGATGTTGGAGCAGCCCTAATGAGAGAGAGCAGTGCTTGGAAAGTCCCTGTACTGTTGTTTGCAAATGATGCTGTGTTGTTAAGTGAAGACGAAGGGGAGATACAAGGCTTGGTGAATGACTTTGGAAAGTGTGTAAGAAATGGAATCTAAAGGTGAATGTAGGGATGAGTAAAGTTATGGTCTTCGGGAGAAGTGAAGTCAGTGAATATACAGTGAGGCTGGATGAGGAGGAAATTGAAAATGTGAGTGCATTTAAGTACTGGGTAGTGTGATGAGTAAGGATGGAAGTTTAGAGGGTGAAGTGCTTGAAAGGGTTCAACATGGAAGAAAGGTTGCTGGTTCCTTGAAAGCAGTGGTAAGAAACAGGGAAGTGGGCACTGAAGTGAAAAAGCTACTACGTGACAGTATTGTTATACCAACTCTAGCGTATGGAAATGAAGCTTGGGCGTTTTTGGAGGGACACAAGTCAAGAGTGAGAGCAGTGGAAATGAGTTATTTGAGAGGAGCTTGTAGTGTCACATGGACTGACAAATGAGGAAGTGAAGGAACATTGTGGTGTGGATGTGGATGTGATAGGAAGCGTTAGGGGAAACAATGAGGTGGTCTGGCCACATGGCAAGGATGGAGAGTGAGAGACTGACGAGGAGAGTGTATGTGAGTGAGGTGAAGAGGGGGAGAGGGAGGGGGAGGCCAAGGATGAGATGAAGGGATGGAGTGGAGAGATATAAGAGAGAGGGGTGTGTGAGGTGGAAGCAGGGCAATGAAATGGCGGGGCAGAGGGAGACATGGAGGCGATTTGTTTGTGGCCACCCATTACGGGATTAAGGCGTCAGGCAATAGACAGATAGATAGATACTTTGTTCTTACTACCACCAGACACTTTATGCAGCTCCTGTAGTAAGAAGATTATTCAAAATTGTATTAAACCCTCCAGTTATGTTACCATCAACTGTTGTTTGGCAAAGCTCATCACAGGTTTCTGTCTCAACACAGTACACACACTTGTCATGACAATCTTTCTATCACGTATTTTGACACTTCGAAATAAAGATACATGCAAACTGAGTACCTCGACCACCACCACCCACGCCCACACCCAGTCCCTACCTCACCAGCCACACCCAACCACTTCCCTGCCACCCACATGCGACCGTCAAACACTCCATCGTCCCACCCATTGTGACTCTGCCTCAGCATAGCCCTGTCTGACCTGGCCACTGCAGAATATGGATCCTCGGGAGAATGTTGCCACTGACATGCCAACAAAATCATGTCACACCACTCCCTGTTACTTTCTCCATCACACACGCTGCCGCCATGACTTCCACCGCCAACAGAGTCTATATGTAGAAACAGAACGGTGATCCGAACTTACTGTACAGTATCCCGAATCTAGACCTTCTAATGGAATATGGGGCGGGAGGCCCCATCCTCCGAGAGTGTAGTGTGTCTTAAAATCAAAGGCTTCATCTATATAGAAATGATACCTGTGATGCCACAGGAGTGAGATGAAAGTAATAGACCTTAGCTATATTGGGTGAAGAGGCACTGAAGTCAGAGTTCGGAATATATATATATATCATGTGCAATTTACTACACATTTTAAGGTTCTAAGGCAACGGTGCGATTCAATGAGGCAGTGAAAGGAAGGGCTGACAGGGAAGGAACTGTGAGAGAAGAGCAGATGGCTGGAGGAGACAGAGCTAAATGTGGGGTTAGGGAGAAGATGAGGGTGTGATGTCTGGATGACGGAATGGGTGAGGATATGATGAAGCTCAGAGTCTGACTGTCTTTATTTTCTGTTTCTTTTTTAGATAATGAATAAAGGAAAGAAAAACAAAGGAAAAAAAATAAGTCCATGTGCCTAAAGGCATTCTCCATTCATAAAATATTTATAACAACTGGATTTAAATTGAAGTGGATTAAATGTTTGTGGGAAACAACTCCCAGGAAGTGAATTCCAGAGAGTAGTAGTTCTGGGGACAAATGAATTTTGATAAGCTGAGGTTCTGCATTGCGGGGGAGAAAGTGTGAGTTCATGGGCGCTCCCAGCTGCCCGAGTATTTCGGTAGAAAATGTCTAGGGAAGGCACAATTGAAGCCAGTTCGTCAGAGCACTTACTGTAAAAATATCGATAAAATAATGCTAAAGAAGCAACATCTCCAAGTACTGATAATGGAGGAAGGTCCTGCGTAATGGCAGGATTATTGATTAATCTAATGGCTTTATTTTGAATTTTGTCCTACGCCTTAATGCAACCGCTCCACATCCACTCCACAGTGGTGAACAGTATTCGATCTGAGAACGCACATGACTTTTGTATACTGTGGCCATCAGCTCGTCAGTGAAGAACTCACGAACTCTGTAAATAAGTTCCAATTTTTTGGAAGCATTTTTAGCAAGGGATTTAACATAAGCTGTCCAGCTTAGGTTATGAAGTGAGGATGACTGTGTGGGTGTGGATGTGATAAGCTGAGTCTGACTGTGGTTGTCGAGTTTGAGCAACAATGCGGATATGATTGTGATGGTGAAGGTCAGTGTGACAGCGGGTGTTGAGTGATTGAGTGCGAACGATATTGTCTGTTAATGTCATGGTGACCGTGAGACACAGCAAGAGTCCTGGCAAACTTCTTGTTACAAGGGGAAAGAGAATGATTAATGTAAATAGCTGAAAATAAAAAGATAGGGAAATGAAAAAAGGAACCGGTGCGAAAAATCGAAGATAATAAATAAGACACACTATGAAGGAACATGAGGATGAATGTAGGTGTACTGATGAATGTAGGTGTCAATGAAACCGAGTCTTTATGAAAGAGGTTTTATGCAGATGGGAATGTCTTTGAATTTGTGTAAGGGTACAGAGTATAATTATGAATATAAATGACAACATGAAGTTGCTTTTAGAAAAAGTTCAGTATCAGAAACCTAAGTGGAATACCTATGGAGATGTAAAGGTCATTGCACTTTTGCTAGGGCAGCTGCTAAGTTACACAAAGTACTGTTGTTTTTATGTGAGCGGGGGAGTAGGGACAAGCAAACACACTACATTCAGAAGGATTGGCCAAAATGTACCTCACTTGCTCCAGGCAAGGAAAATGTGAACAGTCCACTTACTGACCCTGAGAAAGTGTACATTCCTTCTCTGCACACCTACTTGAGTTATAGCGTCAAAGTGGAGTTGCACATGGTGAGGTAAAGATTTAAACTTTACAAGACGACAGCCAGTTTGTAAAATGCGTAGGAAATATAACAGGTAATGAGATGTAGAAGGGATAAGGGTAGATGGGGAAAGTGAATAATGTGAAAGTGTGAGGAGAAATGGTGAAACTGTAATAGCAGGAGAAGAATGAAATGTAGGTATGGAAAATTACTCTTGAGGAAGGATGATGGAGAGTAGAGGCTTGAGTGGAGCAAATGATGATAAGCGGTCGGAAATGAAGCTCTGGGGAGGTAATGGCTGGGGAGTTAAGGGGCAGGGGAGGGAATGGGTGTAGGTAGCGAGGAGGGAGAGAAGGGGTATTACACCTCACCACCACCACCCAGACCGCCACGATCCAATACCAATCATCTCCACCTCAGGGCCTGAATACAGAACTCTAACGAATATTTCTTAAACAAATATGGCACACTGTTTAAGAATTCAGGGGAAATTCAGATTTTGCTGCCAGAAGACCAATCACGACAATAACTGTGAAAAAAAATGCAATGAAAAGCACAGTGATTCAAGGAGGAAAAGTGGTTGATGCTGTGAAGGCCTTCATACAGAGTAAAGGAGCGAGTACACGAGCTGCAAAAGGACTGTATAAAGCTGTGTGTGAGGCTTTCAAATGACAAGGTATAAAAAAATGAAGAGTGAAAGCATTATTAATGGGTCCATCAATAAAATCTATGAAGACTGTGTAAGATGGAGAGGGTAAGAAATAAGAATACAGAATGACTCGTGGATGAGGGTAGAGGCAGGGAGATAAGAGGGGTGACCGTGAAGGGGCAAGGGTGGAGGGATGGGCAGACAGAATGGGAAGAGGGAGTAATTTAATGAAAACGTGAAGCTGCAAGTGGGCGACGAATACGGATTGAGCCCTGGAGTTTTAAATCATACTTTAAAAGTTTAATCCTGGCTAACAAGTAAAAAAGTAACTTAAAGTGAAGGAGACCCAAGCAGCCACAGAGTAGGTAAAATTGGTAAGATGAAAACCAGAATGTAGTAATTTGGGGGAAGGCAAGAGAAAAAAAAGACACTGGCTTTAAGATGAGGAAAACTGACAACTAAAAAAGTAACTTCAAGTGAAGGAGACCCAAGCACCCACAGGGCAGGTAAAACTGGGGACATGAAAACCAGAATGTTGGAATTTGGAGGAAGGCAAGGAAAAAGAGACACTGGCTTTAAGATCTGGAAAAATGCTTTGTGGGTGGATAGCCTTTATAGCAAGAGTGAGGGAGATGGAAGGGCGAGAGGCAGAGGTGTAATCATTGGTCTTAAGATACTGGAATAGCAATAGAATAATGCGAGGAAAATTGTGGTGACTGTTGAATAAAGTGAGAGAATATGGCATTTAGGAAAATGGAGTGGTTTCTGAAGTATGGAGCTGCCGAGAGGGTATATAATGGGTGGACAGGAATTTCACATAAGTCTGGGTGATACTGCTACAGTGAAGGGATACGGAAAGCTTTGTACGACCCCTCCAATTCATAAGCCTTCAATAAGCTCCCAAAACTGCGAGAATACTGCAAAAATAGGGTAAAATTATAAGAAGTTCTCGTGTTGATGGGGTTTACACCACCAGGATGATAATGCTTTCTTCCAACTCAGTGCTCAACGATAACTTCACTCACCATATACACTCTCACCAACCCATCACCCTCACTCTGACGACCTCATCTCTTTCTCCATATCACCTGGGATACCTGTTGCCCAGGAGGGAAAACATATTGATATGTGTAATGTTACATAGCCTATGATTTCATCATCCTTTGTGTAATTTTAACGCACAGTATGCTGCATGTTTGATCACGAGCGTGTTCTGCCTCAGTTCCCCCTTCTACCGTTATAGTAGAGTAAGTCGTCCTTTCTGTTGTTCAGAGCAGGATTGTCAGCTCTTTGTCCCCTATGGCTTCATTTGCGCGTCCTTCTTACAAGTTGTATCAAGCTCTGCCGGCCCCTATATAATAAGCTCAGTCTCTGCATTATTGCCACTTAGATCTACTCCTTATTTTGCTCACATCTCTGTCCTCCCCTGTACAGTTATTATTATTGTGAGTGCTCAGGAAGTCTCCAACCATCTAGCAGCTGTGTGTAATTTGAGTATAACTGTTGTTGCATTTTTTCTTGTACTGTGTAGCATAAGGTTAATTCTTAGGCCTAGTGAGGTTTTTGTAATTTATGTAGGGTTCTTATTGTCAGCCATCATTAATAATATTTTTTATCTGTAATAATATATCTGGCATTCACTGAGTATTATCTGGTAACTCATTTTAACAGGGCTGACTTAGATAAATTTACTCATGCTAATTTCGTGTTAATAGAGGCTATTGCAGTTAACCATATATTTAACCTGTTTTTTGCCATTACATTATCCTTATGAGTCCTGAATGTTTTGTTGTTAGTTTGAGCATTAAACTTTAACTTGTAATTTTAACTAACTCTTTTGTTTTGAACCTGGAACTTTACGGGACAGTAGTGATTTTTAGTATTCTCACTTAAGTGTACATTATCTTTCGCTGTTCCGTAACATAAATTTGGCGACCTCTTATCAGGATATTCAGGATATTATCATAAGGATATTGCTTGATATTTTGTGACTGATTTATTCATGATGTCTACTATTACTACGCTTGATGAAGCCAAAGATTTTTTGTCAAATGTGCAAACAGTGTGTGATGTAGAAAACAGAACAAAGAATGAACTTAAGCTTGTTGCTCAACAATTGGGAATTGCAGTTCACTCTCATCATTCTAAAGATCAAATTGTTGGCATGATTAATAAAAGCTTGTTTAATGTAACTCCTCCAAATGAGCAAACGCAGATTGAATTAGCTAAGTTACAGCTAGCCCTGCAGGAGGCTCGTGTTAAGGAGGCTGAATTTCAAGCACGTGCTAAGGAGGCTGAGTCTCAGGCTAAGGAGGCGGAGTCTCGTGCTAAGGAGGCTGAATTTCAGGCAAATGCTAAGGAGGCTGAGTTTCAGGCACAAGTTGAACTTGCCAGGATTCAGGCAGACCATGAGTATCGCATGAAACAAGGTGGAACTGGATCATCTAGCTCTGATGATTTTGATGTGGCTAAAAATGTTAAACTTGTCCCTCCTTTTAATGAATCTGATTTAACTAAGTATTTTCAGTTGTTTGAGAGGGTAGCTACAGGTTTTAATTGGCCCAAAAAGTATTGGCCAGTACTCCTTCAAACTGTTCTCACCGGTAAAGCTCAAGTAACTTATGCATCTTTGCCTCAGGATCAATCTGATAATTATGATGTAGTTAAGAGCTTGATTCTTAAGGCCTATGAGCTTGTTCCTGAAGCCTATAGAGTAAAATTTAGGACAACTTACAAGCAAGATAAGCAATCCCATGATGAGTATGCAAAAATCAAAGATCTGTTAGAGCAGTGGTTAAATTCTAAGAATGTGGATTCTGATTTTGGTAAATCTAAGCAGATGATTTTGCTGGAGAACTTCAAGAGGTGTATTAGTAAAGATGTAAGCCTATATCTTGATGAGAGAAGAATAGATAATTTGTCTGATGCTGCAGTTTTAGCTGATGAATATGTTCTCACTCACAAGAGATATTCTAGAGAAAAAAGGAAAGCTGAGAATAAGTACGTTGCCTCTACTCAGAGTACAGGTAACAGGAAAGAGAATAAGGATGATGTTTCTCAGGAAGTAAATACCAGCTCCACCTCTAGATTTCAGAAAAGTAAATGTACTTATTGTAGTAAGCTTGGTCATATTACGGAGAAATGTTTCAGGAGACAGCGTGATGCGAACAAAAAGGAGTCTTTAAATATTCAGTCAATTGGTCTAGTGTCCACCCTTGAGAGTTCCCATAATTCTTTAACTGAGTTAACTGAACCTGCTTCGAGAGGTAACTTAAATTCTCATGATGGAGCTCCTCTTTTGAGCAGTAACGTGGGTGACACTCTCAAGAGTTCATGTGCTAATTTCCTGTCTGATGGTTTTGTCAGTCCTCTGGACAGTAATGACAGGAAATCAATTAAAATATATCGTGATACAGGTGCTTGCCAATCCCATATGCTGACCAGTGTTCTAGGCTCTAATGTTAATTCTTCTGATGAAACTGTAATCTTACAAGGTGTAGGGAATAATTACTTCTCTGTCCCTCTGTGCAGAGTGAATTTAGAGTCTGGTTTTGTTAATGGTTCCGTTATGGTCGGGTTGGCTGAGACACTCCCAATGTCAGGTGTAACTTCCTTACTTGGAAATGATATTGGTGGAAGTCAAGTGTGTCCAGCTCCTCAGTTGTCTAGTGAGCCAGTGGCTGCGGCCCAGGATTGTGATGTCCCTGATGTGTTCCCTGCATGTGCTGTCACTAGGGCTAAGTCTAAAGTTACTGGTGATTTAGAGGATAATGATGATGATGATGTTATCCTAACTGACACTTTTCTTGCTAATTTGGACCACTCACCAGATGAGGCAGTACCGCGTAGTGTTGATAATTTGTCTCGTCAAGAGTTGGTTGAGTTGCAGGTTGCTGACCCTGAGTTGAAAGGTCTTGCTAACTCTGCTTGCAGTGAGGAAGAGTCAACTGGTGCTTCTACTTGTTATTATATAAAGTCAGGAGTACTTATGAGGAAGTGGAGACCCCCAACAGCATCAGCCGACTGTGAATAGGAGGTTGTACATCAAGTTGTCATCCCTCGTGTTTGTAGGCAGGATATCGTTCGAGTGGCTCATGATTCCAGTTTGGCAGGACACCTTGGAGTGAGGAAGACTGTGGCACGCATTTTGAAACACTTCTACTGGCCAGGTATCTTCAGGGATGTTTCCTGGTATTGTAAGTCTTGTCACACCTGTCAAGTTGTGGGGAAGTGTAATCAGACCAAAAAGGTTGCACCTCTAGTTCCCATTCCTCCTTTTGAGGCGCCTTTCACCCGTGTGTTGGTGGATATTGTGGGCCCTCTTCCTAAGACTTCTTCAGGATTTTCTTAAGTGTTGACCCTGATTGATATGGCTACTCGTTATCCTGAAGCCATTCCACTTAGAAATATCTCAGCAAAGAACGTGGTTAAGGAAATGCTAGGGTTCTTCACAAAGTTTGGTCTGCCCAAGGAGGTACAGTCAGACCGGGGAAGTAATTTCACATCAAACGTTTTCAAGCAGTCTCTGAAAGAGTTGGGCATCACCCAGATCACGTCTTCAGCTTACCATCCCCAGACCCAAGGAGCGTTGGAGAGATATCATCAAACACTCAAATCGATGCTCAGGAAATACTGTTTGGAACATCAGAAAGACTGGGATAAAGGTCTTCCATTCGTTGTGTTTGCCGCAAGAGAATCTCCAAATGAATCACTGGGCTTCTCACCTTTTGAACTACTGTTTGGCCATGAAGTAAGAGGACCCCTTAAGTTACTCAAGAAATTCTGGCTGTAGGAGGAAGATGACGTCAACCTGCTGGAGTATGTGATGAAGTTCAAAGAACGGCTGTCCACTGCTTTACAGCTGGCGAGAGAGAATTTAGGAGCTACACAGGAGAAGATGAAGACTTGGGATGATAAGAAGTCCAGGTTACGCCACTTTCAGCCAGGAGATCAGGTTTTGATTCTGCTACCAGTGCATGGGCAACCTCTTCAAGCCAAGTTTAGTGGTCCTTATTTCGTGGAGAAGAAACTCAGTGATGTCAACTATGTCATCGCCACACCAGATCGTAGAAAGAACAAGCAACTATGTCACATCAACATGCTAAAGTTATATCACAGGCGGGACGAAAATAACCCAGTCTGCACTGTAGCTGTTCCACCCGAGTCTGCAAGTGAAGTTCTCCCATGCAGCATGAGACTGAGTGATAGTTTGGGGAAGAATCCTGATATCATGAATGATCTCCAGACTAAGCTTTCTCATCTACCTCCCGAGGAAAGGCAGGAGTTTTCGGCATTACTGCAGGAGTACCCGCAAGTGTTCCGTGCCACTCCAGGAAGAACCACTGTGTTGATGCATGATGTCGATGTTGGAGACTCAAAGCCTATTAAATTGCCTCCTTACCGTGTGAACCCAGTGAAAGTTCCTCTCATCCAGAAGGAGCTTGGCTACCTGTTGGACCACAAGATGATTGAGCCCTGTCAGAGCGAGTGGAGTTCTCCTGTCACTCTGGTCCCTAAGCCGGGTGGGTCACAGAGGCTTTGCATCGACTACAGACGTGTTAATCAGATAACCAAAACAGACACTTACCCTCTCCCTCACGTGGAAGATTGCATAGACAAGATCGGAAAGGCTAGGTACATAAGTAAGTTTGATTTGTTAAAGGGATACTGGCAAGTACCTATGACTGAACGTGCTAGGGAGATCTCATGTTTTGTAACACTAGGAAAGACTTTTGCATGTTCTTTAATGCCATGTGGTATGAAGAATGCGCCGGCCACATTTCAGAGGCTCATGAATGTTGTAACAGAGGGTTTGGCGGGGTGTGTTGTTTATATTGATGATGTATTGGTCTTCAGTGAGAACTGGAAGGATCACCTATGCCATGTCAGTGAATTTCTTGAGCGTTTGGTTCGGGCTAATCTTGTAGCTAGTTTGTCAAAGTGTGAGTTTGGTCAAGCTAAAGTTCAGTACCTTGGGTACGTAATTGGTGATGGACATATTGCACCACCAGGAGCTGAGGTTCAGGTTATAAGTGATCTTCCCAGACCTAAAAGTAGGAAAGAGCTACAAAGATTTTTGGGAATGGTAGGTTATTACAGGAGATTTGTTCTTAACTTTTCAATTCTTGTATCACCACTTACAGACCTACTGAAAAAGGGAGTTAAATTTGTCTGGACTGATAACTGTGAATCCTCTTTCAACAAACTTAAAGCTATCCTATTAAGTCAGCCAGTGCTCGCTACTCCAAATTTTGCTAAGCCTTTTAAAATGGCTGTTGACGCAAGTGATACAGGAGCTGGGGCTGTTTTGCTGGAAGAGGGTGATCAGGGTATTGAACACCCTGTATCTTGTTACAGTAAGAAGTTCACTCCACCTCAAGGGAACTGCTCAACTATTGAGAAAGAGCTTTTGGCCTTGATTTTGGGTTTGCAGCATTTTTCATTTTATTTGTGTTCTGGTTTTGACCCCATAGTCATTTGTACCAATCATAACCCACTGAAATTCCTTAGTAAGTTTAAAGATAAAAATCAGAGATTGACAAGATGGAGTCTACTTCTTCAGGAGTATTCATTAGACATACAAAATGTCAAGGGGAAAGAAAATGTTATTGCAGATTGCTTATCTAGACTTTAGACAGATTGTTTTAGAGTAATAAGAAATTTCCTTTGTAAATTTCTTTTTCTTTGTGGGGAGGTGTTACATAGCCTATGATTTCATCATCCTTTGTGCAATTTTAATGCACAGTATGCTGCATGTTTGATCACGAGCGTGTTCTGCCTCAGTCCCCCCTTCTACCGTTATAGTAGAGTAAGTCGTCCTTTCTGTTGTTCAGAGCAGGATTGTCAGCTCTTTGTCCCCTATGGCTTCATTTGCACGTCCTTCTTACAAGTTGTATCAAGCTCTGCCGGCCCCTATATAATGAGCTCAGTCTCTGCATTATTGCCACTTAGATCTACTTATTATGCTCACATCTTTGTCCTCCCCTGTACAGTTATTATTATTGTGAGTGCTCAGGAAATCTCCAACCATCTAGCAGCTGTGTGTAATTTGAGTATAACTGTTGCTGCATTTTTTTTTGTACTGTGTAGCATAAGGTTAATTCTTAGGCCTAGTGAGGTTTTTGTAATTTAAGTAGGGTTCTTATTGCCAGCCATCATTAATAATATTTTGTATCTGTAATAATATATCTGGCATTCACTGAGTATTATCTGGTAACTCATTTTAACAGGGCTGACTTAGATAAATTTACTCATGCTAATTTCGTGTTAATAGAGGCTATTGCAGTTAACCATTTATTTAACCTGTTTTTTGCCATTACATTATCCTTATGAGTCCTGAATGTTTTGTTGTTAGTTTGAGCATTAAACTTTAACTTGTAATTTTACCTAACTCTTGTTTTGAACCTGGAACTTTACGGGACAGTAGTGATTTTTAGTATTCTCACTTAAAGTGTACATTATCTTTCGCTGTTCCGTAACAGTAATAAAACCTGGTCATAATGTGAATCCTCCAACTGGACTTTGACTCTATGGCTGTAGAGGTGACAATTACGGTAGGAAAACCGAACACTTGAGAGATAGTATGAGCGACGGTATGAATTTCTCACAGGAGACTGGAGGTTTGTTGATCCTGTAATACTACCAGGGACGTAGGTCGATTTTCTACCCATAAATGTTCTGAATAATCCTAGGGTCTCTATGCCGTACAGGAGGTATTATTGGATTTGATTTCCTTAATAAATGAAATGTCATAATATTCAATTCCCTTTAGTAGGGTACATACTCTTTTCTTCTCTGTGTCAGTATAAAAGGAAAAGGCCTCCTGTTGCAGTTTCCATTCCTTTTCCTTCCTCCTACCTTCCTCCCCACTCTATCCCTTCCAGCGCCCCTTCTTCTTTTTCCTTCTCCTCTTCCTCCTCCTCCTCCTCCTCCTCCTCCTCCTCCTCCTCCTCCTCCTCCTCCCTTGTGCTGGTCGTGGTAAATAAAAAAGGATATACTCCAACTTCCCCTAGGTCCCTCTCGACCATATAAAGGAATTTTGGTCACGTAATTCCAAATGTTTTTTCTCGCACTAGTTGGGAAATATGTTCTGCTACAAATTACTTCTGAGCAAAACAAACAGCAACAACCACAACCACCAGTTTCATGCCCAGACCAGTAAACTTGTCCTCCGTAGGAAGATCTCCCAAGTTATTGAATGTCTTGACCAAATATCCCGTCCATTACCATTTCTTTATAGCAATGGCGAAAGAAAAGCAATGGCTAGTGTCTGTGGTGCACATGGAAGGAGTGTAATGTCCTGGAGTATGTTAAGTGTACAGTGATGAATGCTTAGAAAATATCTGAAAGAAAAGGAAGGCATTGGATGTTGATTAGGCAGGCTGTACAAAGAAATGATAAGATATGGTGAAGAGACTGCAATAAACCATTAAAGCATTACAGTCGAAAGACGGCTTTTTATATTTAATACTACTTCAACTTTCTTCAACCTCGGAACAACTTCTCGTATTATATGCTAAAAGGTGGAGAGGCAGGGGTGAAGGGAGGTGAGCTAGGGGGATGGAAAGTAAGTGGTAGAGAATGGAGACAGGCAGTGATGGAGGGAGGTGAGACAGAGAGATGAGGGAGAAGTGGCAGAGGTTGGAGACAGTGGTGGAGGGAGGAGGAACAGGGATAACAGTAGGGGATGCAGTGTCAAGGGCAGGTTGAAGATAATGAGGAGAAAAAAAAAAAAAAACAAGAGGGAGAGGAGTACTGTTGGAAGAGCAGCTAATAACTGAGGAAGAATGTTTAGAGGCGATGATGCAGAAAAGTAGGGGGGGGGGGTAACGACTGCTTCTAATAACAGCGAAAAATAAATTTAAGACCTGTGTGGTGACACAGTGTTCTGCAATCCAGAAATATTAGTATGAATGTGGATAGTAGCACGACTCCCTGCGACTGAACAAGTCCAGAACTGTACAAGGATGCTCTTCTGATTTCAGATACTACTCTTTTACTGCACCAAACCTGCTTAAGCAAATAATTTCTATTGCACAAGTAAACATTGTCACTGAATTTAAAAAGTAGTTGGCATCATTTCTCTTGGTGCAAGGTGAGATACTTTAGGAATGGTAGATGCAATGAAGTAGGACAGAAGTTACAACTTTTAAGTGACTGGCGTTGAGATCCAAATGCCAGTGTGGTCTGAACCTAGAGTGTAAACGCCAAGTACATGGCAGTGAATGGCGTGAGGGAGACTGAGTGCGGTAAGACGACGAGGAGATGGAAGTGTAGGAAATAAGGTGATGGGGAGGGGGGAACACTGCTGCCAGTCGACAAGAAACTTTCGGGGAATCGCAAAGAAGATGAGAAAGCTGTATCCTGATGTGAGGGGCAAGATAATTAGGGCAAGAAAATATTATGAGGGACTTGCGAGGAGATGAGAGACTTAGTGAAAAGACAAAGAGCAAAAGATACGGTAATAATGAGTGGAGTGAAATGATGGGAGCAAAATAATGTCAAAGAGTGAAGCAATAAAAGTATGTGTGTGTGGGGGGTAGGGGGGCTGAGGCAAGGAGATGCAGGGATGATAGGACATGGAAGGTGATGCTTGATTAAGTTACCTGTTGGGGAATAAACGTGAGATGGTTATATAGCAGGAGAATGTCATATAGGAGACCGGACACCAACCATAGTGATGGAGAGCAGTGAGGATAATGTTAATTATGTGAGGAAGATGCGAGGACAAGGAGGACTATGAAGAAGAGGAGGAGGATGTTCAAGTTTCTGGTTACGGAGGGAAAAGACGGAGAAGCATAGGGAAGAGGTAAAGAAAAGGGAGAGAAAAGGGTGGAAATGAAAGGCATGAAAGGGGAAACGGGTGAGGGACAGGGGAGAAACAGTGAGATAAAGGATGAAAAATAAGCTGAATGCAAGAGAAGAAAGGGGGATGCCAGGCAGTATGGTGGGTAGAGTGGGAGAGGGAAGGAAAAAGGAAGAGAAATGAGGACGAAAAGGAAATGAGGGAACCAAAAGAGGTTATAGAAATAAAAAATACTGGGGAGAAAGACGGACAATTGAGGCAAGTGAAGCAAGAGGAGAGAGAAATGGGTGAAAAGAAAGAAGTGAGCTGGGAGGGGGAAGTGCCCACTTAGGCTCCTTGACATATTGGTCACTTTATATCGTCTGCAGCATCACACCATAGCCTCTTAACAGACTCACACCACAGCCTCTTAACAGACTCACACCACAGCCTCTTAAGACTCAGAGAAGATTTGTAGTGGCGTCACACAGTTCACACGAAGAGAAAAGATGCTCAACAAAATACTTCAATAAAAGAAAGCAATTGGAGGGTGGCTGGACATAATACATATTATATTTGAGGATGCCGGGGAAAAGTTCAACATTAGCGGCTTAACACTAAGAAAAGCAATGATAAGTTCATCAAAGTAATTTAATTATGAAAAAATAACTATTGTTTTGACAAAGAAGAACTTTGAAAAAATAAGGCAAGACAAGCAAATATTACGAAAATATTATTAGCAGAGCAATGTACGACACTGCCAACACTCCTTTACAAGAACAGCAGAGAAAACGTTGCATTAGCTTCGAAGATAATTAAAGGATTTGGAAAAGTATCTCAAGCTTTTAAAAAGTTGAGACCGGAAAACAATGTTCCAGCAGTTTGTTCAGTAGTGGTCTCACTGATGGTGCTCACGTGGAAACAAATGACATTCAGCCGGCATACAGATTATCAAAGGGCTCACAGTAATTTTCGAAAAGTTACTTTGCGCTAGTGTTTCTCCTCACCCTGATCCGTTTAATGAACCATATACAGCTTGTACTCACGCAAATTTATAGCACGGAGGCGCCACAGTGACCGTACCACCAAGTGTGTAGTGATCATGAATCAACCACACAAATTATATGGCTACCATGGCAACGCACCCTTTACCCTGCCAGCACAGGTGGCATCATTCATGTGAAGAGTTTGATATGTAAAAGGAGCAAGGAGAATTGAATACAACCAGTGCTGACTTCAGTATGAATGTAACAGCCACAGAGGCACTTCAGGACTTTAGACGCTGGAGAGATTATTTCCGAGATAATAACTGTTTGTGAGATTGATGCAAGAGTAGGTAGGAGAGTAAGAAGAGAGGTGGGATGATTTCCCTCCCTTACTCTCTCTCTCCCAGGGAACTCCTGTTGAGTCTTCCCAGTAACAATCACTTTCATTAATTAAAAAAATTTGTATACACAAAGTAATGCCTCAATAAGCAACTCAAGACTCGCCGCTATACTCTAAAACTGAGTAAGAGGGTGGCAGTAGAGCCTGGACCTGCAGCCACCGGGGTACAACTGAGTAAGAGGGTGGCAGTAGAGCCTGGGCCTGCAGCCACCGGGGTACAACTGAGTAAGAGGGTGGCAGTAGAGCCTGGACCTGCAGCCACCGGGGTACAACTGAGTAAGAGGGTGGCAGTAGAGCCTGGACCTGCAGCCACCGGGGTACAACTGAGTAAGAAGGTGGCAGTAGAGCCTGGACCTGCAACCACCGGGGTACAGCTGAGTAAGAGGATGGCAGTAGAGCCTGGACCTGCAGCCGCCGGGGTACAATTGAGTAAGAAGGTGGCAGTAGAGCCTAGACCTGCAGCCACCGGGGTACAACTAAGTAAGAAGGTGGCAGTAGAGCCTGGACCTGCAGCCACCGGGGTACAACTAAGTAAGAAGGTGGCAGTAGAGCCTGGACCTGCAGCCACCGGGGTACAACTGAGTAAGAGGGTGGCAGTAGAGCTTGGACCCACAACAACTGGGTACAACTATGTGGATCCTCCCAATAATGGCACAACTTGGCTCCCCAAGCCACTATTTCCATTAAGTTTCCTGAATACTTGCCGAGCTATTCCACAGTACAATGGAGTGTTGTTGCTGTAGTTGGGGGCTCACTGGAACTGACTGTTTACTAGTTTACTGTTTTTATATGGCACGTTAGTAAGACATTCTACGTTTTTTAGGTTGACTGTCATTACGACAAAACTGATACAAAAAGGATTTTTTGGGAGGGTATAAAAAATAAAATAATTCGCTCATGAAAGCGGCTTCAGAGACTTCAACTATGCAGGAAAAAACTGTATTAATGTGATGCAATTCAGCTTTACAAAGGAATGAAGCTCACCATGCACTTATAAGGTTATGTTAATATCCCTCTACTTTTTTTTTTTTTTTTAATCTCATAGTCCAGCCTTTAGATGTGTATTGGCAAAGTGAATCTACTGACTGGCAGGATGATGGAGCAGAGAAAGAAAAGGGTAGTAATGAGATAGGGAAATTTATAGTAGGGAGAAAAACAAAAGAATAGCAATGAGAGCAGATTTTTTTTTAAAGTCTGCCAATAAATCACATTCCTCATCCCTGGAAATATAAGTACACTCGCGAGAAGTAGCTGGAAAACAGTTGTATTTTGTTTAACTTCGTTTACATTTAACTTAGTCTGAAATTATTATCCCCATTCATCCCATTATCTGGGACTCTTTAAGTTATTGTTTCTGGCTACACCAGTTTGTCTGACTGAGCAGACCCATCAACCGTAGGCAAACATCAGCAGGGCTGTCCCGTGCAGTGAACTGATGTTCCTAAGCGGCTGACAGCTCCTCACTACAGTGAGGCGCGGGGATTGGTGTGGAAAGTTGGTTCCTGGCTGGACACCTCATTTACGTCTCCACCCAGTTAACAGAGGCACCATGGTAGGCTCCATGTCAACCCGTTGCCTGGCTATATGGTTACCCCCCAGCACTGTAAATGGTTTCCTGAGTTGCATGAATCCATGTAGCTTGTCACCCTGAGTAGAGCATCCTGAAGTCGAAAGAGAAGCAATAAATAGTGACAGGAAGGATAGGAGAAATAGGAAGAGAGGAGGACAGACACAGAAAAAGAATGACAGACATGATGGAAGAAGTAGGTAGCACTACATCAAGTGCGTGGGTGATGGGTGCCCCCAGCTACCACAGTGTAAGAGAACTCTCAGTTTCTCTTCTCAGACTTTTTACTGAGTGTGGATTTAAAAAAATGAAGGGGTGGCTGCGACTGAGTGAGCTTATAATTTTGCTTAGCCACGTAGCTGCTAGAGGTGTCACTGATTTACGTAACATTATAATCGTCTGCTCTGAGGCAATAAGGAAAAAAAATCAATCCTAAATAAAGTAGGTAAACTTATATCATACTCTGCATGTTTACAATTTAGACCCTTTGTTCACTTAGTACAGTAACTACTCACCCAAACACATCAAAAACTCTATAGCCACACGGTAATTAGGCCAGTAATTTCCCTGACATCATATGGCCTTAACTAGAATTAAACTCCTTTGTATATCTAAGTAATTAACCCGTGGATTGCGAGCCACAGCTCAGGCTGCATAGCATCGCGTTGCAAGCCACAGCTCAGGCTGTGCTGGCCGTGCATCACCCCTAACTACTCCAACCCTACGCAAACTTACGCATGGTGTTACGCAGAGACGGAGAGAGAGAGAGAGAGAGAGATTTTTTCTTTTCACCAGATGATGCACTGGATGTTTATATTCAAGTTCATAATAAACAAAAACAATTTTTTTTTCTCAATTGTTTTCACTACTCCCCAACATGAACTTACGCATGGCCCTACACAAAGACGGAGAGAGTTTTTTTTTTTTTTTACCAGCTGATGGCCTGGATGTTTATCTTCGTTTATATTTTAAAAAAAAAAAATAAAAAACTTTTTCCATGATTTTTTGCGCACCACGGGGTGGAATAAAAAAAAAGGTAGTTGTGCAATCCCCAGGTTAAGAGGCTAGATTCCAACACTCCTTTTCACTCCTTCCACTCGGATTTTGTATCATCAATTACTTGACTTTAGAGACTAACTTCTTTCCTATACCCCCATCTCTCTCTCTCTCTCTCTCTCTCTCTCTCTCTCTCTCTCTCTCATCTTTGCCACCCAGGATGCCCTCCACACACAACTGCTACGAGCTCTTCTTTCCCCTCTTATTCCCACCTTTTGTGCCCACTATCCAACACATTACATTCTCACGCTCACTACCACCTACTCACCCTTCACACTCACTGCCACTATCTCACCCGCCAAACTACCAACGTTAACCCTTTCATCCTCACTGCTACCCTTCTTCATTCCTCTCTCACCCTCACTGCTATCTTCCCATCATCCCTCTTACCCTCACCGCTACCCTCCCTCACCTCTCACCCTCACCGCTACCCTCCTTCACCTTGCTCACCCTCACTGCTAATTCCCTCTCACTCTCAGTCACAAGAACCTCCCCTCATACTCACACTCACTGCAACCTTTTCACCCTCATTGCCTCCTCACCCCCTCTCAGTCTGAAACTTATTGGGACCCCCGTCACCCTCACACTCATTGCAACCCCCACACCACATGGTTAGTCTTGGCAAGTTTTAAACCATCACCACCATCACTTGCACCACCACCAGTATACACCATGCATCACACTCACTGGATATTAACCAAAGGAATCTGACAAAAATTTCTTGCACAAACAAGGTACTCGCGTGCGAAATTTGGGAAGTTTTGCTTTTGGTGTGATGAAGGTCGAATAATGGAGTAATTCAATAGCAGATCTGACATGAGACAGAACTCAGACATAACTGCATTGCTGGGTACAATTTTTCAAGGACAACATTTCTACAACCCAAGTGCTGTGATAACTTAAAATTATCTGCTGAGGCCGCTGACTAACCAGGAACTCAGTAAAGTATGGACTCTATCAAGCCTGTCATTTCATACATGGTGTTTAAGTCCATGGACTTTATTAATATTATTTTCCTCATGGACCCATGTTCACCATAACCCAAATGTCCTTGAATATGTTTCCCATTAATAGACCTATTTTCTCCAGTGACCTATTTTTCCTCCATTGGTCTTATCTTCCCTATAAACCTGTTTTCTCAGCATGGGGGAACACCAGAACCCGATATGAACCTATCTCCTCCCAGAGAAATATTTCCCACAAGGATCTATTTAATTCAGGCACCTATTATTACCAACTGGACCTGTGTTTCCACCTGGGCTCGATTTCCTCTAGGACTGATTCTTCAATGAACATATTTTTCAGCACGAACCTATTCATCCATGGACCTATTTCCCAATAGACATGTTTCCCTCAGTCACCCACCCATTCACCCACCAATCCTTATACCTGCCCAATCAACCAATGTTGTCTGTCACAGTAGTAGTACGACGACTCAGGAAGTTCCTTCACCCCTCCCCCACCGACTCAGTTAACAGTATATTGTAAGTGACCCAGTCGGAACGGCATTTTGATGATGTTCTGTAGCTCCTATAGTTAATTCATTCTCAAACGACTGCACTTGAGCACAGAAGAGTAATTATGTATTCGTATGTTTTATATATTCAACCTGGGTGTGTTGTAATGCCTCATTATTATCAAATGATGGCGAAGTTTTACTATCAGTCGTCTTCGGAAATTATGTTTCATGGATGTAGTAACGTGGGAGGAGAAAATACAGTAAAAAAAAAAAAAGTTGATTACTAACACCTACGAGTACACTGTGGTGGGAGGAGAGTGGAAGTCTTCGCTAAAGAATTTTACGTGAAATTCTGCTCATAATAAAGGCATTAGCGTTTCGTGACATTTCTGAAGACCTGGTGATGGGTTACATATCAGTAAACTTCATCTAGCTATTTCAGTAAGGTGACAAAGAGCGGCAGATGATGCTGACTAAATACATGGCCTGGGTAGCGTGAGAGAAACGAGGAGAGGGTGCAAAAAATAAAAAAATCAGTATTATTTTTCTACAAAAAAATTTAACTTCTTCACCCCCAACAGAAAGTTAGGATAAGTACGAGAAGAGACAAAACAGAGAGTGTGTGGATATGCTGGTAGAAACAAGTGCACATGAGAAAGACTGAGGATAGGTAGAGTAGGGTGCAGTACGATACACAAAACTGTGAAGAGGTAGGCAAATGGGTAAAGACGAGAGGCAAGAGACTGATATAGAATGGGAGGAAGGACGAGGACTAAAACACAGAGGGGAAGAAAGGCAAAGAGGAGAGAAAGGCAAAGGCAGAGGAGGGTAGAAAAAGAGAATAAAACGAGACAGGAGGAGTGGTGGGGGAAGGCGTTAACTGGTTGGAACTTCCATTCCCCAAACCTTATTATTCTGTTGACATAACTCACACAAGAGCTGCGTGATATTTCGAACACTTGCTACGCTCACGACTCTACCTAGTGCCATGGTTATAAACAGGGCTGGGGTCAATTATGAATTGAATTGGAATTGAATTGGAACCGATTTCTAAACATGTGAATCGGAATTGAATTTGAATTGAGAATAATATAAAAAAAATAACTGAACTGAATTGCAATTGATAACAATGAACTGATATGAATTGATGACTAAATTGATAAAATAATATTCTATACTGTAATATGCCAATTTATTATTGTACAACACCTAACTTACAGTACACTCAAATAAACAGTAAAATAAACAGTTTGCTATTAAACCTATTAAATTTATATTAAACCTATTAAATTTATATTATTTTCCACTTGAGAAACTATTTCCTGCATAATTCATGTGTTTTAAATAAATGTATATAAGATTTACAAGTTCAGTTCCTGTCAGTGTAAATTAAATCAGGGTAGATTAAAACTGATTTTGAATTGAAAACATTTTAACTGAATGAAATATCAACCATAATGAGATGAACTGAACCAGAACTGAAGATTTCTTTCTTTCTTTTTCTTTTTTTCTTTTTTTTAACGAATGAATTGAATTGGAATTGATTAATTCAAATTTAATTCTGAATTGGAATTGAATTGAACTGACAAAAATTAATTGACCCCAGCCCTGGTTATAAATAAACACTGTCCATCACACAATATAAATATGTGCAGCCACTTGAACACTCCACCAGATGTCCCTCCGACCAAACACACACCGGACGAAACAAACGGTGACCATATTATTTAACAGCCAATTTTCCAGCCAACCCTTTACACGAATGGACTGCGTCACCTGGTCTGTTAGTTCTGCCAACCAGGACTCTCACAAAGCAACACAATATAACACAATGCAACAGAACACAACGCAATATTACACAGCACATTTCAACAGCACATTTTCACCATAACATCCAATCAAGTCAATTTTGGACCATTCAAACTATTTCTTGTGCAATTCAGTTAGGTTCATTATGTCCATCAAGCTAAATAATTTCACACCGGGTATTAAATAACAGTGATATAAGACGGAATATTGGCATGTTCAATGTTACTAATAGGCTGAAAAGATGTCCAAGGCAAATCTAGAGAATTATTTCTTCTCCCATAAAGTAAATTAATGTTTTCTTTCCTGTACATATGTCCCCCGGAGAAACAATGACAGAAGGATATTCAAGGATTTAACAATCATCTTTCGTAGACCCACAGATGAGTGGAACGAATTTTTGTCACAGTATTTCAAAGGACCATAACACAGTCATTAGTTTCTATCAGCTCTGTGCCATCTATAGAAATGGTGCCGCTGTCACTAAAGGTCAATAGTATTTAGGTTTGCACTCCTGCCTGTCCGTTTACCATCCTCTTTGTTAAGATAAAACAGGCTAATGAAGATGACCTTATGTGGTGCTGTACATGCTAACTCAGAGATATGTGATCACATTTTGGTGACAATACATCAAAGGATGACAACCACCTGTGTTAAACTTACTACATACCACGCGAGAACAGTACGTGACTGAGGTGGAACCAAGTGCACATTTGTTCTACGTAACTATGGGACAGGAGTTGTACTTAAGCCGTGGTTTACAACTGCAGTGTATGACTAAGTTAATCCCATTAAAAACATTGTCACAGTGTGTAAGGTGCGGAGGTAATAAGATCAAAGATAAGAGGATAATAACACAATACTTGATGTTACAACAAAGGACTTAATGCAAAACATTTTGGGGTATTGTCACGCCATATAGCAAATGCAGTAAATACCATAGATCAAAACTCAGGAGAGAGAGAGAGAGAGAGAGAGAGAGTGTGTGTGTGTGTGTGTGTGTGTGTGTGTGTGTGTGTGTGTGTGTGTGTGTGTGTGTGTGTGTGTGTGTGTGTGTGTGTGTGTGTGTGTTACACTCTTTCACTTAAACTTTTTGTATCGGTACTAATATAACAAAACAAATTTCCCTAAGATTTAGGAACCCTGGATCAGATTCAGAACCACAATGGACATCAACAGGTGACATTAACTAAACAGTCAGTAACGCCACCAGCAGCCAGGCTCAAAGCAGATCAATGATGCAAGTATTAATGCGTGACGTCAAAACATACAGTTAAATCCATACCTTTGCTGGAGTTTATATTTATCATGTACGGTAACGGAACACAAACATATCTGAGAGTTTCCATGTAAGACCTAGAATGAATTTATGTGTAGCCAGTCACGATAAATCAACTGAAGATTTTCTACCAGTTCCACACACACGTCACACCAGCCCACACCATCTAACACCCTCGAAATACCACTCTGGGACTGAACACTACTACACGACGGCGTCTGACTAAACTAACTAAAATACAACTGATATAATTATGAACGTTAACTCCCTCCATTTCTCTCCCCCGCCACCAGGATCAGTGTTGCCACCAAAAAATTTGGTAAATCTGAAGCTGGATGCCAAAAAATCTGTGGAAATCTGTAGATCCCTCAAAGTGACCATTCCGTGGGGGGAAATGGAGAACTACCCCGTCCGAATTTTCCACAGCCTTCCCCTTGAACCTCCCGAATTTTTCCCTAACTGACCACAGAAATGACACATCACATGTTGAAGATAGAATTTGGTCATAATATAATAGTACCATTGAGCAGTTACAAACTAATATGGCAGGTTTTTTTTTTTTTTTTTTTCAAAAATAGTGGACTGTGTATAGCCAGTTGTTAGCTCATGGAACTAGGCCTGTCACACAACTTGAATACAAAATTATGGTTACATGAATTTTGATCAGCCTTCCTTATCAAATAGGAATGGTTCTCCTTGGTTACAAGTCAAATTAACTGTCCAGTCCGACTACACTTGGTCATAAGCTAAACTGGAAAGGAGTGTAGGCCTAGTATCTTTGTTAAGTGATAGTAAGTCGAATTCATATTAACTCATTATATCACAGGAACCACACCAGAATTAGAGCATATACTGTACAATGTATTTCCAAGTGAAATAATGCACTTCTTTGCACTGTCTGATTAAAAAATGCAGCAGTTGTTTACTAAGCAGCTCCCAGTGCAGGTGGTAAATTACACAACATGTGAAATATTGTCTTAGTGTGGAACTTTTAAAAAATTCTCAAAAGGCAGATGCAGTATTTATATTTGATAAGTTTCTTATCCACAAAGGAAGCAAAGCCTGTAATACATTGAAAATGTCTTCCAATATGAAAATCTGTAGATTAACCCTCTTTATCAAACAAATTCTGACAATCTGAAAATAGTTACAAAATCTGTAGATTACAGATAAATCTGTAGAAGTGGCAACACTGACCAGGATGGTAAATCACTCACCCTTCCCAGCTCGGATAGGCTACTATCGAAGGCAGGAAAAGTTTCCATTTGTAGGACACTGGTTATAGCTGTTATTCTTGCCACGACAGCGGTGATGTAGACCTGAACATAAAGAATTACTATTACATTTCCCCTCCCGCAATTCCAGCTCCCTCACTTCATCGTCACGATGTGCTTATTTCTACTTACCTTCTGTCCTTCCTCTCCCCACATTCAAGATTCAGCTGTTTTTCTCCACCTTCCTCCTCCGACTTGAATGCCCCTCCTGTTTTTTTCTTAGGCCCCAAATAGTCAGCATTCATTAAATTTCTTCATTGAAACTATGAACACCTCTTGTCAGTCACTGGTGTTTGTTACGCCTTTTTAGAACCATAAGCTGAGTTAATGGATCTATTCATCACTGTTCTCTCATTATCCATTTCTTTGTTTAAACCATTTTCCTCATTCGTGCTTCCTCTCCTCCATCCCTCCCTCCATCCTTCCTTTAACATACCTCATGACTCCCCCTCTCCCTGCCTCCCTATCATCTCCTGCCTGGGGACTAACTCTGTTCTGGTCAACTGGTGATGAATGATTTGGAACTTTGATATAAAAATGTCTATGACAAAGACGAAATATTGGCGTGAGGGAAATGAACTCGGCATCACATATATTCAAAGAGAAATCCACGCTGCTGCTTTAAACCATTAGGCTTGTCACTCAATGTAAAGCCACCTGAAAGAAAAGAGGAGTTATAAAAAGTAACAGAAGAGATGGGAGAAATACGATGAGAGGAGAGCAGACACAGAAAAAGAATGACAAAGGTGAAGGAAGAATTAGGGAGCACTACATCAGGAGAGTGGATGATGGTTGCCACTATCCACCACCCAAAAAAGATAACTACAAAAACTGGTGTTTTCGAAAGCTAAAGCTTTAACAGATTGACACACACACACACACACACACACACACACACACACACACACACACACACACACACGTGCACGCTCGCGGACAGCTATAAACGTCACATAAAACAACAACAGCTAGGCGCTACGCCAGCGATAAAAATACAATGAAAATATTTTTAATTGGATCTCTAGCGTTTGTTGTATAAAATCATAGAATAAAACTGTACCAGTACACTACAGAGAACCACCACCTGCCCTGCCACTCAACAGTAGTGGAAAGGTGGAAAAGACTGAGGTGGAGAGATGGGTCGTTCGGGACAGTGTGGGTGGCAGTGATGGAGGGTTGGTGGGAATAACACTGGTGGTGGCAGTGGTGGAGGGCCGGTGGGAATAACACTGGTGGTGGCAGTGGTGGAGGGCCGGTGGGAATAACACTGGTGGTGGCAGTGGTGGAGGGCCGGTGGGAATAACACTGGTGGTGGCAATGGTGGAGGGCCGGTGGGAATAACATTGGTGGTGGCAGTGATGGAGGGCCGGTGGGAATAACACTGGTGGTGGCAGTGGTGGAGAGCTAGTGAGGATAATATTGGTGGTGGCAGTGGTGAAGGGCTAGTACGGATAACACTGGTGGTGGTAGTGGTGGAGGGCTAGTGAGGATAATATTGGTGGTGGCAGTGGTGAAGGGCTAGTGAGGATAATATTGGTGGTGGCAGTGGTGAAGGGCTAGTACGGATAACACTGGTGGTGGCTGTGGTGGAGGGCTAGTGAGGATAATATTGGTGGTGGCAGTGGTGAAGGGCTAGTGAGGATAATATTGGTGGTGGTAGTGGTGGAGGGCTAGTGAGGATAATATTGGTGGTGGCAGTGGTGAAGGGCTAGTACGGATAACATTGGTGGTGGCAGTGGTGGAGGTCTAGTACCGATAACATGGGTGGTGGCTGTAGTGGAGGGTTCGTGGAGTTAACATTGGTGGTGACAGGGGGGAAAGGGGATGGTGGGGATATAACTGGTGGTGGTAGTGGTGGAGGAGGGTTGATGGCGATAACAATGGTGATGGTAATGGTGGAGGATGGTTAGTGGGTGAAGGGGGTAAGAAAATGGGAGGGAAGTACAAGAGAATGAGAAAGTGTGTGGAGGAGTGAGAGGAGCAAGCGTAAAGAAAGCTGGGGAGATAGGGTGCGAGGGTGAGGCTGTGAAGAGGACGCCAGACTGGCTGAAGGTCATACTGTAGGTGGGGAGGGTATGATGGAGAAGAGATGGAACGTAAGAGTGCGGCAGAGAAGGCAGAGGTGGGGAGGGCATGCTGGAGGAGGAGGGAGGGGACGAGGGTGAGGCAGTGAACAGAAGGTGCCGAGAACTGACCTCACAAAGCTGTTGGAGGAGGAGGAAGAAAGAAAAATTACAAGGAAAACAAGCGGAACAAGAAACACTCTCTCAACCATCGATTTCCAATCCTACCGACACCAAGAAGAAAAGATTTGGAAAGGCGGGACAATGACTGGAGGGAAGAGAGGGTTGGGCGGTGTACAGGAGAGTGAGAGGATGAAAGAAAATGAGAGGGGGAGGTGGGATGAGATTTAAAATTATAAATACATTGTTTAAAAACACACCGCCATCGTGCCCGAACTATACACTGAGCTTTTGATTGTTGCAAAAAAAAAAAAAAGAAAAAAAAAAAATCGATGTACTGTACACACGATCAAATTCAAATATTTAAATAAGTCGTATACCCTCTTTACATTTTGAAATACTGGACCAACTATTTGAAAATGTTCTCCAGTCACGTCTCATTCATGCGTAGGCCCTGTGCCAATAATTATTTTGAACACCACATATTATGAAGGTCTCACAAAATGTGAAATAAACTGCCACTGAGATGTCTATAAAAGAAAACGTTAACAGTAACAACGTTTATTTTAAAACCATCAGTCACCTGCGTAAACATACATTTTTCGGTCGAGTGTCTGAAGGCTACAGGTTCATTGAGATATTTCACTCTTACGAGGGCGTTGTTGGCTAGGACTTCAGCTTTGATGGTTCCCGTGAAAAAGCTGGCAAACAGAACCTCCAGGGGGCTTCCCATACCATCCCGCCGACATGTCGATACATCCTTCCTTGAGGGCAGATGGACGAGGTTTCTTTGGTGCAGAGTGCATGCAGAATGCGGAGGACAGCTTCAGGTATGTCGAGTGATGGGGTTCTGTCACACCTAAACACACCGTCCAGTATGAATTTGACAGTTCTTTCAACGAACATGTTGGTGAAGAGGCTTTTAACGTCTAAAGATGCCATGATGTGATGTTCAGCAGAGACGCCAATGCTACTCTTACAATCACTACACAATGCAGTGCCAACAAGACGAGCTGATAATGTAATGTGCCAAGAAGAATGCTTCATCAGGAAATGAGATTCAACCAACATACCCAACAGAGTTCTAGGAAAACCGTATCACCGCCCTGAGGGGGAAGAGACCCCTTGCCAAGCCACGATCAACATGACAAAGAATCGACAGTTGAGGAAAACGAAAGCAGAAGAAATCCGAATCCAGAACTAGAGCAAGAGTCTACATCATTTAATAGCAAAGAGGAGACATTTGTGTGTGTGTGTGTGTGTGTGTGTGTGTGTGTGTGTGTGTGTGTGTGTGTGTGTGTGTGTGTGTGTGTGTGTGTGTGTGTGTGTGTGTGTGTGTGTGTGTGTGTGTGTGTGTGTGTGTGTGTGTGTGTGTGCATACTCTTAACTCAAGATAATATTTCTCAGTTTGGCCGAGATTTATTTTCCAATATACTGAGGAAAGACATGATCAAAAGAAATATATACTACAATCAATGTCATGGATTTTCTTATCATTCGACAATTATCACTGATAATCTCTCAGATGCACTCCACCACATATCACCTCTCTCCCTTAAACTCAGATCCTTCACGCACTTCTTCTGTGACCTCTTAATGTGTCTCATCCAACTCCAATTATTACAGCATGTAGGCCAACCACATAAAGAGATAGATTCCCCTACTCCTGTCATCTGCATGATTTGACACGCTCGGTTGGAAGTGATTGATCTTAATCTCATTATATCCCTCGTTCTCTCTCCCGGTGTCATTTACTGTGTTGACTGACTTCCCTCAAACTCCATTATTTATCCTTCCAGGATAGCTTCCTTATTCAGTTATACAAATGACACTCCTTTTTTTCCTTTTCATCCAACATCGTGTTCCTCCTACTAATGCTAATATACAGTAGCCCTTACTTTTCTCCTTTCTAATGTCCAATTAGCGACATTCAAGAGCTGCTGAGGATCAGTCCTCTGTCGATGTGTGTTAGGTAAACTACCAGATCTCAGAAGCAGACTTCCTGGTTTTATATCCATTGTGATGTATAAAAGATAAAATGTATCCCAGGAAGAGGTTATCAACCGAGTTTTTCCAGTGCTCACTGGACTGTAGGCAGACACGAGTCATAGCCACTCATGGACTGACCACGATAATAATCATGAGACTCCACATCCAAGCGTATCAACATGAACCGGTCAGTCCAGTGGAGGCGCCTCACCCTCACCCTCACCATGGTCACGTCCTTTTCTAAGCAGTTCACAAATTTACCTGGATATTGGGGGTATGGAGTCTGCTGGGGTTACTTCACTCCACAGCCACACACTGGCCCCTCACCTGAAACAAAGAGAAACAAAAAGTTGAAAATTATTCAGTCAAGAGTTATGTGCCAAATATCATGATTCATTCTCCTACAGCATCCCGTATCACTCAGCACCTGTTCTTAGGTCATTTAGTACGGGAAGCAATTTCTTAATATGGCTGTAAAGTTGTTGTTCTCGTTGTTGGGGCCTCCTGCTCCGCAGAAACGTGAACTCGGTCAACTCCCGGCTGAAGTTACCCTTCCCGTGTGTTCCACCCTCTTCCAATACATAAGGGGATAAAGAAGTTGGGAGACGACCAGGAAGGGACGCCACTGGGTTCTTTCGGTGCCACCACGTGAAGATTTGATATCTAATGGAACAAATGCATTAAATATCTTACAGTCCCGAAAATCTGTAAAAACATTATGCAGTATAGTATGTACTTGGCAAATCTACAGTTTGTTAAACACATTACGATAACTCGGAGAAGGAAAATTACAGATATGGAATGACATTAATCACTTCATTAGTTAATTCACTTTCATTTATTCATACTTCCATTAAAAGTTTTTCTCACCTCATACTTTTTGCTGGAAGTGTTAGCTTTAGGGAGATTAAAACGTGAGGTCAACACTCGTACGAACGTAACTTTATCAAAATAATATTTCAACTTCAGTCCCGGATGGAAGGACGAAAAAACATCCAAGTGGGCCAGTATGTCAAATAATCATGCTGACATAATAATTACATAGTGTCAGTATATATTCCTAACATTCCTCCATCTCGTTTTAACTCTCATTCTGCCAACCCCTCCCCCTCATCCTGTCTCTCTCCCTCCTCTAACCTTGCCTTCCCTTTACCTTGCCTCCCTCTCCCATTTATGCTGCCTCCCTCTCCCTTTCAACCAGCTTCCTTTTCCCTTGACCCTGTCTCCATTTCGCCATCACCCTACTGCTCCACATCCTGCCTCCTTTTCCTCCCTCACCCATCCTCTCTCTCTTTCCCCCTAACTTGGACTCCCATGTAATCCATCTTCTACTGATTTAAAATATCGTAAGCTACATGCAAATGACGAAAGTGACTGCTGGAATCTTTGAGTCATGACCAAGGAGTCCGGGAAGATGGAATGAAAGAAGGCAGAAAGGAAAGAAGCAAAAAAGAAAAGGCTGCGTGACGTATGACAATTAGCGGAAAAAGACATGGATATTAATGCAGTAAGTGGGAAGGGGCAGTCTACACAGATATGCACAAGCATTACTAGGTAGACTATACAACTACCGCTGTGGGATATGTTGTGTATAAGTATTGAAGCTGACTGGCGGAAACAACAATTATCTCAATATTTTTAACCCAAATGCTCACTCGTTTAACTTGTGAAGATAGGATCCACCAAACAGGTTAATGATTTCCAGATCAACTAATTATCCATCAGAAAACACTGCTAAACAACACTAGCACTACCACTAACCCTACCACCATCACCACCACTACCACCACCATCACCATCACCACCACCACCACCACCACCACAAACAACAACAACAACAACAACAACCAAAAACAGCATTTTTCGTAAGACGGTGAGAGTTAAGGCAGGAGGACGTGAGGCCCAGGCCAGTAATCGGGTCACCAGGGTTTTAACTTCACGCTGGTGGTAAGGGAAGGCAGTTTTTCTCTCCTTCCATCTCTTTGCACAGTAAGACCTTCAGGAATAAAACAAAAGACCTTTACCAAAACGTGGACACCAATGTATATAACACGACAACATATGCTCTAAGATACGAGGGAAAAGGCAACGTGAAGATGGAGATTATTCTACAAGTTATAGTAAAACCAAGAACTGGAAAATGTATTGGTGCAACCTAAGTGATACTGACACAGAGAACAACTAGTGTGACAGACTGCCAATACTGTGTTGTGAAAAGTGGAACATCCCCCCCCCCTCTCTCTCTCTCTCTCTCAGTAAATAACTGATCAGTTGCTGGAAGAAGGAAGGTGGAAAATTTTTTGAAACATGAGGGAGAGTGAGGAGCATAAGTGGTGAGGAAGGAAATTTATTGTGAGAAAGTAATGAAGGGGAAGATGTAGCGGGAGCTGGGGTGGGGGGAAGGGGGATGTGTGTTGAGAAAAAGGAAGGTGACAAGGAGGCAAGAACAAGAGTGTAAAGTCAATGTGCATGGGGAGGAGGCAGAGGCACAAGACCATCAGGTTCTCTCCCCAGACCACAACATCCAGCCTCACCCAGACATTAGTCACCATAAGCCACCCTAAGCTATCTGGACGGCACCGAAAAAGTTATGTGGATAATGAGAATATTAATGGACTCCCTAGGATGGAAGGAAGGGGAAATGTAATATGAAGAGGCAGGAGAGAAAGAGAGAGAGAGAGAGAGAGAGAGAGAGAGAGAGAGAGAGAGAGAGAGAGAGAGAGAGAGAGGGAGGAGGAGGAGAGAGAGAGAGAGAGAGAGAGAGAGAGAGAGAGAGAGAGAGAGAGAGAGAGAGAGAGAGAGAGAGAGAGAGAGAGAGAGAGAGAGAGAGAGGGGGGGGGGAAGGGAAACTAAGAGAAGAGGGACAAAGGAGTCTGGCTAAGTAAAGAGTGTATCTGTGTTTAGAATGGAGTAAGAGCATTGCAACATCAAAAATAGGGAACCCATGCAGGGTGGTGTGGATTAAGAAAACGTTGTTCTAGATTTTTTTTTTTTTTTAATGTAAGGAAGAAGGAACCAAAGTAGAAGACTTTTTAGAATGTTTCCTCCATGAATAATTAAAACAAGATAAGAGAGAGCCAATTCAACATCCATTCATTTCAAGATGCATGGACACACTGTGAGCGAGAGACTGGAGGATGTAGGCAACAGGAAATACAAAAGAGGGCAGTTCGAGAGTTGACCTGCTGAATATATAATGGATTCTTTTTTAATGCGAGGAAGAAGGAACGAAAGGCTAGGAGCCCGCAAAAAAGTTTCTTCCAAGAAAAAAACAAAAACAATACAAAAGAGAGCCAAATTCAAGATCCATTAATTTCGAGATACCTGGACAATGCGTTTGAAAGACTGGAGATCATAGGAAGTAGGAAATATAGACAGAGGGAGAGTGTTCCAGAGTTGACCTATTGCATAAATGAAGGACTGGGAGGAATGGTTAACTCTTGCATTAGAGAGTTGGACAAAAAAGGGATGAGAGTTTGTTGCTAGACGGGTGCTACGCACCTGTCGTAGAGGTGGAGGGATGGAAGCAGACAGTTCAGAGGAGTAGTAACCTTGGAAGAAGCGATAGAAAGGAGATAAAGATGCAACAGTGCAGCAAAGAGACAGAGGTTGAAGGGAGCCAGTAAGAGGAGGAGAATTAGTGAGACGAAAAGCCTTTGACTCTACCCTATTGAGAAGAGCTCTATGTGGGAAGCCTCCTCACACATGAGAGCTGTATTCGACACAGGGACGAATAAATCTCGTGTATAAGTCAACAACTGTGCAGGGGTAAAGAAGGTACAGAGTTGGCTTAGCACACCTAAGCTCTTGCAAGCAGATTTTACCAGAGATATAATATGATCTTTCCAAGATAAACCCCGAGTGAATGGAACCCAAGCCTGTTCAAGGATGATGCTGGATTGAGCAGGATATTATTAAACATTAGTGGGTACTCCTGTGGAAGATTTTGTCGGGTTGATAGATGTAAAAACTGAGTCTTTGATGCATTAAAAACAACAAGATTATTTTTACACCAGTCAGAGATACGAGCCAAGTCAGAAATTAGGAGTTCCATAGCCTCATCCCTTGTTTGCTGAAGTAATTGCCAGGATGGAAGTTGCGGGAACCGAATGGAAAGGTGAAGGGTGGAATCATCCGATAAGAGTGGATTGGGTTAGATGTACAGCATAGATGATCACTGATGAACAAAAGGAAGAGAGGTGGTGACAGGACAGAGCCCTGAGGAACACCACTGTTGATAGATCTAGGAGAAGAACGATGGCCGTCTACAACAGCGGCTATAGAATGACCAGAAAGGAAGCTATGGATGAAGGAACAGATAGAAGGATAGAAACCATAAGAGGGCAGTTTGGAAATTTAAGATTTATGCCAGACTCGATCGAAAGCCTCTGAGATGTCAAGTGCAATGGCAAAGCTTTTGCCAAAGTTCCAAAAGGAGGATCACCAGGAGTCTGAAAGGTAGGTGGGATGATCGCCAGTGGAGCGTCCCTGACGGAACCCATACTGACGATCAGAAAGAAGGTTGTGATAGGAAAGATGCTTTAAAATTTCTGATTAAAATAGACTCAAAAAATTTTGAGACACAGGATGTTAAAGCAATTGGACGAAAGTTAGAGGGTTGGGAATGGTCACCCTTCTTTGGGACTGGCTGAATGACAGCAAACTTCCAGCAAGAAGAAAAGGTACAAGTTGAGTGACAAAGGCGAAAGAGTTTACCTATGCAGGGTGTAAGCACAGAAGCACAGTTCTTGAGGACAACAGGAGAGACGCCATCATGCCCATATGCCTTGTTAGTAGTGAGGCCAGTGATGGCAGAAAATACATCAGCTGAAGAAATTTTAATGTCAGCCATGAGGAAGTCAGAGGGGAGAAATGATGGAGGAACAGCACCGAAATCGTCTAAGGTGGAATTGGAGGAGAAAGTCTGAGTGAAGAGATCTGCTTTATCAGTAGAAGAAATAGCTACAGAGCCATCAGAGTAGAAAAGAGGAGGGAATGATGATGTAAAGTTGTTAGAAAAGTTTTTAGCAAGGTGCCAGAAGAAGTGGGAAGAATTCAAGTTGGAGAGTTGAGAGCATTTAGTACGGATGAAATTATTTTTAGCAGAGCGAAGAAAAGACTTAGCACGATTCCGGGCAGAAACATAAAAAAAGATGTGATTCAGGGATGGGTTGACTCTGGTAACTTTTATAGGCCCACTCCTTGTTGCAGACAGCATTAGAACAAGCGTGATTAAACGAAGGCCTTCTTGCATTAGTCAGAGGATATGAGAAGGGAATGTATGCTTCCATGTCCAAGAGAATAACCTTCGTAATGTGCAAGTCGCACTCAGATAGCTCCTGGCCATGGAAGCAACAATCATTCCAGGGAAAATCAAAGAAGTACTGCCTGAGGGCCGCCCAGTCTGCAGCTCCAAAGTGCCACAGTCGACGTTTCTTTGGAGGGTCCACAGGCCGCACCGGAGAGATAGGACAGGCCAAGGTAATAAGGTTGTGATCAGAGGAGCCCAATGGAGAGAAAAGATTAACAGCGTAAGCAGAAGGATTAGTTGTAAGGAAGAGGTCACGTATGTTGGAGCTCTCTCCAAGGTGGTCAGGGATATGGATAGGGTGCTGTACATGCTGCCCTAGGTCATTAAGGATAGAAAAGATATAGGCTTGTTCACCAGGTGGATCAGTGAAAGGAGAGGAGAGCCAAAGGTGGCGGTGAACATTGAAATCTCCTAGAATGGAGATTTCAAAGAAAAGAGAAATGGATAGAATGTGTTCCATCGTTGAAGTAAGGTAGTCGAAGAATTTTGATAGTAGAATTAGGGGCTAAGTAAACAGTCCAGATATATTTAATCAAAGAATGACAGACAGCCGAAGCCAGAGAGTAAAGAATTCAGAAGAATCAAGTTCAGGAACTCGAGAGCAAGGTACGTCTTTGCATACATATGCACAACAGCCACCTTTAGCTTTGAAATGAGTGTAGAGAAAGTAGGAGGATACAGAAAAGTGTTTCCTGTCAGTTGCCTAGGAGAGCTGAGTCTCGGTTAACAAAAGAAGATGTTTAGAGGGGGAGAGGTGGTGTTCAATAGAGAGAAAGTTAGAGGAAAGGCCGCGAATGTTGAAGAAATGAAGACGTGAGTCAGACAGTGGTTCCAGGCAGCACACAGAGTCGTCACCGGGAGAGGGGCGGATGGTGGGGGCATTTATGGTTCCCCCCCCCCTCGGGTACTCCGAGGCAAGGTTTAAGTGTGCCATTTTCCTTTTTTTAAGTTTGAAAAAGAAGTGTAGTGTGTTCTGTGTATGTAGTTTGGTGCTGACAGTTAAAGAAACTTGTATTAGAGAGCATGCTGGCCTACTCTTTGTGTTACTGAAACACTGAAGAAGTTCAGCAAAAGGGGATGGTCAGGAACTAGTCCCGAGGGCAGATGAAACGGGAGCTCCAGCTCTCCCTGTCATCAGCTTTCCACCATCATTATGATGGTAAGCTCTGGGCTTATCTCCACTTCCTAGAGTCTGCTATCTTATGTGTTTTCCCATTATCATCCTGGTTACTTTACGATATAAACTTCCTCTGGGTAATGAAGCAAAGGTTATGAATGTGGTGCAACCCAGTGAATAAGCATGAATTGTAGTCTAATACGCGCCGGTATACCTCAGTGTGGGATGATCTGCCATGTCACTGTGCACAACAATCTAAAACTTTGAGGTAGGAAGGTTAGTTTCCACCATGTTTGTCTATTTCTCTGACGCCTGTATTCAAACATTCAGTTAACCCATTGACCAGATACTGCTCAGCCATTTTAAAGCTCGGATTCCTGTGGTGTAACTTCTGGTGAAGATTAAACATTCGCAAGAAGTTACACCACAGGGGTAGGGGTGGCAGGACTGGGAGGGACATCAAATATTGATGTCCCTACCAATCCTCCCCCCTCTCCCCGTCTCCTTTAACGACCCATTAAACCGACATTAAAAGCTTTATCTTTCCAGTGACCAAAATCTGGCACGAGACGTTTTCAAAATGCATCACATAAACTAAGGCTTAATGAAGAGTCAAAGTAAATAAAAACCTGTAACTTTACCCTAACCTGACCCCGCCTTAACTCACCTGTGGAATGAGGAAAGCTGGGTTATGTTGAAGAGAATCATATCACTTGGGAATTATTAGAAACTATTCTAGCTAACACATCGATACAGGTTCACGCATGAATAGGATAAATATGCAAGCATTCTGATAATTAGTTAATATTATAGAGACATTATGTAGATGTTATTGACGATACGTAGCTACTAACGCTGTACCAGCAGTAACTGTTTAACCTCTTCAATATGACTACAGCACCATGCCCTATGTTAAGTTTATGTTGTCGTCAGATTTCAATCGGATCATAAGAGCCTTTCACTTTATATATATATATATACATATATATATATATATATATATATATATATATATATATATATATATATATATATATATATATATATATATATATATATATATATATATATATATATATATATATAACCACCAAGAGTTCTGTAATATGTCCTGAATACACATTAGCTACAATCAAACTATTTTTTAACTTAAGATCTCCTTCGTAATTTAAAGTTTAGAGAAATATTAGAATCATATCTAGTGATTCACCCCTCCTGCCTGACTCCCACCACCACACTATCACTACTGCCTCACTATCATCAAAACATCACTACTACTGTTTTACTTATCACCACGCCATTATTCCTGCCTCAGTCCCACCACCTGTCCTGTCTTCCTTTCACCAGCACATTACCTCTCCTGCCTCCTCCTCACCACAGCACCACCACTCTTGCCTCACTCTCATCACCACACCCCCACTCATGCCTCACTCTCACCACCACACCACGACTCTTGCCTCACTCTCACCACAGCACCATCACTCCTGCCTCAATCAGCACCACACCATCACTCCTGCCTCAATCAGCACCACACCACCACTCTTGCTTCACTCTCACCACCACACCGCCACTCCTGTCTCACTCTCACCACAACATCACCATTGCTGCCTCACTCTCACCACCATACCAGCGCTTCTGGCTCACTCACCACCACTACTGCCACCTCCATACCTATCCTAACACTCGTATTTATGTCTATGTGTTTGTATGTGTTTGTGTTTGCGTGCGTACGTGCGTGCGAATGTGAGGGGTGGAGGAGAGGAGCTCTTCTGACTTAATATTTTTATTTTTCCGGGAAGAACATGAAAGATGATCGTGCTAACTTCCAACACCGAAGAAAAAATATTTGCCTTAAGGTGTTTCTTCCAGTGCAAAAAGTTCCAGTAAAAAACGAAAAGTTTTATTTCCAAATGTTTGACATGTAAAAAAAAAAAAAAATGAAAAGCATCCATGTCCTGACGATTGAAAGCGTGTAGCTGAGCGACGAGAATTAGTCAAAGTGTAAAAAATAAAGGAGGGCAGACAAGAGTGGTGGTGTGGGAGGGAGGACAGACAAGAGTGGTGGTGATGTGGGAGGGAGGGCAGACAAGAGTGGTGGTGTGGGAGGGAGGGCAGACAAGAGTGGTGGTGTGGGAGGGAGGGCAGACAAGAGTGGTGGTGTGGGAGGGAGGGCAGACAAGAGTGGTGGTGTGGGAGGGAGGGCAGACAAGAGTGATGGTGATATGGGGAGGAGAGCAGACAGGAATGGAGGGGATGCAGGAAGGAGGCGGTGATAATCATGTCTCAACGGGAACCCGGCAGCGTTATTAGTTATTACTGTATTTTGACAGACTAGAAATACTATGGCAGGCGGGAAAAGGGGAGAAGAGGGACAGTGATGGTGAGAGGAAAAGTGGGGAAGCTGTATGTAAAAAGAATAATTTGAAATCATAAGGAGAATACCTGGTCATCTATGCATTATAGTTACGAGAAAGAAATGGGGGAAAATGGAGTTTCATGGAGGGGGGGAGAAGGAAGCCCTTTAACTACAGAGATTCAGTATATGTAAAAGTCGTGCAGGAGGTCATGCTTACCCTATAGTAGTTCCGCTATATCATACGTTGTCCAAGTTCCCATCGATGACAAATATATACAGATTCGTACACAGAAGGCCAATGCTTCATCCTACACAAGCACCATACCGGCCACACTCTTGTAGCCTTCTCATCTATGTTCATGCTCTCAACAGGGGTGATGGTGGCATACTTCCTTTTGGCTTGAGCAACATCCCTTGACAATATGGTATTAGTTGCCCTTCCGGTTTCGTTTAACAAGGCTTTACCGCGTAATGTGCTACGTGTCCCCTGCGGTGACTGTCAAATACAATGCACACTAGAGTAGCTTTGCCAAATCCTGAAGCTGGATCCGAAGTAAATTATGTATCAATAAAGTATTGAATGTATTTTCAGTGCATTCAGCAGCAATTACCGTTAAAAAAAGACTATCTGTCAAAAACTCTTCAGCTACAACTCGTAACCCTCGAGCCAGACAGCAAATTTAGTCATCTCCGCTTTTAAACTCATGTCAATACAAGCAGGATTGCAAGTGTCTATTGGTGTCATTACAAACAGGAAGGCAAGTGTCTAGAGTTACCTTTAAGGATGACACGGAACAATGAATGCAGTACAATAGGTTACAAACAGGTCATTTGGTTAGTAAGAGCTATAAATTTGTATTACACATTACCTAAATCCTCATATAGTACACATATTGTATCAGGTATTATTTATAATGTACAACCAACATCGAACATGAAATCACTTGGTGTCACCGAGTGAAGATTAGGATTACACGTTATAAGTTTACCATAATCACCATACATTTGCCGTACTACCTCAATTCTCATCGATTCTGCTGTGGCCTAATTGATACTGCTGACCCTCTTTTCCTCCTTTACTTCCCCGCCACATGTCTAACTCTCTCCCTCTCCCATACCCACACAAGCAGTCTCGCTAACACACCCACCCTTCCCTCTCCCACCCATCACCTCAGATCCTAACTTCTGTATCATAAGAACGCAAGTACTTCTGGCCAAGGCCATCAGCGATAACAGGGAATTTACAGTTCTGGTATAAAATTCACTTTACGTTTACGTTATACGGCCTACACGCGTCTGAGTCAACAAGTCCTCCAGTCAACTAGAGACACAGAGTCGTATTATCGTGGGGTTTGTAGGATTCTGCCATATCTTTCTTAACAAGATAGCTTGCATATAACTCCTTAATATCACCTTATATATTACATTCATAAACAATTTGCATGCATATAAGGCGCGTCCACACGTGTCCTCGAACATGACAACACAGCTGACGACATATTTGAATACATGTATGCAGGAGTATTTGGACAGATGTATGTAAACATGTTTCAGTGCAGCATCGATCTTGTTGCCAGCAGAGGTGATGGGAGAAGTGTACTCATACAAGGTGGCTGAGAATTCAAGATCACCTGGACACTGCTGTTCCAAGCATGGTTGCAGCTTGTTCGTTATTGTGTTATTTACATGTTGCAGCACTTGCTCCAGCATGCGTGTGGACGCACACTTACAGACCATATGGATAATAAAACTGTTACCAAACTGTTTGCAAATCTCCAACAGTCGACGAGAAAACGGATGGTCTCTAGATACACTACCACCCACTAGTAATGTACCAGTAATTACGCTTGGCATACTTCACATGCAAATCAGCTGAGGAAATTTATGACATGGCATCATCATTTATTTCTTTTGTTTCACTTTTCTTCCATATGTGTGTGTGTGTGTGTGTGTGTGTGTGTGTGTGTGTGTGTGTGTGTGTGTGTGTGTGTGTGTGTGTGTGTGTGTGTGTGTGTGTGTGTGTGTGTGTGTGTGTGTGTGTGTGTGTGTGTGTGTGTGTGTGTGTGTGTGTGTGTGTGTGTGTGTGTGTGTGTGTGTGTGTGTGTGTGTGTGTGTGTGTGTGTGTGTGTGTGTGTGTGTGTGTGTGTGTGTGTGTGTGTGTGTGTGTGTGTGTGTGTGTGTGTGTGTGTGTGTGTGTGTGTGTGTGTGTGTGTGTGTGTGTGTGTGTGTGTGTGTGTGTGTGTGTGTGTGTGTGTGTGTGTGTGTGTGTGTGTGTGTGTGTGTGTGTGTGTGTGTGTGTGTGTGTGTGTGTGTGTGTGTGTGTGTGTGTGTGTGTGTGTGTGTGTGTGTGTGTGTGTGTGTGTGTGTGTGTGTGTGTGTGTGTGTGTGTGTGTGTGTGTGTGTGTGTGTGTGTGTGTGTGTGTGTGTGTGTGTGTGTGTGGAAGTGGGTATTATGTTGTAGTAGTAATGATGGTACAGGTGATGGTGATAGTAGTGGACGCAGGCATGTAGTAGTGACTGAACGAGTGATGGTAGTGATAGTGGTGGTGGTGATGGAGGAGGTGGTGATGGTGGCGGGTATTCTGTGGTGTAGCGTGACTGTACAGTCGCAATCCCAAGGAAGTATCCAGGCCTTGTCGATGCCAGGGACAGGAAAGCAAGAATGGTCTGGTATTCGGACAAAGTTCCAAACTCCCTCCCCTCCCCTCTTCCTCCCCCAAGTACAGTCACTCATAAAAGAAAAGACCCCCCCTGCGTTAGAGGCAATATAACTCGGGGTATTCAGTGTTGGTAACAGTGTATTTGACGTCAGCCATATGGGGGGATGAGGAGGGGTGTTTGAGAGGAGGGCGGAGTTAATCTGCACGAAACACTGCTTCAATCCACATTTCGAATCAAACATACATTATATCTGATTTGTTATGTTGTCCTTCACACAAAATTAACTTTATGCTATAAGAACAAAGAACTTTCAGGTGATAACACAATCCCATACCCGAAACATTTATGCATTAATGCCGCACACCTTCATAAATCCCACCCTCTCATTCTCACCCTCACCCACTCTCACCTTACTCTCACCTTCACTCTCTCTCACACTCTCACACTTTCAGCCTCACTCGCACTCTCACCCTAACTGTCACTGTCACTACCACTATCAACGTCACTCTCTCTCTCTCTCTCTCTCTCTCTCTCTGGTCCGTTTAGCCGACGAAGCACAGTACTGCCACCACACACATGATCACACATTAATGAGGTGTGTGGCCACCGCAGATGTGCAGTAAAACTGTCAATCATATAAAGATAAACCTGGTTCTTAACAAGTTGATAAGGTATCACTTTAATCTATCCCAGACATTGTTTGAAACCAGATATTGGGAAGGGAGGATTAGAAGGTACGGAGTGGTTCGTGGCAACCATGTCTGTTATCAGATTCTAGGTTGTTGGATTCTGGGTTATCAGATTCAAGGTTTTATTTATAATGGCAGGCTACCTTGGTTATAGATATACCATTATAATGTATAACCATATAATACTCAGTGTAATCTATAATTGTATGTGTGTGTGTGTGTGTGTGTGTGTGTGTGTGTGTGTGTGTCACTCTTTATATGGTAGGTATTACTTGGTTATTTATACACAAGTCCAGTAATAACACACTATGAGGAAATAATGAAATAAAAATTATGACAAGTGTTATAGAGCCATAAAATGCACTATATAGCATGCTATACGGAACAATGAACTATTAATTATAAAGAATGAACGACTTTATCAATACAGTAAAAGGGATGACTTAAGTCGAGAGTATACTGCATTCCTGTATTCCTCAACATTCCTCCACGGCTCGGAAATCCCCCCCCCCAGTACACACACACACACACACACACACACACACACACACACACACACACATACAATTATAGATTACACTGAGTATTATGTGGTTATACATTATAATGGTATATCTATAACCAAGGTAGCCTGCCATTATAAATAAAACCTTGAATCTGATAACCCAGAATCCAACAACCTAGAATCTGATAACAGACATGGTTGCCACGAACCACTCCGTGCCTTCTAATCCTCCCTTCCCAATATCTGGTTTCAAACAATGTCTGGGATAGATGAAAGTGATACCTTATCAACTTGTTAAGAACCAGGTTTATCTTTATATGACTGACAGTTTTACTGCACATCTGCGGTGGCCACACACCTCATTAATGTGTGATCATGTGTGTGATGGCAGTACTGTGCTTCGTCGGCTAAACGGACCAGAGAGAGAGAGAGAGAGAGAGAGAGAGAGAGAGAGAGAGAGAGTGACGTTGATAGTGGTAGTGACAGTGACAGTTAGGGTGAGAGTGCGAGTGAGGCTGAAAGTGTGAGAGTGTGAGAGAGAGTGAAGGTGAGAGTAAGGTGAGAGTGGGTGAGTTTGAGAATGAGAGGGTGGGATTTATGAAGGTGTGCGGCATTAATGCATAAATGTTTCGGGTATGGGATTGTGTTATCACCTGAAAGTTCTTTGTTCTTGTAGCATAAAGTTAATTTTGTGTGAAGGACAACATAACAAATCAGATATAATGTATGTTTGATTCGAAATGTGGATTGAAGCAGTGTTTCGTGCAGATTAACTCCGCCCTCCTCTCAAACACCCCTTCTCATCCCCCCATATGGCTGACGTCAAATACACTGTTCCCAACACTGAATACCCCGAGTTATATTGCCTTTAAAGCAGGGGGGTCTTTTCTTTTATGAGTGACTGAACACCATCACTAGGTCCTTTGATCGAGTCGTTGCTCACTCCTTTGCTTCGCGGTTCGAAGCAGCTCACGATACTCATGAATGTTGTGGATTCCATAATACGTAAAAACACATGAAATTCTGATTGCCCAGTAACAGAACAAAAAACGTGATGCCAAAAAGGATGAATGTTATATTGGTTTTAATTATAAATTACTGAATTATTTCCCATAACATTCAGTCTCTCCTGTAAATCAGTTTGGTAGAGAATCATGTTGTCGAACAGAACTCATCTTCAGCGAGATGGACAGGCGACAGAAAAACTGAAGGAAAGACAGACATAGCTACGCCTCATAGGGATTCATCTAAATTGTTAATCATATTCTAAATATTACCAAACACATTTAGTAAAACAAGGTGAATATAAACCATTCCAACAAGGAAAAGGAAACACACAGACAGACACACGCCATTTGAGATTTAAGTGATTGTTATTTTATTCTTGCCTGGCAGTTTTAGTTAGCTTCGGGTAGAACGAGCCTCACCCGTAACAGATATTCTTTGGCTACTTATTGAATTACATTAATTATACCAACACTCGCGGAGATAGATTGGATGCTATGTTTCAAGTGGCGTGTGTGTGTGTGTGTGTGTGTGTGTGTGTGTGTGTGTGTGTGTGTGTGTGTGTGTCAAGAGAGAGAGAGAGAGAGAGAGAGAGAGAGAGAGGGAGAAAAGATGGAAAATACTCTGAAAAACATATATAATTACAAGTTTTCAGCCCACACCTTGCCAGCATCAGGCATTTTAATTGTCTTATATTGTCAGCAGGATTAATAATATAAAGATGCAGTGTGGCTCCTTATCATCTTATTACTATTTATTTATTTATTTTTTTTTTTTGCCACTCAGGGATGAGTGAGGTTGGTCACTCTCAACTTAAATGTCAGAACCAACTGCCTAGCCCCGGGCTCCTACGCTCCTCATGGGGCAAAGTAAGATTGGATGATGGATGGATGGATATTTATTTTTTTTAAGGAAACATTTTTTTGTGGGCTTCTTCCCTTTGGTTCCTTCTTCCTTGCATAAAAAAGAGTAAATCCTAATACCCAACTATCTAAAACCAAATCCTTCTCAAAATTAAATCGCTAAAAGAAAAATGTCAAGAACCACGCAGAACAGACTCTAGTAAATTATCAATGTCTACCCTGCATTATTTATTTTCTACTGCCACTGCCACACCGCCCACACCAGCAGACTGAGCAGCCCTCGCAAGACGCAAGCAACCGCCATTGCAGCCTCCAACGAAGCCCTAATTACTGACTATCTTGTATTAATGATTAAAATGACTCGTTAATTACCTGTATCAAATTGCATACTGACTGCTAATTAATGCATGATATATTTACCTGTAATTGCCAGTCCATCGGAGCCTCCAACGAAGTGCTAATAACAGTCTATCCTGTAAAATGACTCGTTAATTACATATCAAATTGCATAATGACTGCTAATTAATGCATGATAAATTTACCTGTAATTGCCAGTTCATTTCAATTAATGAGGGTGAGTTAACTAAGTGCGTGTATCGGGTGTAATTGCCGCTGTTGGATCTTGTTAGCCCAGTTAAGAGACGACCCTCATTAACCCCTTCAGTTAGAGGACGTAATTAGGAGTTTTGGAATAGTATTTAACAACCCCCCCCTCTCTCTCTCTCCATTTCCTCGGCTTGCTTCTGTTCACTGGACCAGAAGGGACTTTTTCTGAAGGGTGAAAGGTCACACACACACACACACACACACACACACACACACACACACACACACACACACACACACACACACACCACTTAAAACATGGCATCCGATCTATCTCTTAGGGTGTGGGTGTAATTAATTCAGTAAGTAGCCAAAGAATATGTGACACGGGTGAGGCTCGTTCTACCCGAAGCTAACTAAAACTGTCAGCCAGTAGCAAGAATAAAGTAGCAGTTTACTTGAGGAATAAATTATTTGTCTATCTGTTAGTGTGTTCGTGTGTATGCCTGCATATGTTTTGCGTCTTCCTCTCCGGGATATTCGTATTTCAACTTAAGCTAAATATAATTTTTTGGCAGCAACAATATTACAGTACCAGTTATATGAACGAATAATTCCAATTATTGTCAACCGATGTTTCGGGCACTGCCTGCCTCACTTTCCTTCTGGTTATTCTACCTGTTTCTTTAACTTTCACGTCTTCCTCTACGGATAGGGTTTAGTCTCACTTAGCTGAATAAATCGTCTGGCTTAAGCAGGAACAGAATAGCAATCGATGTGAACTGATAATTGGGACTCTGTCTTTCCTTCTATCCGTCTGTCCCAATTGCCTTTCACGTCTTCCTCTACGTCTACAAGGGTCTGTTATCATTTAATATGAATCATGTAATCTGGTGCAACCAAGAATCAAATAAGTCAACGTGAATCCACCATCCAGAGTCTGTCTTTGTCTGTCTGCCTGTCTGTCCTACGTAGGAGACGTATTCTTTCCGATGATGGATGCAATCGTTTGTCTTTAACAAGAATAAAATAGCAATCACCTGAATCTCAAATGGCGTGTGTCTGTCTGTGTGTTTCCTTTTCCTTGTTGGAATGGTTTATATTCACCTTGTTTTACTAAATGTGTTTGGTAAAATTTAGAATATAATTAACAATTTAGATGAATCCCTCTAAGGCGTAGCTATGTCTGTCTTTCCGTTAGTTTTTCTGTCGCCTGTCCATCTCGCTGAAGATGAGTTCTGTCCGACAACATGATTCTCTACCAAACTGATTTACAGGAGAGACTGAATGTTATGGGAAATAATTCAGTAATTGATATCTGAAACCAATATAACATTCATCCCTTTTGGCATCACGTTTTTTGTTCTGTTACTGGGCAATCAGAATTTCTTCATGTGTTTTTACGTAATATGGAATCCACAACATTCATGAGTATCGTGAGCTGCTTCTAACCGCGAAGCAAAGGAGTGAGCAACGCCTCGATCAAAGGACGTAGTGGTGGTACTTGGGGGAGGAAGAGGGGAGGGGAGGGGGTTTGGAGCTTTGTCCGAACAGCAGACCATTCTTGCTTTCCTGTCCTTCTTTGGATTGCGACTGTACTTCGTCAGGGATAATAATGTACAGACGTTGGAACAACCAAACAAAGATTTTCTTGATACAGTTGTTCCTCACAAACGAATGAAATCAATTAAGAAAACAGTACACCCGATAACAACTCCAAAGATCAACCAAACTCCCCCCTCACACACACACACACACACACACACACACACACACACACACACACACACACACAGACTACTGCTGGTTGTCATGAGCGGAAGGACGGATTTAGAAAAACAGCCCCGAGAGGCAGTTCATTTAAACTTTTTCTACTTTCTTTGACGATAGACAACTTGGGTGCAAGAAAGAGGAAAGGAGGGAAAAGAATGCGAGTGGGAGCCGCTGCGGCAGCAAGTCTGTTGTTGTTTTACCATCTCTGGCAATTAAAATACTTTGTTTGTCCATCTTTCCTGAACACCTTTTAGGCTACCCAAGATTTCTTCATAAGAGTCGACACTAAAAAGTCTTTCAGTCCATCTAGTCACCTTCTAACTGGATGGACTGATTTTTTTTTTTTTTTTTTTTTTTTTCTGGCTTCGTTGTCGTAATATTCCACTTTCAGGTTATAATTCAAACTCAACTTCATGTTCACGTCAGTGTTGTCCACAAAACTTAAAAAACCTGTGTATTCTTTTATCTATTCATCTTTCAACCTCGTTTATCGCATTCCCACCAAGCAACTCTGCATACATTCCTAAGGTAATGGACGACTCTCCTATACCAGTAAGACTCATATCTGGTGTACCTCTACCACTGCCTTTGTTATTATGGGCATAACACTGGCAGCGAAAAGTTTACGGCACAGTGGCGTTAGTGTGAGGGTTAAAATAAACAAACCATAGGTGGTGACACAAACGACTATACTCTTGTTCACATAACATGGCCTAAAACTGCAATCTCTCCTTCTTGAATGGTTGACGGTTACAAGAGATTAACACTTGAATATGATGCTAGTCACCAAGAAGTGCGATGGAATGGGCGTAAGCTGTGGCACTGTCTTTTTCTGCCACTGAGCTACGTGCAATAAGCCGCAAAGGGGTGAAACTGTGTGGCACATCAGTGAAAAAAGAATAATGTTTAGGTGGTGGAAATGACAGTAGACAGAAGGAAGCAGGAAGAGATTGAGGGACGAAATATAGACAAATGAGAGGATGCCAATTGAGTATCATGCATGAGAGATTTGTGTACGACTGTTATGATTGTAAATGTGATCAATACGATCTCTAAAATTGATTTATATTAAGGTATATATTATATTAGTATATTATGATACTGTGTAAACTAGGCCTGTATTTTCCCATATTTTATTAAGCTCTGCAGATAAAATAATGGCTATACAGTGTTATGGCGGTGAATATTACGGTGCACTCTTAACCCTTAATTAATCACCAAAAGGGATAGGGTAAAGCTTGCATGAAAACTAACAACTTTACAGTACACCATAGCATACATAACCAATGAAGAAATCAGGGTCATTTTACAAAAGGAGGATTCATATAGGCCTCAGAATACAAATATAAAACAAGTTATTTCTTACTTGGCCAGAATACACTCAGTGGAGGCTAAGTACTCACAAAGCTCGAGGAAACGTGGAGACCTCGAAGGTTTAATCCAGATATAATTCACACACTAGTGTAAATGGAGGAATGAAACAAAAAAATAGTGTGCACGAATAGTGTGTTTTGTACTCAAAGTCACGTATTGAGTAATGTTGGGAAAAGTGCAACACAATGTGACAAAAGTGTACCGTGACAGTAAATGTGAACAAATGTGTACAAATGACAAAACGTGTACAAGAATTTGCGTACAAAAAATGAGACAAAAAAATGTGTGTACAAAATGAGACAAAAATGTGTCTCTTCACATTTTCTTGAGCTTATATAGCAGACTTACTCCGTCTCTCTCAGCTATTTAACCACTAGGCTCTCATGAAATATCTACAGCCTCTCACCAAGTACAGAGGCACCTGCTACCAAGGGGAGCCAATGGCGAATTTGCACAAATTATACAAAACCACTGACGTACCGTTAAGAAGGCAGAGAAAACGTTATTTAGGCTTCTATTGGCAAATACTCTGTTTTAGCTTCTCCCACACTATAAGTTACACCCACAGTTCAAGGACAAGAGGGATTTTCTGGGTAATTTGTGAGAAAAACATCTGGTGTGCTATGAGTCGAGTTGACAGCTGAGCAAACGCAGCTGGAGACGAGGGTTACCCCTTACAGCCTGCAAAACTGATATGGAAAAGATTTACTGTTCTTAACGGCTCATCTGTCTCCTTACGTAGTTATCACTTACCTTCTATTTCACCCATTCGCTACTGGGGTAATTACGCCAGTAACAGTAGCAAATGTCCTGCATGTTGGTGATGGGTTAGTAAGGCTGGCCAAGTGACGTACTCCGTTCTTACTTTTGTGTTGTCTTTTCCATTCATCCATAAAACCTCAGCTGATGAAATTGGCAACTTATCAGATGCTGGTGGTGTATGATGGAAAGATAGCATTACCCAATATCGTACTGGGCCTGTATTCAACACGGTAAAATTAGAACACAAACGAATTCCTTCAAAACATTCAATTGCCCTGGGTGTAACAACATGTGGATGTTCATATTGTTACATAGCCTATGATTTCATCATCCTTTGTATAATTCTAACGTACAGTATGCTGCATGTTTGATCACGATTCGCCTCGTGGCTTCCATAGTGACCGGACTTGCGTGTTTTGCCTCACTCCCCCTTCTCTCCCTTATAGTAGAGTAAGTCGTTCTTTCTGTTGTTCAGAGCAGGATTGTCAACTCTTTGTCCCCTATGGCTTCATTTGCGCGTCCTTCTTACAAGTTGTATCAAGCTCTGCCGGCTCCTATATAATGAGCTCAGTCTCTGCATTAATTGCCACTTAGATCTACTCCTCATTTTGTTCACATCTCTGTCCTCCCCTGTACAGTTGTTATTATTTTTGTGAGTGCTCAGGAAACCTCCAACCATCTAGCTGCTGTGTAATTTGAGTATAAGTGTTATTACATTTTTTTTTTCTTGTACTGTATAGCATAAAGTGTTAATTCGTAGGCCTGGTAAGGTTTTTGTGATTAATGTAAAGTTTTTACTGTCAGCCAGTAGTAATAATATTTTGTATCTGTAATAATATATCTTGCATTAACTGAGCATTATCCGGTTTTCTCATTTTATCAGGGCTGACTTAGATAAATTTACTCTTGCTAATTTCGTGTTAATAGAGGCTATTGCAGTTAACCATATATTTAACCTGTTTTTTGCCATTACATTATCCTTATGAGTCCTGAATGTTTTGTTGTTAGTTTGAGCATTAAACTTTAACTTGTAATTTTACCTGAGTTTTTTGCTTTGAACCTGGAACTTTGCGGGACAGTAGTGATTTTTAGGATTCTCACTTGAAGTGTTCATTATCTTTCTCTGTTCCGTAACATAAATTTGGCGACCTCTTATCAGGATATTCAGGATATTATCATAAGGATATTGCTTGATATTTTGTGACTGATTTATTCATGATGTCTACTATTACTACACTTGATGAAGCCAAAGATTTTTTGTCAAATGTGCAAACACTGTGTGATGTAGAAAACAGAACAAAGAATGAACTTAAGCTTGTTGCTCAACAATTTGGAATTGCTGTTCGCTCTCATCAGTCTAAAGATCAAATTGTTGACATGATTAATGAAAAGCTTGTTTAATGTAACTCCTCCAGATGAGCAAACGCAGATTGAAATAGCTAAGTTGCAGCTAGCCCTGCAGGAGGCTCGTGCTAAGGAGGCTGAGTTTCAGGCACGTTCTAAGGAGGCACAGGCACAAATTGAAATTGCTAGGATTCAGGCAGACCATGAGTATCGCATGAAACAAAGTGGAACTGGATCATCTAGCTCTGATGATTCTGATGTGGCTAAAAATGTTAAACTTGTCCCTCCTTTTAATGAATCTGATTTAACAAAGTATTTTCAGTTGTTTGAGAGGGTAGCTCCAGGTTTTAATTGGCCCAAAAAGTATTGGCCAGTACTCCTTCAAACTGTTCTCACCGGTAAAGCTCAAGTAACTTATGCATCTTTGCCTCAGGATCAGTCTGATAATTATGATGTAGTTAAGAGCTTGATTCTTAAGGCCTATGAGCTTGTTCCTGATGCCTATAGAGTAAAATTTAGGACAACTTATAAGCAAGATAAGCAATCCCATGTTGAGTATGCAAAAATCAAAGAAGATCTGTTAGAGCAGTGGTTAAATTCTAAGAATGTGGATTCTGATTTTGACAAATTTAAGCAGATGATTTTGCTGGAGGACATCAAAAGGTGTATTAATAATGATGTAAGCCTATATCTTGATGAGAAAAGAATAGATAATTTGTCTGATGCTGCAGTTTTAGCTGATGAATATGGTCTCACTCACAAGAGATATTCTAAAGAAAAGAGGAAAACTGAGAGTAAGTACGTTGCCTCTACTCTAAGTACAGGTAACAGGAAAAAGAATAAAGATGATGTTTCTCAGGAAGTAAATACCAGCTCCACCTCTAGATTTCAGAAAAGTAAATGTACTTATTGTAGTAAGCTTGGTCATACTATGGAGAAATGTTTCAGGAGACAGCGTGATGTGAACAAAAAGGAGTCTTTAAATATTCAGTCAATTGGTGTAGTGTCCACCCTTGAGAGTTCCCAGAATTCTTTAACCGAGTTAACTGAACCTGCTTTGAGGGGTAAATTAAATTCTCATGATGGAGCTCCTCTTTTGAGCAGTAACGTGGGTGACACTCCCAATAGTTCATGTGCTAATTTCCTGTCTGATGGTTTTGTCAGTCCTCTGGACAGTAATAACAGGAAATCAGTTAAAATATATCGTGATACAGGTGCTTGCCAATCCCTTATGATGACCAGTGTTCTAGGCTCTAATGTTAATTCCTCTGATGAAACTGTAATCTTACAAGGTGTAGGGAATAATTACTTCTCTGTCCCTCTGTGCAGAGTGAATTTAGAGTCTGGTTTTGTTAATGGTTCCGTTATGGTTGTGTTGGTTGAGACACTCCCAATGTCAGGTGTAACTTTCTTACTTGGAAATGATATTGGTGGAAGTCAAGTGTGTCCAGCTCCTCAGTTGTCTAGTGAGCCAGTGGCTGCGACCCAGGATTGTGATGTCCCTGATGTGTTCTCTGCATGTGCTGTCACTAGGGCTAAGTCTAAAGTTAATGGTGACTTAGAGGATAATGATGATGATGATGTTATCCTAGGTGACACTTTTCTTGCTAATTTGGACCACTCACCAGATGAGGCAGTACCCCGTAGTGTTGATAATTTGTTTCGTCAAGAGTTGACTGAGTTGCAGGTTGCTGACCCTGAGTTGAAGGGTCTAGCTAACTCTGCATGCAGTGAGGAAGAGTCTGCTGGTGCTTCTACTTGTTATTATATAAAGTCAGGAGTACTTATGAGAAAGTGGAGACCCTCAACAGCATCAACCGACTGTGAATGGGAGGTTGTACATCAAGTTGTCATCCCTCGTGTTTGTAGGCAGGATATCATTAGAGTGGCTCATGATTCCAGTTTGGCATGACACCTTGGAGTGTGGAAGACTGTGGCACGCATTTTGAAACACTTCTACTGGCCAGGTATCTTCAGAGATGTTTCCTGGTATTGTAAATCTTGTCACACCTGTCAAGTTGTGGGGAAGTGTAATCAGACCGAAAAGGTTGCACCTCTAGTTCCCATTCCTCCTTTTGAGGTGCCATTCACCCGTGTATTGGTGGATATTGTGGGCTCTCTTCCTAAGACTTCTTCAGGATTTTCGTATGTGTTGACCCTGATTGATATGGCTACTCGTTATCCTGATGTCATTCCACTTAGAAATATCTCAGCAAAGAACGTGGTTAAGGAAATGCTGGGGTTCTTCACCAAGTTTGGTCTGTCCAAGGAGGTACAGTCAGACCGGGGAAGTAATTTCATGTCAAATGTTTTCAAGCAGTCTCTGAAAGAGTTGGGCATCACCCAGATCACGTCTTCAGCTTACCATCCCCAGACCCAAGGAGCGTTGGAGAGATATCATCAAACACTCAAATCGATGCTCAAGAAATTCTGTTTGGAACATCAGAAAGACTGGGAGAAAGGTCTTCCATTCGTTGTATTTGCCGCAAGAGAATCTCCAAATGAATCACTGGGCTTCTCACCCTTTGAACTACTGTTTGGCCATGAAGTAAGAGGACCCCTGAAGCTACTCAAGGAATGCTGGCTGTCGGACGAAGATGACGTCAACCTGCTGGAGTATGTGATGAAGTTCAAAGAACGGCTGTCCACTGCTTTACAGCTGGCGAGAGAGAATTTAGGAGCTGCTCAGAAGATGAAGACTTGGTATGATAAGAAGTCCAGGTTACGCCCCTTTCAGCCAGGAGATCAGGTTTTGATTCTGCTACCGGTGCATGGGCAACCTCTTCAAGCCAAGTTTAGTGGTCCTTATTTCGTGGAGAAGAAACTCAGTGATGTGAACTATGTCATCGCCACACCAGATTGTAGAAAGAACAAGCAACTTTGTCACATCAACATGCTAAAGTTATATCGCAGGCGGGACGAAAATAACCCAGTCTGCACTGTAGCTGTTCCACCCGAGTCTGCAAGTGAAGCTCTCCCACGCAGCATGAGCCTGAGTGATAGTTTGGGGAAGAATCCTGATATCATGAATGATCTCCAGACTAAGCTTTCTCATCTAGCTCCCGAGGAAAGGCAGGAGTTTTCGGCATTACTGCAGGAGTACCTGCAAGTGTTCCGTGCCACTCCAGGAAGAACCACTGTGTTGATGCATGATGTCGATGTTGGAGATGCAAAGCCAATTAAACTGCCTCCTTACCGTGTGTACCCAGTGAAAGTAGCTTGGCTACCTGTTGGACCACAAGATGATTGAGCCCTGTCAGAGCGAGTGGAGTTCTCCTGTCACTCTAGTCCCTAAGCCAGGTGGGTCACAGCAGCTTTGCATCGACTACAGACGTGTTAATCAGATAACCAATACAGACACTTACCCTCTCCCTCGCGTGGAAGATTGCATAGACAAGATCGGAAAGGCTAGGTACATAAGTAAGTTTGATTTGTTAAAGGGATACTGGCAAGTACCTATGACTGAAGGTGCTAGGGAGATCTCATGTTTTGTAACACTAGGAAAGACTTTTGCATGTTCTGTAATGCCATATGGTATGAAGAATGCACCAGCCACTTTTCAGAAGCTCATGTATGTTGTAACAGAGGGTTTGGCAGGGTGTGTTGTTTATATTGATGATGTATTAATCTTCAGTGACAACTGGAAAGATCACCTATGCCATGTCAGTAAATTTCTTGAGTGTTTGGTTCAGGCTAATCTTGTAGCTAATTTATCAAAGTGTGAGTTTGGTCAAGCTAAAGTTCAGTACCTTGGGTACGTAATTGGTGATGGACATGTTGCACCACCAGGAGCTAAGGTTCAGGTTATAAGTGATCTTCCCAGACCTAAAAGTAGGAAAGAGCTACAAAGATTTTTGGGAATGGTAGGTTATTACAGGAGATTTGTTCTTAACTTTTCAATTCTTGAATCACCACTTACAGACCTACTGAAAAAGGGAGTTAAATTTGTCTGGACCGATAACTTTGAATCCTCTTTCAGCAAACTTAAAGCTATCCTATTAAGTCAGCCAGTGCTCGCTACTCCAAATTTTGCTAAGCCTTTTAAGATGGCTGTTGATGCAAGTGATACAGGAGCTGGGACTGTTTTGCTGCAAGAGGATGATCAGGGTATTGAACACCCTGTATCTTATTACAGTAAGAAGTTCACTCCACCTCAAAAGAACTACTCAACTTTTGAGAAAGAGCTTTTGGCCTTGATTTTGGGTTTACAGCATTTTTCATTTTATTTGTGTTCTGGTTTTGACCCGATAGTCATTTATACCGATCATAACCCACTGAAATTCCTTAGTAAGTTTAAAGATAAAAATCAGAGATTGACAAGATGGAGTCTACTTCTTCAGGAGTATTCATTAGACATACAACATGTCAAGGGGAAAGAAAATGTTATTGCAGATTCCTTATCTAGACTTTAGACAGATTGTTTTAGAGTAATAAGAAATTTCCTTTGTAAATTTCTTTTTTTTTTGTGGGGAGGTGTTACAAAGCCTATGATTTCATCATCCTTTGTATAATTCTAACGTACAGTGTGCTGCATGTTTGATCGCGATTCGCCTCGTGGCTTCCATAGTGACCGGACTTGCGTGTTCTGCCTCACTCCCCCTTCTCTCCCTTATAGTAGAGTAAGTCGTTCTTTCTGTTGTTGAGAGCAGGATTGTCAACTTTTTGTCCCCTATGGCTTCATTTGCGCGTCCTTCTTACAAGTTGTATCAAGCTCTGCCGGCCCCTATATAATGAGCTCAGTCTCTGCATTAATTGCCACTTAGATCTACTCCTCATTTTGTTCACATCTCTGTCCTCCCCTGTACAGTTGTTATTATTTTTGTGAGTGCTCAGGAAGTCTCCAACCATCTAGCTGCTGTGTAATTTGAGTATAAGTGTTATTACATTTTTTTTCTTGTACTGTATAGCATAAGGTGTTAATTCGTAAGCCTAGTAAGGTTTTTGTGATTAATTTAAAGTTTTTACTGTCAGCCAGTAGTAATAATATTTTGTATCTGTAATAATATATCTTGCATTAACTGAGCATTATCCGGTTTTCTCATTTTATCAGGGCTGACTTAGATAAATTTACTCTTGCTAATTTCGTGTTAATAGAGGCTATTGCAGTTAACCATATATTTAACCTGTTTTCTGCCATTACATTATGCTTATGAGTCCTGAATGTTTTGTTGTTAGTTTGAGCATTAAACTTTAACTTGTAATTTTACCTAAGTCTTTTGTTTTGAACCTGGAACTTTGCGGGACAGTAGTGATTTTTAGTATTCTCACTTGAAGTGTTCATTATCTTTTTCGGTTCCGTAACAATATACATAGAAAACAAAATATGTCAAAGAAAGAAAGTGAATGGCAGATCATACCTTAACTAAAAAAGAAAGATATATAGGTAATCAATGGGAGGAGGCGGGATAAACACCATGAGCCTGTCCAAGGCGACGACACGAGGGAAGAGGATACAGAAGCGAGGCAGAAGGGAGGAATCAGGAGACCAGAGTCAGGAGGGTAGGAGGAGGACTTGGGAGAGTCACAGATGGGGAGATAGGAGTGAGACAGGTGGGGAGAAGGAAGAAGGGAGATGAAAGAGGAATGAAGATAGAAGGGAGATGAAGGATTAATAAGTCAAGCAGCAGAGGCAGGAGTAGCGACCAGCGATGAATGAGCGGAAAAGAAAGCAGGGAAAGGCAGGAGTGAGTAGTCAGAAGTGGGTAGTAAAATATGGCATTAATAATTGCTTCTTTTTCTGTGCTTGCCCTCCTCTCTTCCTATTTCTCCCATCTTTCCTGTCAGATCTTATTGCTTTTCTTTCCTTTTCATTTGGCTTTACATTGAGTGACAAGCTAAATGGTTTCCTGTAAGCCAAGAAATCATTTACAACGCTGGGTGGTAACCATATAACCAAACCATACGTGCTCCCTACGTGTCAGCAAGTGGGTTGGTGGAGGGTTAGTGCCCCTCCCCGTAATACAAATAACTCAAAGTCAAATGGCCACCCCTTACGGGATTAGCTTATGGCGTCTGGCAGTAGATATAGATAGATAGAATAATTGCTTTAAGGGAGACTGGGTGGGAGGCAGAAGGACAGTGTGTAAAATATGGCATCAGTATTTTGAGGCAGAGTGGACGAGACGCACTAACAGCAGGGTTAAATATGGCCGATATTATTAGACACAACTGATGGAACAATATACTCAACACACAAAATTATACATATAAATCATACAGAGAGAGAGAGAGAGAGAGAGAGAGAGAGAGAGAGAGAGAGAGACAGACAGACAGACAGACAGACAGACAGAAAGGAGGGCACAAGGATTAGTTTAATGGAAGCCTGATGCCGGAAGTGAGAGACAACAACATATTCACATCTTGGGTGTTATTTCATCATTTATAGATTACATTTCGGTTGACAAATGAAGATTAGTTTCAGGTAAGGGAGATGTAAACATCCACATAGTGATTTTCAGCAGTGCAGCGCAAGATGTTTGAAGCTGGAGGAAAACAAGAGTGGAGGATGAGAAGAGTGAGGAAAAAAAAGACTGGTGTTTGGTACTGGAATAACACTTTGCGGGTGGATAGCGTATAAACAAGAGGGAGATACAAAATCCATAGCAAGATCTAAAGAATTTCATTTACTATGATACATAATGTTAATCTGGGCCAAGCCTTCCTTCCAATGATGGCAAACAAAAGTCATGTGGATGAGAAATAACATTCTGTTTTACTTGTAATGGAAAAGAATAGCATTGGGCCACATACATGATTTCATTAAAGTCGGCATGGAAACATTCATTCCGCATCATAGTTATAGAAAAAGGTGTAATTCTCCTAAATGGTTTGACCACAATTGTGCTAGAGTAACAGAACATAAAACAATAGCCCATAACACTTATACAAGGACCAAAACCAAAGAAGCCTTTAACTATTATAAAAATATCAGAAACCATGCCAAAACTATTATCAATCTTTCTAAATCAAACTTTCTACATAGACAATCTAACAAACAATCCAAATGATGACAAAATATTCTGGTGAACCCTTAATTAACTCAAAACTAACTTCACTACCACCTCTTCCATTCCACCGTTGCAGTTCCCCAATGGAAATCTAGTAAGTGACCCACGCCGAAAAGCCAACCTTCTTGTTGACATTTTTTCAACAAACTCAACCCTAAATTCAGATAATCATAATATTCCTGTACTTAATTTTGATTCCCCTCAAATACCTGTACCTCCTTTCATGATTCACACCAGACACGTACAAGCCGTATTACAGAATCTATCAGCTGACAAAGCCACTGGTCCAGATGAAGTTCCTTCAATAGTACTTAAAAATTGCTCCTCAGTGTTGGCTCCTGTATTAACAAAATTTTTCCGCTTATGCATCCGTACCTCAATTTTTCCAGCCTCTTGGAAAGAAGCAAATATCCATCCTGTTCCTAAGAAGGGGGCAACTTCTGATCCATCATACTATAGACCAATTGTAATAACTTCCGTTCTCGGTAAAGTTTTTGAGACACTCAATTAACAAACACATAGTCAAGCATCTAGAAATCAATAAATTGATCAATGATCGGCAGTATGGATTTAGACAGGAGCGTTCAACTGTAGATATTCTTTGCCTTCTTACCCATCAGATTAACAAAACAATAGACCAACATGGTGAAACACACATAGTAGCACTTGATATTTCAAAGGCATTTGACAGAGTATGGCACCAGGCCTTATTGTCTGAGATGTCACACGATGGCCTTGCATCACTGGTTCCCCAAATTTCATCTTACCTTCATAGTAGAAAAATGTGGGTCATGGTAGATGGAATTTATTCTCAGTTTCATTCCATAAATGCTGCCGTACCTCAGAGATCAGTTTTGGCGCCAACCCTCTTTCTCATACATATAAATGACCTCCTATCTGTCACACATAACCCAATACACTCTTATGCTGATGACTCAACCCTTCATAGTTCTTTCACATTTAGTACCTCCTTTACACAATTTGATATTATAAATTCCCAAATAAACACAGCAATTTCTCTGAAGCAGGACCTTTCTAAAATTAATCAATGGGGACAAAAAAATCTGGTTTCATTTAATGCTCAGAAAAATAAATATATTAATTTCTCCAATAGAAAGAATCCCTCAGACTCTCACATAATTTTAAATGATGTCAGTAGTCCCATATCCACTACAATTGATATCCTAGGTGGTACTCTAAACCCCAGCCTAAGCTGGACAGCTTATGTTAAATCCCCTGCTAAAAGTGCTTCTAAAAATCTGGGACTTATGTACAGAGTTCGTGACTTCTTCACTGACGAGCAGATGGCCACAATATACAAAAGTCATTTGCGTTCTCAGATCGAATACTGTTCACCACTGGGGAGTGGATGTGGAGCGGTTGCAATGAGGTAGTTGGACAAAATTCAAAATAAAGCCATTAGATTAATCAATAATCCTGAAATAATGCAGGACCTTCCTCCGTTATCAGCACGTAGAGATGTTGCTTCTTTAGCACTATTTTATCGATATTTTTACCGTAAGTGCTCTAACGAACTGGTTTCAATTGTGCCTCCCTTTCACATTTTCTCCCGAAATACTCAGGCAGCTGGGAGCGCCCATGAACTCACACTCTCTCCCCCACAATGGAGAACCTCTGCTTATCAAAATTCATTTATCCCCAGTACTACTACTCTCTGGAATTCACTTCCTGGGAGTTGCTTCCCACATACATTTAATCCTCTCAATTTTAAATCCAATTGTTATAAGTATTTTATGAATGGAGGATGCCTTAAGGCACATGGACTTATTTTTTCTCCTTTGTTTTTCTTTCCTCCATTCATTATCAATATATATATATATATATATATATATATATATATATATATGCCGGCCGACTACTTTTCTCACTAAATGTAACAAAAACAACATTAAGGCTACACAATAAGCATTACTGCATAATGCTGAACCTTAACTCCCTGCACCCCAACCCAGCCATTTTGTCTATCAGATATACAGAATATGTAACTGGCTGAAACACATATAACACTACATAAAAAAAATGACTGGGTACTCTCTCTCTCTCTCTCTCTCTCTCTCTCGCTTATTCCCAAGGCTGAAAGGATATATCAAACCGTTCCATTAGTTCAAAATATTAAAGTTGGAAAATACCTGTCCATGATTTTACAAAACAAGGATCCATCTGACCATTGAAAAGCTATTCTTGCACATGTAATCGTGAAAGACGTTCCTGCATCTACATACAAATTGTAGCTGGAGAGGTCCGAAAAAGGTCTCTTGCCAGACATACGTCACTGTTACATACACGGTACACGGTGCACAATCAGACTGGTATGGCTGATGAGGGATGTAGGAGTGGGGGAAGGAGTACAAACCTTGTGTGAAAAAATGGTTGTATGTGGCAGTTTGAAAATATATTGAGCATATGATGATCAACTGAGGAAATATCAATGAGGGTAAAGTTCTGACATGAAGGTTGAAGTGAAGGTGGAGAAAGACGATACCGGTATATTTCAAAGACAGTTAACTAAGAGTGGAGAATTCTTAGCAACGGCGAGAGGATGATCAATTGAAAGATTAATGACAAATCATAACAAAGGTCTTGATAGGGGAATGGTCGATGGTGCAGAGGCATGAGAAAGGTGGCTTAATGACCGAAGACAAGGAACAGGGATAGGAAGAATTAAAGAAAAGAAAAAGATATAAGAGTAAGCAGAAGAGTGCAGGGAGAAGGCAGGTAAAGACCAGGCCAAGAAAAGTACATGAGTTAGGAAGGTAGTCTTGAGGAAGGATGATGAAGAGTGGAATTGTTAGAGGATCATAAGTGGTCGGGAAGTTTTAGTGGTGAGGTGACGGAGGGAAGTGGGTGGGTAAGGGAAGGTGAGAGGAGGGACGAGGAAGGAAGAGAGGAAACAGAAGAGAACTGGGGGGAAATAGGAGGCAGAGGAAAGGGAGGAAGAATCAGTGGAAGGATCAGGGATAGGGAGGAAGCGGAGTGGCTTGGGAATGAGAGATGAAGCGGGAGGATAGGTAGGAGAGAGAATGGTGTGACTGGGGACGACAGAGAAAACAGAGTGGGAGGGGAGGGAAAGAGTGGCGGGACAAGGAGGGAAAGGGAGTGTAGGGGCAAGAGGATAGGAGGCATTGGAGAAAGGCGAGGGAGTGGTGATGAAGGGGTAATGAGGAGTGTGTGTAGGAACAGAGGGATTGAAGGGACAGAAGGAGGGAACGGTAGCCTAACGTAGGGACAATGAGGATGAGGGAGTGCTGGGGCAGATGATGATGATGATGATGATGATGATGATGATTGTGGTGTTCAAAGAGAAAGAGAAATGATGGTGATGGAGAACTCTGATGCTGATGGTGAGAGGAATGTGGTAATGGGAGAGAAGGTACTAAAAGTGGTGATAATATAGTAATGGGAGAGAAGGTGCTAAAAGTGGTGATAATAATGGTACTGGAGATGGTGGTGGTGATGGCAGTGCTGGTGGGGTATAACTAGCGTCTCATTGTACAACACTGTTACCAGCTACAAACATACAGTAAGACGGCAGCAAAGGAAACCGTTCAACAAAAAGCCTAATTATTTACGTATACGTCTATCACCATTTTATGCGTCCGACTGGGGCCAGACTTAACAGTCTTGACTTGTACCTCCTGTCACATCTTTTAATCCAAAAGTTTCCTCCTCTTCACTTCAGCTTCATTATCAATGTCATATCTTTTTCTTACAAAAACCTTTTCATCATCTTTCTCCCATCATTCCTTCAAACTACACGTGCCTATCCATTCTCACTGTGGCAAGGGCAGGCGTGGGACATAGTTCAAAGATCCCTCCGATTTAATTCAGGAATCGGATGTGAGAGGAACCGAATTCCAAGTCCAGCTTCCGACTTCCTGTACGACTAATGTTCATCATCGTCATCATCCGGACCTTTCCCACCCAAGGACAGGGTGGGACTGATGTTACGAGGCTAAGTGTATCCCAAGTGGTGGCTGATTGGCTCGTTTCATATCTGCGCCACAACACACATTTATATAAATGTGGTTTCTTTTATAATTCATTCACTAATGATAAACTAAATATACATATGACGATATCAATTAGCAGTGCCAACAGGTGCAGTACCAGCCTGTTATAATAAAGGATTTCACAGCTGAACAACGAAAATAACATCAAGTAAGAGAGTAGGTCAGCATGCTCTCATAATACCTCTACCTTCAACTGTCTACACCACACTACATGCGCATAACATATCACACCTTCTATTCACATCTTTAGTAATGGCCGCTGCATTCTTACAATCAAATGAGGTGGTACCTCGGATTGCCACCACCGGCAGGGTAGGGCTGGAGGCACAGGGTCCTCCCGGTCGCCATCAACCGACTGTGCCGGCAGCGACTGTTGCTATTTCCGGGAATGCTCGTCGGCGAAGAGGTGACGGTGCGGCCTTATTCTTTACCAACATCCGCGGCCTTACCACAAATTTAAACTCAGTTCATTTTTTCCTTCAGGCCATATCCCCTTTGGCCCTTTTCCTCACAGAACCACAAATCTCACCCTCTACCGATATATCTCCATTTTGTTTTCCCGGTTACCATCTCCTTACAAACTTTCGAAACAAGGGCGGCACCTGTTGTTATATCAAATCCTAATATGCAGTTGATACTATTTTAAACTTCACTTCATCCAGTTTTGATTACTCATTATATAAATTAGATTGCCAAAACATTACCAAATATATCTGTGTAGTTTATCGTTCCCCCAATGCTTCTTCGGAACCCAGAGTATTTGATTCCATATCCACTCAGTTGAGTAACCTTGACCTTGCCCTTGGCAATGAAATTACCATTTTGGGTGATTTTAACATACACAATGTTGAATGGTTATTGCATTCTGCCCGGACTGACGACACTGGTCTAGAATGCGAGCTGTTTGCGGAATCGTTTAATCTCACCCAGTTGGTAAAGCAACCAACCAGAGTACCTGATAATCTTGACCATAATGCCCATCTCTTGGATTTATTCTTGACAAATAATCCAGATCAATACAGGATAGAGGTACTGTACCACTTGGATCCTCTGACCACAATCTCATCAAAGCCTCATTAGTTAACCCTCCTACACCTCCCCATTCCGAACCTGTCAGGGTGACCCGATGGCACTTTGACAGGGCAGACTGGGATGGATTTAGAAATTATCTTGCTGATGTTCCATGGCAGTCTTTCTTCTCTAGTGATCCCAATTCTACCCAGTCCCACATTTGCGACTTAATACTACCTGGTATGGATTTATTCATACCAAGTCAACAATTCACTAAAAGATCAAACTCTCCAAAATGGCTTGATGGCAATTGTGCCAGAGCAACAGCCCAAAAGTCATTAGCATATAACTCTTACTTAAAATCAAAAACATCTGAATCACTCTCCCAATTTAAAATTGCTAGAAATCATGCAAAAGCTGTATTAAATCTATATAAATCAAACTTTCTTCAAAAGCAAGCATCAAAACTACTTAACAACCCTAATGACAATAGAATATTCTGGTCAACTCTTAATTCTTTCAATAATAACTTTAACAAGTCATCTTCCATTCCCCCACTAAAATCTTCAGATGGAAATATTACAAATGACCCACGTGGGAAAGCAGCTATCTTTGTTAGTACCTTTGCAATAAACTCTGCCATAGATGATACCAGCCAGAATGTCTCAGTACTGGGAACTTGATATTCCCGAAATTGCCCCACTTAAAATACAGACAAGATTCGTAAAATCCATCCTAGACAATTTACCTACCAACAAAGCTCCTGGCCCAGATGGAATTCCGCCAATTGTTTTGAAAAAGTGTTCCCCTGAACTTGCCTCTGTCCTTACTAAATTATTCAGACTATGCATACGTACTTCTTTATTCCCAAATTCATGGAAAGAAGCCAATATCCACCCCGTTCCGAAGAAAGGAAGTTCTTCTGACCCCTCCAATTACAGACCAATAGCTGTCACATCTTCTCTTGGTAAGGTATTTGAAACTTTAATTAATAAGCATATTGTTAAACATCTTGAATCCAACAACTTAATTAGTGATAGACAATACGGTTTTCGCCACGAAAGATCCACAATTGACATACTCAATCTCTTAACTCATACCATCCATCAATCAATTGATCTTTTTGGAGAAACTCATGCAGTAGCTCTTGATATCTCTAAAGCTTTCGACAGAGTATGGCACCGTTCCCTGCTGTCCAAACTCCCTTGCTATGGACTAACGTCTTTTGTTCCTTTGATTTCTTCTTATCTTAGTGACAGGAAAATAATAGTAAAAGTAGATGATGTATATTCGAATTTCCACTCAATTAACGCCGGCGTGCCGCAGGGATCAGTTCTGGTGCCAACCCTATTTCTGGTTCATATTAATGATCTCTTATCTGTCACTCACAATCCCATTCACTCATACGCAGATGACTCAACACTACATAGTTCATTCACACTCAGACATCCATTTACAAAGTCTAATATCTCTACCTCTCAACTCAGTACAGCCATCTCCATAAATCAAGATCTATCTACAATCAGTGAATGGGGACAAAACAACCTTGTCTCTTTTAATGCTAGTAAAACTAAATATATACAATTTACTAATAGACAGATATTACGAGATTCGTACATTACCTTCAATGCTACTAATATTCCCATCTCCAAAAGTATTGAAATTCTTGGTGTCTCACTTAACAGTGCCCTCAGCTGGACCTCTCATGTCAGATCACTTGCTAAAACCGCCTCAAAGAAACTTGGATTATTGTACAGAGTCCGTAACTTCTTCGCCGATGAGCAGTTAGCTATAATTTATAAGAGTCATGTGCGCTCTCAGCTTGAATATTGCTCACCCTTGTGGAATGGTTGTGGAGAGGTTGCATTAAGACAACTAGACAAAATTCAGAATAAAGCTGTTAGAATCATTAACAATCCTGCCATTACATATAAACTACCTCCCCTGCAAGTAAGAAGGAATGTTGCCTCCCATGCATTATTTTACAGATATTTTTTTGGCAAATGCTCAGACGAAGTTGCGTCCATGGTGCCACCTCTCCATGCCTTCCCTCGTGCTACACGGGCGTCTGGTAGCGCTCATGACTGGAATGTCACTCAACCATATTGCAGAACTTCTGCCTATCAGAATTCTTTCATTCCCCGAACTGCATCTCTCTGGAACTCGCTTCCCCAGAGTTGTTTTCCTCCAAATTTCAACCTACAACTGTTCAAGTCTAACTGTTACAGATATTTTATGAACAGAGGACACCAGTAATCTGGTGTATGGATTATTTTTTTCTCCCCATTTGTTTTTCCTTCCTCCGTTCTGTTATTAAAAAAAAAAAAAAAAAAAAAAGACGCCCAATTATCCGCCTCACCTCCAGCTGAGGCGTGATTCTTGCTTCTTGCCACTCCCTAACAAGGCAGGTGGTGGTCGCAGAATGTGTCGGGCCTGAAGATAACCAGGATCAGGGAGCAAAATGGGCACAAAACTTGATGCCTTTATTTTATTGTAGTGCGTCTTAGCTTTCACAGTACGTGAGGAGGAGGAGGAGGAGGAGGAGAGGAAGAAAGAGAGAAAGAAGAAGAAGAAGAAGAAGAAGAAGAAGAAGAAGAACAACAACAACAACAACAACAACAACAACAACAACAACAAGGTGATGGTAATAGTAATGATGGTTCCAAGAGAAGATGATGAAAAAAGAAGAAAGAAAATGAGAGAAGAAGAAAGAAGAGAAACAGAGGAAGAATTAATATACGAGAACAAAGTAAGGTCGTACCGTGTGTGAATGGACTGTATTATGAACTACAGCTACAACCATTAAAATTACCACAAACACTCGATAAGACCTGGGGCAAGTCTAACCTGGTTCAGAAGTCTTAGGTGAGGGTGAATGGTCCAAGATGCGTGAAAATAAGTGACGAAGAAGCATCAGAAATTCAGAAGTCGGCACACCCCGTAAAAAATACCTATAGATATGATACAAACATGACATCTGAAAGGAACGATAGGAGAGGAAGAGGAGGATGGGAGGGGGAGGAGAAAGCACGCAAGAGGAAAATGAAAGGGAGATGGAGGAAAAAAATGTTGATTGGACTCTGAATATTCTAGTGTGGTGCTCAGGGCTCGGACGGAAGTGAACTGTGACGTGGTATAATATTTCTGGTGGTTCCTCACAAGATACTTGTATGGCACACATCTACCCTTCCGTGTTAACTCCACTTAATATCACACTACACACTGTACACTCACATTGATGTATGCACTATGACACACACTTCCTACGCTACCTATACTTGAGACTGTGCAAGGAGAAATATAGTAAGCTCCACCCTGGCTGGCTTTTAGTCAGCACCATGTAACACTATTTTGACCCTTCCTCTATCAGTCGAGGGAGTCACTTACCCCAAAGCTTCATCGAAAATAAGGTTGAAAGTCTTACAAAAAAGAATGGAGAAATCGATTTTCCACCCAGGCTGGTCTGACAGTTCATAAGTGCACAGATAATTGTGTGTCGCCTTCCATCTGACTCACATGAATGGTACGTACAGCAGCACTGCCAATGTTGTTGCTACATGTTGGTAACTATAGTTAGCAATTTTTTGCGCGATTAAACTATCCGTTTTTGTATACTTTATTGTTAGGTAAGTTTTACTGATGTTTTTACATGTTAAACAAGGTCTCCCTCGGTACTCATTATCTAAACTCAGTTGGTAAATTTGTTAATTTTTAGTGATTGTAGCTCTAGCTGTTGATGGTACTTCCCACTAGCCTCACCCCCGCCAGTTCATTGTTGTTCAGTGGTGATGATGTGCCTGCTGAGTCTGTGCATGTGGCTCCTTGTGGTGATAGTGATAACACAACAACCGTGATTATGATGATGTCAGGGTTGCTGTAGTAGATGCCTAGCACAGCCTACTGTTCTACTGTTCAACGTGAGTTGAATTTCTAATTTGTTAGTAATGTTTTGATTATGGGTTGGTTTCCTTAGGAATGAATAACCTACCAAAAACCGTAAAAACATCACCACAAGACGAAAATTCACAATAATCATACTATTGTTATAATTTCTTTCCAGACTGTTATAAAATTCTTAATTTTGGCATGATTCATCCTGTATTTTGGTTTTTGAATGAAATCTTTATAAAAATAATGGAGTTAGCAAAGGTTGAAGTTGAACAAAATGAACTGTGATGTCTGAAGTTTTTAAGAAAATCGATGCCCTCTGTTATAATCATTAATTTCTCTCAACTTGCTATAACGTTCACATTTTTGCGATGAATGAAGTCATTATCAATTAAAACACCAGAGTTATCATTCCGTGAAGTTGCATAAAGTTTAACCGCAATTTTAGACACTTTAACAAATCATCATACTCTGTTACAGTATTAAGTTTTAGAAATTTTAATTACATAATTTTATTCAGCATCAATCAAGCCTTACTATGTTTTTTTTCTATTTAAATGAATTCTTTATCTATAATAGCAACAGTTATTCTTGGTTGAAGAAGGATATTTTATAACAAATTTTAAATGCAATTTCAAAAGTCTTTAAAAACACCATACTCTATGTTGCAGTAGTAACTTCTTCCAAATTTTGATAGTATACCAATATTCAGCATGCCTCTCGTTTTATTTTGGTCTTTGAATGAAGTCTATAGCTTTAAAAACAACAGAGTTATACTTGGTTAAAGTTGTGCAAACTTTAATTGCAGTTCCTCATGTTTTTTAAAAAACGGTGCTTACCACAATTCTCCCTGCGTGGCCTCACTTGTTGGGCCAACAAAAATAAAGCAAGTGACGATCCGTGCTCAGTTGGTTAAAAGTAATGATAAATACTATTATAATGTATAGAAAAACAGAAGGTCGGGAGAGGGAAAGGTAAAGACAGTAAAACATTAATGGTCTGGGCAACTCCTGGATTTTGGAGTGTGCTGTTTTGCCTGGCTGTCCATTTGGATAAACAACTGGCAAATGTAGGCTATAAAAGTTGACAGCAAATGTTGCTTACTCACAAGCTCAACTGAAACCAGCATCCTATGCATGAACGAAGTGTTGGATGTCTTCATTTAAGCCAACCCCATAAATGTTACTAGATTTCTGCTGGAAACAGAAGGGAGAAAGAAGACCAGGGGTGGTGAGAAGGTAAATGAAAATCTATGTCATAGGGCAGGTGAGGCAGATATGAGAAGTGAGAAACAGTCGGGAGAAAAAGATTGCAGGTGAGTGGTGGAGAATAACATCAGACAGCAGAGTGGACACACCCACTGGGAAGCAATGTTTGGGCAGGAACGAGGGGCAGGTCAGTGTGAGAATGACAGACGAAGTAGAGAGTAGTAACCAATATGACGGAGCATAAGTACACAAACACGAGGAAAACTGGAGAACATGGTGGATAATAATATTATTTTGTTTCTAATGCGAGATGCAGAGGGTGCTTGATTGTCTGGTGCAGGAAGGAGAAAAAGTGGGATTGGTAATAAATTGTGGAAAGACTGAAATTATTAATATGAACGTGGAGAACCAAATCGATTGTGTAATTGGGAATAATGTAGTGAAGAATGTAGAAAATTTTAAATACCTGGGAACGATTGTATCATTTAATGGATCATTAAACAATGAAATTGAAGAGAGGATTAGACAGGCTTGGCGAGCTGTTGGAATGTTGAAATCTGTTTGGAATAATATGCTCTCGCTAAATACTAAAGTCAAAATTTACAAGTCCATGATCAGACCAATTTTAATTTATGGGCATGAGTCATGGTACAGTACAATTGCAACAGATCAGGAAGTATTAAGATTTGAGAGTAAAATACTGAGAAGGATTCTTGGGGCAAAGTGGCAAGACAGAGTTACAAATGAAAGAGTAAGGGATATTATGAGAGTGGAACCAGTTGATGAATATGTAAAACTGTCTCGCTGGAAGTGGCTGGGGCACATATATAGAAAAGAAGGCAGTTTAATACAGGATGTGCCTGAGTGGTATGAAGAGAGGCGGGAGAGGAGTGTTGGTGGGACTTGAAGGAGACGGCAGGAGACAAATATTGGTGGAGAGAGTTCATCGAGGCCCTATGCATCCCGTGGGGTGCCACAGGAAATGACTGATTGATTCAATGCGAATCCCATGACCATTCAGCGCAAGGCAGCTGTGCCAGTAGCCAGACCGAGCACCGTCAGGCAGCAATTAGACGAGTTTCATGACCATCTGGCAGGGAAAAAATGATCTCAAAGGGTGTGTTAATGAAGGGAGGTTCAAAGTTGGGTATTAAGTCTCGCCAGCTGCAGGTTATATGGAAAATTTTGTGTTTAATATCAAGAGTAATGTTCAGTTTCAACTGCTGTGGATTTTATATAACCTACTTACCTACCTCAACCCTAGTCAAAATGTTGAGATCCAGATGCTGCTAATAATCTGAATCTTGGGTAAAAAAAAAAAGGGGGGGGGGAAATGTCACCGTTTTGCTCCTCTGCTAGGTGCACCGACACGTAGTATTACCGCTGCTAATCGCTGTTATATATACTATAATCATAACGTATATCTATTTTATATCAACAGACGGTTGGTATTTATGTCCTTGAGACGTGATAGTCGTAAGTGTGCTTGGTGCCGTTTGTTTGTGTACATGTTCACTTGTGAATTTAGCAATTTAACACTCTTGCGTAAAAGCACAGCTAAGATAAAGGAGAAAAGCATTTGAACATCAAAATGAATTTTAGGGAAAGCTGGAATATTTATGAATGGTAGAATAACGCTGGTAATGAGGATAAGGACAGATATGTAAGGATGAGTGGAAATAAGTGAGACCTGTGAAGGTATATGATAAGAACGGAGAAGAATAAGTTGGGAAGGCTGGCCATACAGAGTGAAAGCTACTGGAGGGATTGACGGAAGAGGGGTGGAGAAGGAAATATATGATAAAAAACTAAAAGTAGTGAAAGTAAAGAGAATGACCCCCCCCCAAAAAAAAAAATAATAATAATAATAACGAGGCGGCCATGCAGGGAAAAGAAAGCTAGAAAATGAATATCAGAAATGGCATTAGCTGAAGAAAGGTAACGGCCACTTTAGGACCCTCCACTGACTGGCCACTTTAGCTTACCCAGAGCCTCTTAAAAGTCTCACACCACAGCCTCTTAAAAGACTCACACCACAGCCTCTTAAAAGACTCACACCACAGCCTCTTAAAAGTCTCACACCACAGCCTCTTAACAGACTCACACCACAGCCTCTTATCAGACTCACACCACAGCCTCTTAACAAACTCACACCACAGCCTCTTAAAAGTCTCACACCACAGCCTCTTAAAAGTCTCACACCACAGCCTCTTAACAGACTCACACCACAGCCTCTTAAAAGTCTCACACCACAGCCTCTTAACAGACTCATACCACAGCCTCTTAACAGACTCACACCACAGCCTCTTAACAGACTCACACCACAGCGTCTTAACAGACCCAGGGAGCAGTGAGATGCAGATGGATGGTAATGTGTTGGGTCAGAGAACAAAAGGACATGATAGAATGAATAAACATGATACAGCGAGAGAGGATGAGTCATCATCGGGGAAATGGAGGGCAGTTTGTGAAATATATTAAGTGCGGGGGCGAGGGACTAGACAGGAGGGAAAAGAGTGAGGACGGGCAAGGGAATGCAATATATTTCAGCAGAATAATTTTCATGGGGCTGCAAAATTTTAACTGAACGAAAAATAACGAGTATCCATGAGAATGTAAGGGACAGTGGTTGGTAAAGGTGAGGACAGTGGCAAATAATTTCAGTGGACAACACCAGAAAATAAGGCAGAGAAAGGAAGACAAAGGAAGGAAAGAAAACAAAGGGACGAGGAGACAGGTGAGATGGATGTACAATAAATGAGGAATGATAAAGAAGAAAGAAGAAAGATAGCAATGAAAGCGAGATACAGAAGGAAGAGACGGTCAATTAAATTCTAAATGTCAATGGTGGCTGGGGTGGTGGCAGAAGAGCAGACCACCAGGTTCTCTCCCCAGGCAACAACATCAAAGGTCCTCCAGCCTCACCCACATATTAAGTCACCATAACACACAACAGTCAGAGGGGATAACACTATGCAAGTGCTAGGGTTACTGAGAAGACTAAGCAACTGTATTAAAAAGAGATGAAATGGGGGAAGAAGGTAATGAGGAATGGGTGGAAGGAAGTTACTGAGGAGGGAGGGAATGAAGTGAGAAGAAAGACAAGGAAAATAAGATACGGCAGAGAAAGACAGCAAGGGAATGAGGACAGGGAAGCAAGAAGGAACAGAAGAGGATTGGAGGACACAGTAAGGAAAAATGCTAAGGAGCAAAAAAAAAGGGAAAAAAGAAGACAAGGAAGACGATAGGACAAGCTGAGAAAAGGTGAAAACAAAGCAGGTTCCGGAATCCGAGGATGGAGGATATATAAGAATGAAGGGAAAAATTGATGAAAAAATAAATAAATAAAAATTGCAGCAGATCGTGATCGTAATATGCTGGCAAAGAAAAAGAGAGGGAGATGGAATGAAGCTGGATGCAAATAATCAACATACGCAAGAAAAAAGAGAAGGAAGGACAAACCAACTTTCCTTTTCAGTCCATCTTGTCTCTCTATGCCCTCCCTACTGGCCCCACCTTACCTCCCCTTTCTCTGCACCAGCATGCACCGTTGTACCGTCACCACGGTATGACTCGTCCTTTCTTAAAACTTCAGTCGCATTTTGAATATAGCATTTGGCTTACCTATTACAGTATATCCTACAGCACTGTCATGTGTCATTTTTTATATCTACATTTGTGTTTAAGTCTCCCATCACAAACATATATTAGGTGGTTCGCTTCAACATCATTTGAAACAGATGGAAGCAGGTTTGGGTAAATAACAAAAAAACAACAACAACAACAAGAGATGGACAGGGGGAGCCTGGGGGATGAAGGGGGGGAGGGGAGCTGGTGGGAGGAAATTTAATATTAATCCCGGCCAGGCCCTCAGGACAACATCCTCAGCGCCCATATGATTAAAAAGGAATATTTTTTTCCGAGAAACGCAGTACGGTATCAAATATAATGAATACTAAATATAAGGTGATTCCAAGAACAGGAGGAATATGAGATGAAAAGTGGATGACAAAAGAAAGTAAAAACAAAAGTGAGCATATACAACCAAAAAGGAAGGAATTTGAATTGAAAATAAAAATATCTGCCAGCCAGGTAAATTCATAAGGTATATAATTATTACAATCTTCTGCCAGCGACTCAGACTAATTCGGAGTATCTGTTTACAGTATATAACACTATGCAGACATTCTTTTTATAAAAAACTTACATCAAGTTGCTATGACAAGATTACTTGCACTGCAACAGCTCTGTATCAGTTTTTGCAATCTCAGTTAACCAGTGCTGTTTCAGACTCAGTTATATAAGCAATGCTAAGAATAATGCCCCTCTGACTCCACACCAGCAACTTTACGAAGATTCAGCAGCATAAGCCTCTCTACGAACTGATTTCCACTTTTCTGTACTGAGTGAGAGGATATCCCTTCACTCAACTTTTCTGTCTATCTATCTATTGCCAGAAGCCTCAATCCCGTTTGGGGTGGCCACAAACAAATTGCCTCCAAGTCGCCCTGTCTCCCGCCATTTCACTGCCCTGCTCCCAACTCACACCCCCCTCTCTCATATACCTCTCCACCCCATCAATCCATCTCATCCTCGGCCTCCCCCTCCCTCTTCCCCCCTCCACCTCACTCACATACACTCTCTTCGTCAGTCTTTCACCCTCCATCCTCTCCACATGGCCAAACCACCTCAGTGTGTTCCTCATAACGCTTCCTATCACATCCACATCCACACCACAACGCTCCTTTATATCCTCATTCGTCAGCCTGTCTCTCCATGTGACTCCACAGGCTCCTCTTAAATAACTCATTTCCACGGCTCTCACTCTTGACTTGTGTCCTTCCAACAACGTCCAAGCTTCACTTCCATACGTTAGAGTTGGTTCACACACAATACTGTCATGTAGTAACTTTTTCACTTCCATGCTCACTTCCCTGTTTCTTATCACTGCTTTCAAAGAACCAGCAACCTTTCTTCCCTGCTGTACCCTTTCAAGCACTTCACACTCCAAACCTTCATCCTTACTCATCACACTACCCAAGTACTTAAACATACATTTTCCAATTCCTCACCATCCAACCTCTCTGTACATTCACTGACTTCACCTCTCTCAAAGACCATCACTTTACCCTTCCCTACATTCACCTTTAGATTCCGTTTCTAACACACTCTCCCAAACTCATCCACCAAACCTTGCAGGTCCCCTTCGTCTTCACTCAACAACACAGTATCATCTGCAAACAACAGTACAGGGAGTTTCCAAACACTATCCTCTCTCACCAAGGCCACTCCCACATCCACTACCCTACCTTGTACCTCTTTTATTACCCCATCCATGTACAGATTGAACAACCATGGAGACATGACACATCCCTGTTTCAAACCAACTTTCAAAGAGAAAAATTCACTTAGTTTACCATCCACACGCACCGCAGCCTTCGCAGCATCGTACATACTCTTCACAGCATTCAACAACTTCCCATCTACTCCATATATTCTTAACACTTTCCACAATCCTTGTCTATCCACCCTGTCAAATGCTTTCTCCAAATCAATGAAAGCCGCATACAACTTCTTTCCCTTCTCTACAAACTTTTCCACTAAAGATCTAAGAATGAATATCTGATTTACACAACCTCTTCCCTTCCTAAAGCCTCCCTGTTCTTCTCCAACTAATTTCTCTGTTCTTTCTCTAACTCTGTCAATAAGTATCCTACCATACACTTTTCCTATTATACTAAGAAGACAAATGCCCCTATGATTACCACACACTTCTTTTTCCCCTTTGCCTTTGTACAAGGGAATAATTATACCTGACTTCCAATCCTCCGGGACTCTGCCTTCCTCCCAGGCCAATTTGCACATCTTCCACATCCATTCTACTACTATCTCTCCCCCATGCTTCAGCATTTCACCACACACTCCATCGACTTCTGGGTCTTTCCCCGATTTAACTTTCTTCATTGCTTCCCCAACTTCTTTCCTACTGATTTCTTCCCGTCTTCTCACCTCCCTTCTTCTCCCAGCCATTCCCCAGCCACTTATACTCGCATTACTTCCATCCTCTATGTTCAACAATTCCTTAAAGTGTTCTCTCCATCTGCTCACTTTTTCTCCCTTCTCCACTAGTAATCTACCATTTTTATCTTTCACTCCCCCGCTGACTTCACTTCCACCCTGTCTTACTCTTTTCACCTCTTTCCAGAACATTTTCTTACAGTCCCTCCACTTTACACTCAAATTCCTTCCAAATTCCTCATCCACTCTCTTCTTACTCTTACTAATCTTTTCACCTCTTTCTTTCTACATGTAACTCTCTCTTCCGCCTCTCAACTTCTTCCACGCCCCTATTTCTCATCCATTCATTGTATGCTTTCTTCTTTTGTGCCACAGCCTGTCTCACCTCTTCAGTCCACCACGCTGTTCCTTGCACCCCCCTCCGTCTTCTCTTCCTTCCACACACCACATCACATGCTGCATTCGTAAAATTAATAACACTAAATTCTACATTTTCAAATTCTGTGTTATTTTCGGTCCTTTTTATTAAATATCCAGGTACCCACAATCAAACTGACATGAACATTAATAACACCTAAAATACTTGGGTTCAAATTGACTCATATTTTCCAGTAGCTGCTTCTGCTGCCATTATTACCGCCCGCCTAGCAAGGCACTAATGTTGTCACCTGTGTGTGTGTGTGTGTGTGTGTGTGTGTGTGTGTGTGTGTGTGTGTGTGTGTGTGTGTGTGTGTGTGTGTGTGTGTGTGTGACCAAAATGTATCAAAATCAAGTAGTCAAATTGTATTCAAACTTTGTGGGCAGTATCTCGGGGTATGCGTCTTGAAGTGTTTAGATTTTTGTGAGGCTGCTATGATATGCCTTCGATTGCCAGAGGACCTTAGTCAGAGCACATTTTTGCCCATATCGCAGCAACAGATTGACATACTGACTTGAAACTTTGTATTTAGGTAGAGAAGACCCTCCTTTATCATGGCGCAAGTATATTGAAAAAACGCTTAATTCACATAATCGAGAAATACCATGTACTGTGTGTTTTTTACCAGTAGCCTTTTACAGAATTTCTGAAGAATCTCTGGAAAGAACATTTATGTAAATTACTGATCTATTTAGTGATGGCGGACGATACACATTCGTGGATGAATGCTTTGGCTGTTCTTTTTATGTTAATTGTTTTATAGCAACATAAAGTAGCACCTCAGAGAGTGATGGCATGAAGGAAGATGTGTTGACTTAACACTTACACTAAGACGCTTTTAACCAAGCAACCATTAAACTATTTTATTAAGTACTTTTACTTAAAAATAGTGTCATAGGCACAAACCAATGCTTTATCCTATCTCTCAAGCTCGAAAAGTCTCCAGTAGGTTAAATAAACTTACATGAAGTCAGCAAGAGTAAAATACTGTACAAACTACGTCACTGGATTGAATGGGTTAAAAGATGAAGTCAGTGCGAGAAAATAGCTGTCCATTAAACTCAGTCGCATCGACAGGATCGAGGGAGAAAGCGCAAAAGATGGAGCATGGGGAAAGTACGGAGAAGAATGATACGAGAAAAGGCTGATGTAAAATTGATGATGGTGAGTGATGGCGACTGAGTGTGGGGTGGAGGGAATGTGGGGAACAGTGGATCAAGACTTGGGAAAAGCCTAAAAGAATGGGAGGAAAACTAAGACGAGAAAAGACTGAGAAAAATAAAGGAAGACAGAGAGGGAGAAGGAAGACAGAGAAGGCAAAGGAAAGATAAGGTGATATATAGAGAGGGGGGGGGGAAGAAAGAAAATGAGAGGACGGAAAGAAACGGGCAGAAAGAAAGGGATGACGTAAAGATAAACGTACACACAATTAAAAAAAAAATGGTTTTTACAAGTTTCAGGCATAAGTTTTGAAACACTGAACTAAACGTATGGAAATATTCTCCAGTATCTACTCATGGCCAGTAAGTTAATCAATACGGAATGAAGAACGAACTTCGTGCAACATATGGAATAAACATCGTCTAAAAATATTCGTCTTCAAGAAAAAGCGCGATAAGCAACAGCACTCACTGTGAAACCATGGGTCACCTGTGTACATATATTTTTGATGAAGCGTACAAATAATATGAACAACCAAAGTCCAACAACCTCACATACTTACTGGTCTAGCGGCCGAACATTTGACTTTGTTCTGTGACCTTAATATTCAACAGATTCCCCTCAAAATCAAATCACTCCATTCTTGCCCAGTCCTTAACCTTCAGGATAACAGGAGTTGGGGAAATTAAAGATTTTATCACAAGACTTGGATTATGGCGTAAAAAGACGAAGAGACTGGAAGATAAAGGTATAGAAATGGGTTACAAGGGGCAGGGAGAGGAGGGAGGGACCAGACTGAAGTGTTAGGGCAAGCTGACAGACAAGAGCAAGAATCAGAATTGTAAGAATGTAGGAATGGGAAGGATGTGAGATGGGAGCCAAAAGGAATGAGAGAACTGTTAAGTGTAGGGTAAGGCGAGAGAAGAGTGTGATACACAGGAAGAAGCTATGTGTATGAGATGCAAAAATGAGGCTCAAAGATTAAAAGGATGACGAAGTCACTGTGTGTATTACATTTATGGTTAGGGAAAGGACTTTGCTTTCTGGGTGCAACCAGCCCATGGAAAGTCAGCAGCAACACACTTGTTCCTGCATGTTTGTCTTTTAATTAATGTTACTCGTTATATGTAAGAATATCTGTGAACATGGACCTTTCATTAGGCAAACCGATCAACACTGGAATAACTTAAATGACAACCAAAACCCCCTTTTATGATGAAACTAAACTTATCCAGTAATGTGGAGCACAAAAATATTTTAGGTGTTTAGTGAGGCAGGAAAGGGTTGTAACGCGTTGGGCGAGATAGGGAAGTGGTGTTATGACTAAGGCATCCTTGGCTGACAAAATAATAGTAATTTAGTTTGATCTATATGTCTGTGAAAGGAATTGGTGGGGGTCAATGCAGTGCACTGTGTAACACTGTCCTGGTCGGTGAAGATGCACACTGCAGTGCACTGTGTAACACTGTCTTGGTCGGTGAAGGTGCACACTACAGTGCACTGTATAACACTGTCTTGGTCGGTGAAGGTGCACACTGCAGTGCACTGTGTAACACTGTCTTGGTCGGCGAAGGTACACACTGCGACACTGTGTAACACTGTCTTGGTCGGCGAAGGTACACACTGCAACACTGTGTGACACTGTCTTGGTCGGTGAAGGTGTAAATTGCTTTGGTCAACTTATTGTGTATTCCCAATACCTGTACATTATTCACCAACTCGAAACCGCTATTACTAAATTGTTGAGACGAAAATTTATCGGACCGTTCAATTAAATTTGTTTACAGAAAAATAGTTTGCATACAGGGAAGTGCAAAAATGTTATATAGTGCTCAAAAAGTTGGAGACTTAAGCATTACTGTTGTCCCTCCCGCTCTCCCCTTCCTGGACCTTCCTGGACAAGCCTCTCTCTCACCTTTGCCCTCTTTCCTTTCCTTCCTCCCTCTCCCACACTCTGCCTTCCTCAATTTCCTTTCTTTCTCCTCACACCCTTGCTTCCTCGCCCTCTCTCCTTTCCACCTTCCCTCACTCTCCCTCCCTCCCCCTGCCTCCCTCACCCTGCTTGCTTTATTGCACCCTGAGCCTAGCCTGTTTGAAACTTTTGGTGGTGGTACTGGAGGCTTCACGAAAGGGAGGTGGAGAGGGAGGGGGGAGAAAAAGGAAGTGAAAGCGTGATACTCGTATAGGGAAGATTGAAGAGACGGAAGTAGGAGAAAGAGAAGAGGTGCACTATAGGCAGCGATAGTGAGGTAAAATCGGGAAAAAAGATTAAGAGGGAATACTGATGTTGAGGAAGGAGGAAAGGAGTGAGAAAGTGAGTGAATAGATGGAGGCTTTAAAATATGGAAGAAAGAGAAATAGATAAGGGGAGAAAGGGGGGAGGGATAAATTTATGCAAGTGTACAAGAAGAGCGAAGCTTGGCATCAGATTCTCGTGTTCACCCAGAGGTAATCGCTAATACCTTCAATACTGTTTTCTTCACTCAGCACTAAGAGAGATTGAGATATTTTATTTATCACAGGGAAACCCCTGCCCTTTGACTTTGCTATGTATAAGGCAAAGTGACTGTAATTTTACTGACGACATACAGGTAACGGTGATGAGTAGGGAGAGGCAGAAGATGCGGTAGACTAGTGCGGTGCAGAGGTGAGGCAGAGCACTGAAATTGCACCCAGCAACGAGGCAGCAGGAGGAGTATTTCAGCTGCTGGAGACAAGTGCGGGTCTTGTTAGCGGTACGCCTCCAATCACCAGCTGCCGCCCTCACCTACTGAACGTAACGGGGACGGCAGGAGGGATGGTAACAACGGGAGATGAGCAACACTGGAGCAGTTATAGGAAATGGAGAAGCCTGAGGAGCAGGATGAAGAGAAATGTTCGAGCCTTTACCACTTCATCTCTATGAAGTCTGTGTGCATAACAGTAAAAGTGCTATAGTTTGGAAAATGTGATTTCAAGTGTGGTGTCCTGGTGAATGGAGTGGAACTTGAATTGCTGAAAATTTTTAGTAACTCGGGTGTGTGATATGAAGAGGGATAAGTGTGTAAAGGAAGTGGAGAGTAGAGTGGCTATGAAAGACAAATGGTTGGTTTATGAAGATTTAAGTACAACACAGACGTCTAAGCACAGAGGCTGCAAGAGGACATTAGGAAGGTGTGTTAGAGGCCACAGTAGTATGTGTGGAAGACTGGTACGGTATGAGTCTGGAATGCAATCAATGAGGAACGTGAAAGCAGAACTTTTCTCTACCCTCCTTCGTCTTCCCTCACCTCTGTCCTTCCTTCCCTACCCAGCCTCCTGCAAGTAAAACTCGAAGCTTCGTAGGAATATGAAGTTGGCAGCTGGAGGCTTACTGCAGAGGCTGGGTGGGCGATGGACGGAAAGAAGAGAAGGAGGACAGAGGATTTAATACTGAAAAAAGAAATCAAAAGTTATAAAATGAGGAACAGAGAGGAATAATACTGAAGTCATGCTTATTAGCATTTCCAGCAGAATGCAGGATGGTATCCATACAGGAACAGTGTACTGATGCATTTCTATACAAATTGCCATGATCCATAATTAACCCAGAAGAACATAGGATCCAAAATTTGTGTGGCCATATGGTTTATTCTGACCCCACAGAGTCCTTTAAAACGCCCGAGAAAAAAAAGAAAAAGATGGCTGGGGATATTTGGTCAAGGAACAACTGCACAAAGTTTGACGAGAGATGGCGAGGGAAAAAAAAAATGAAGGAATGGCACCGAGAGAAATTGTACCAGTCTAAACAGGATTGGAAACAAAGATGAAAGAAGAAGAAATTGAGCAAATACAGTATGGTCTTTACCACATTCTGATCATTAAAAAAGAGTGAAGGAATGAGAGGGGGACGGGGAAAAAGGAGATGAGAAGGGATATTGAATGAGAAGAAGAAAAGTAAAGTATAAGTATCAAGGGAGATGATAAGTCTCTACGACCGATATTTTCTCTGAAAGCTTGGGAAAATTTTCTTTACAGAAGTTCTTGGATAAAACCTAAAGGAGTTGACTCACCCGGATAATTACACTCAATTGAGATATACCACACCTATCACTACAGTTACAGCCTCCACCACCACCACATCTGTCAGCACCACACGTGACCACCACCACCACATCTGTCATCATCGCAACCACACCTGCCGCCATCAACATCACACATGATCTTCACTCCTAACATCATCTTCATTCTCCCTCACACTTTTTACACCTGATCTGCACTCCTAATATCAACTTCGCTCTCCCTCACACTCTTTCCTACAATCATATCAAGTTGCCATCCCGCTCACCACATGTGCTCTCTCTCACACCTTTGACCTAAGAGAATAAAATTTCCAACACCATCATCTCACAACAACAGGGACACGGACTTCATGCCTTTATAGATGTCACACATTCACCATACCTGGTTTTGTTCATACCGGCATATAATCAACCAGACTTCTCTGCGGCACATGCATTTATAATTCCATCCATCCATCCATCATCCAACCCTACATGAGGAGCGTAGGAGCCCGGGGCTAGGCAGTTGGTCCCGATATATAATTCCCCATGGATGAAATAATTTTTGTATACACTCCATTCGTTGGTGACATTTATCTTTCTCTAGATTTTCATAAGCATTTTCCTAATTGCACATCAAATATATGCTCATCACATAAAAAATATAGGCCTATAACACATTTTTGTTGAAAATACTCTGCAGAGCGGTTAGTCACTGTTACTGCCATCAAAGACTTACACACAGCACAACACAGCTCCAACTAGCACACCACCACATGCGCACTGGGAAACAGTCCGAGTTATTCATATATATAAGCACAAAGAAAAATGTCCTTTCACACGCTCTAGTCTCACGTTGTACCAATATGCTCATTACTGAGTGACTGCATCGTAATGTTACAAAAACAGTAAATTCCTGGTATCATACTTACACATACCATGAGTTAAGCTTTCACTGGCATTCATGCAGTTCTTACCTAAAAGAGAGAAAAAAATATATTGCTCAGTTAATACGTACAATAATGGCTTACACTAAAATTATCCTTAATTGTGGGGGAGAAAAATGTGGAGACAATTGAAATTCTGATGGACGCTAACAAGACCACTTACGTTAGGTTGCAGAATATTAAATGCAGGGATAGCAGAAAGACTGACTCTAGACTACTGCAGGAGGAGGGAAATTTTGGAGTCGTGGGTATTACAATTAAAGCAAAAGGAACTCACTGGGGCGACAAGGGATAACACTTGAGGTGGAGCACGGATAACACGAGGTGGAGCACTGGGATAACACTTGAGGTGGAGTACTGGGATAACACTTGAGATGGGGCACAAGAATAACACTTGAGATGAAGTACAAGGATAACATCTGAGAAGGAACACAGGGATGACACTGACACAGACCAAGGCTTGTCGCCCAAAGAATGAGAAAAGCTTACTGATACGAAAACACTCGAGCCCCTTCCCACCCCCTCTCACTAGGACATAGCTCCCTTAATCTGAAAAATGTTTTGGTGGTTTCAAAAATAAAATATTACACGTCATCATACATGGCATGGTTAAATAATTCTGTGCTATACTATGGCATCACGTTTTGACAAGATTAACTACTGCTTTACGGCTATTGGAGAAGACCACTTTACAATAAGTAAATATGAATCAATATGCCCTCGCCTTTTGGTATAAGGTAGGTATCTGCATCAGTCTGTATCGGAACTAGTTTTTATGTGGGCCACTTCAGGACCCGACTTTCTCGGCAAAAAAGTGATAACATGAATTATTAACCCTTTCCCATTGTGGTCACGTTCGAATCAGTTAGGAGTGTCAATAGTAAAAGCAGTACATGTAAAAGTCTTGTATTGGGCTACTTCTGAGTCAGTCTGGATGTCATCGGTGTGAAGCAGCAAGTGTGAACATATGGTACCTTAAAAGAGAACACACTACCTGCACCCTACGGTTAAATGTTCGCCATGGGTAGTGTTTCGACCCCAGTCTACAGAGCACATGCAGATTAGGAGACAACTCGCGATCACTAAGCCACCGTAACTCCTGCGTGACTATACGGTACAAGTACATCAGTAAACTGATATACATTAACAATGTCTCACTTTGCAACAGTGGAAAGCATGCCAACACTTTCATTTACTTATCGCTCATTTTTATAGCCAGAAAGTGATGTAATAAAAGGTTCTCTCTCTCTCTCTCTCTCTCTCTCTCTCTCTCCACACACACACACACACACACACACAATGGGACGAGTATAAAATGCACGGGGATAACTCTCCGCCATCCTTCCGGTCAATGTGAAGGTACACAGTACGTGGATAATAAAACTCTGTACATGAACAATGAACAACATCAACAACGAAATGATCCACGCAAATGTTTACGTTCCAAAAATAACAAGAAGCGGTGCCAAGGCACAGCAAACCCGTCTCCGGTAGTCATTTTAGTTCTGACGCATGAACACAACAGAATATCTAGTCAAAGATGTGACATATCAAATTTGGAGTAAATCGGATGAAAATTGACGATTCTATGTCCACTTCAAATTTTAGGGCCGACTCACCTGACACTGACCCCCCCTACCGTTAACTGGGGGGTGACCCCCCTGATGTAATGAGGCATGTTATAGGATGCAGATTTGAAGATGCACCTTTAGGTTTTGGTGTCATGTCGGTATGAGGAATCTGAAAGGTGTTATGGCGAAAAAAAAAACGATTTTTTTTTTTACACATTTTTGGGCTTAGAGCCTAGGCCTTGGCCCAATTTGGCCCAAAATTTAATCAGGTGATCAGAAGGTCATACCCCATCATCTCTGTAATTTTAGTTAAAAACGCACCAGTATTATTTGCGTAAAGTTGTTAACAGACAGAAAGGCAAACAAACAAACAAACAGACAGAAAACCGACTGAAACAGTACGCGTCCCCATGCCCCTCCGGGGACAGGTAATAACACCATTGCATTGCATTCTGACTTCCATCTGACCGCAACACAAACGCTGCAGACCAAAACACCCGCAAATACACAAGCAAATACAATCACTTGTAGCAAATCTCTCTCTCTCTCTCTCTCTCTCTCTCTCTCTCTCTCTCTCTCTCTCTCTCTCTCTCGCTCTCGCTCTCTCTCTCTCTCTCTCCACCAAAGGCTGAACGGATACGTCAAGCTCTTTTATTAACCTCGGGGAATATTTTTGGAAGGTAAATATTTTTCGAGGTATTCATGGCACTGGAAGTTAACAAGGTCATCAAATGTTATGACATGAACTCAGTAAAGGACTGATTTTAAACCAGCTCTGCATATAGATGGTAAAAATAAAATATAAATTCCATTTTTAGAGTTTGCTAAGCGAGTTCATATGATACAGCACCCTTTTCTTCAATCTATCACCTGCACTTAATTTAATCTCCGTGTGAATGGCCAGTGGAGTGGTAGGTGGTGGCGACCATCATCCACTCACTTGATGTAGTGTTGCCTACTTCTTCCTTAACCTTTATCATTCTTCTTCGGTGCCTGCCCTCCTCTCTTCCTATTCCTCCCATCTTTCCTGTCACATCTTATTGCTTTTCTTTCCTTTACAGGTGGCTTTACATTGAGTGACAAGCCAAATGGTTTCCTGTAAACCAAGAAACCATTTACAACGCTGGGTGGTAACCATATATCCAAACCATACGTGCTCCCTACGTGTCAGCAAGTGGGTTGCTGGAGGGTTAGTGCCCATCCCCATAAAAGTCCAGTGGCCACCCCTTAAGGGATTATGGCGTCTGGCAATAGATTGATAGAGATAGTGAATGATCAAACAGGGAGATGAAAGTTTACAGACTCATAGAGGGATAGGGGGAGGGAGGACGCAGATGAGGACAAGGACAGAGACTAAAGAATAAGGGTAGAGACTAAAGAACAAGGGCAGAGACTAAAGAACACGCGTGGTTGGAGAGTGAGTGTAATATTGGAGAACGGAAAGGAACAAAGCCAAAAACTGAGGCTGGAAAGGAGAGAAAGAGAAGAGAGGGTGAGATATTGGAAAGAAAGTCATCACAGAAACTCCACTTGCCTCCCTCCACATCCAGTGTTCTCTCCTTCCCATTTCTTGCTAGCTTGTCTTCACATTATCATTATAACGTTAATCCTCCATCTTCCCTTATCTACTCCTGTTCTCCATTGTACCCCAGTTTCTCGGCCTATCTTCCATCAAGCTGCTCCCCCACTTCTTTTTCACCCCTTCTCTTGTTCCCATTCTCCCGCTCTGACCTCCTCATCCCAGTTCCCTGCACCCCCACCTTCCTATCTCACCCCCCGCCTCTTTTCTTCCTCCTTCTCTCCGTTCCAGTCAGTGTAATGGCAACTTTCATTTCATGAAATCTTAAGCTGACGCCAAACCATGTGGGAAAAAAAAACCGCTGTATAAAGAATGCGGTGCCAATGTCACTGGAATTCTCTAGCTTTGATGATCCCTTTTCCTATTTCTACATCCTCCCACCCCACTCCATAGTAGGAAACAGGAAGGAGGATGAAAAATTACATAATGAGAGTGGGAAGTGACTAGAGAAACGTCTAAGTAGTAATGTCGAGAGAAGAGCAAATGTACGAGGGAAAAAAAAAAAAAGTTCAAGGATGAAGAAGCGAGCACGAACAAGGAGAGTAAACATGGTGCCGAGAGCAGGAAAAGGAATGAGAAGCAGGAGTGTGGGTCATGAATAATACAGGAACAACACAAAAGAATTGCTATGAACAGCTTGTGAGGCGACAAGGAGAAGTGAAGAAATGACTTGAAAATATAAAATGCATATCAAAGCGACACGAGGGACCAGAAAGGGACAACACACAATAAATAATACATGACAGAGAGAGAGAGAGAGAGAGAGAGAGAGAGAGAGAGAGAGCAGCAAGGCTGAAGGCCAAAACTTACAGGATGAAAGAAAACAAGGCATATAGAAGATGGTGTAACATAAATGAAGGAGGATCATCCGTGTTTACTCTCACTCTGATGCAATTCACTGTAAACACCTTCACTCTGCCACCACTGTCACCCTGCCACCACTCACTCTGCCACCACTCTTACTCTGTCACCACTCTCATTCTTCCACCACTCTCACTCTTTTATCACCCTCACTTGGCCACAACTCTCACTCTGCCACCACTCTCACTCTGTCACCACTTTTCACTCTGCCACCACTCTCACTCTGCCACCATCCTCACTTTGCCTCCACTCTCACTCGGCCACTGGTCCTTGGCCAGAACACTCAAAGGGCGCAGAATGAAAGTAAGACAGTAGATGTGACAAGGCCCAAAGGTAAGGGAGGGGTTCGGTAATGAAGAGGAGGAGAAGCAGGAAAAATGAAGCTGAAAATGAAGATGATCGTAAACCAGAGGTTGTAATACAAGAGACAAGTGGGTGGAAGTGAAACAGCAGTGAGTGTATCAATGTGGGTGTGAAAGAAGGCAGGAATGGTGAGAGAGGGCGCCAGGGTGGCAGGTTGAGTGTGTGTAAAGGGTGTGAGACTGTTCATTCGTGAGAAGGAATGATGGTGACTGGAAGGTGGAGCATACTCGTATGGGAAATGTGAAAGAAGAATGGTGAGATAAGTTTGTGGGGAACAGGCAGGGAAAGAGGATGGGAGGATAGAAGAAGGTAACGGGACGGGAGGACAAAGGGAATGGGAAAAAAAGGAGAGGAATGAAATGGAAGTCAAGGATATGGGAAAGGGAATAGGATGGTATGGTATGGAAATGGGAGGGCAAGGAAAAGGAATAGAGAGGCTAACAGAAAAAGGATGGGAGGGTTGGGGAAGGGAAAGGGAATGAGAGAGTAGGAAATGATGGAAGAGAAAGGGAAGACAGCAGATAGAAGAGAAAGAAGAATAGTCCTGTATGTGGATAAATCACCATCATCATCATCATCATCATCATTCTTATTAGCAGCAAAATTTTTTTTCAAATCCACGTGTGCTGACATTATCCACAATCAGTAAGAGGAAAGGAAAAAGTAAGAAATTTACGAAGTGTTCAGTGATGTTGATAAAAGTGGCTCTCATGAAGGATAAGCAAGGACAAGTAATGTGTGAGACATGAGTAAAGAGAAGTGATCGACGAGGCTCAATGGGAAGGTAATGGAGAGAAATCAAGGGTAAGAAGGCGAGGACACAAGTACAGCAATACCAAGACACAGGGGAAGGCGGGAACACAAGCAGGGAGACGGGGAAATGAGTGGGAAGGAAATCCTTTTTCTCACATATCTCCACTCTCACCTTCTCCCCTCCCTCACATCACCATTCTTTCTCTCACCTCCTCATTTTCTTTACGTCTCTTCTCTCTCCCTCACCACCTTCAGTCCTTCATATATATATTTTTTTCTCCCTCACCTCCTCCATCACCTAACACCTTACCTCCCTGTCACCTCCTCTACTCCCTCACATCTGTCCTCATTCCCTCACCTCCTCCACTCCCTCACATCTCTCCCCTTGTCTTCATCTCCTCCAAGGCTTCACATCTCTCTTCCCTCCTCCACCCGCTTCACTCCCGCAGCCTCATTTTCTCTGCCACATTTCATCTGTGATCGCTTGTTGTCTCATTCAACTCGCGTTTTATGTTTGACCTGTCACATAAAAAGCTATCATTTCCTGCGCAGTCTTCATGATTTCACAGCTTGACCTTTTACTCACTTCTATTCTCTCAGTCGTTTTTTCTGTTTTTCTTCCGACATCATCATCTCTCTGACCTTTCTCTTTTCCAGTTCACTCACCACTTTCCTACAAAACAGTCCTTTTTTCTTTCCATAATTATGTTTAACGCTTCTCTCAAAACTGATATTCTAGATGGTTCCTCCCATCCTTCTGAAAAAAAAAAAAAAAAAAAAAAAAAAATGATAACCCTCTCAGAAAAACAAACCCAAGAGACGGACAACGATTTGCAAAAGTGAAGTGAGGAGCAGATGGAAAAAATATATCGAAAGGCTGTTCAGTGACAATGGTGAAAGCAGACGGGCTGTAAAGATGATTAGTTCTGGCAGTGTGCAGAGAAGGAATGCAATGCCAGGAAACGTGACACTGGCAGAAGTGAAGAATGCTGTGAAGCGGCTAAAATATGGGAAAGCAGCAGGGGTTGATGAGGTGTATGCAGAAATGTAGTAAATAGAGTGGAATATAATATCTGTTAGAGACATGTAAGAAAGTTTGGGTAAGTAAAACTGTAACAGGAAAGTGAATAAAACGGCTGTGATTGTACCCCTGTACAAAAAAAAAAAAAAAAAAAAAAGGCAAGCGAGGGAGTGAGTGCAAACATTACCATGGCATAAGTTTCTTGAGAGCTGTATGAAAGGTATATGGAAGAAATATCACTGGGAAAGTAAGAGGTACATCACACGGCCTGGTAAGTGACGAACAGGGTTGTTTAAGGAGTGGTAGAGGATGGGTGGATCCAATATTTTTAATTGGCCATTTAGTGGGGAAGGCTTGTAAGAAGGAATATAAGGTATTTATGGCATTTAAGGACCTGGTAAAAGTATATGAAAAGATAAAACAGAAGCAAATTATGGAAACTTTTGGGTATGCATGGTGTAGAGGTAAGCTGCTGACTGCCGTTAACCTCTTGGCTGCAGCGGGTCATTTTTGTCACATCGCTGGTGAGAAATTTCCGGGAAACAATGGGGTGTTTTCCTCAGCTTTTTTGACACACATATACAGTATTTTACCTTTAGATGGGTAAATGAGAGACAGCCACTGGGAGTGAGGGCATCTGGATGAAACTGTGAGAAGGCAGAATTTACTAAGGAACTAACTGTGGAAAACACCGACCTGAGAGAGGTGGTGGAGACCTTGAGGAGGAGAAAATTACAGGGAACCAACACAACAACACTGACGAGGAACCTACGAAACAAAACTTTTTACGAGAAGGGAGAGGAGGAGGAGGGGGAGGAGAAGGAAGCCAGGCGGTACAACAAAACACGACCCTCAACCTTCGATTTCCGTTTCTGCTGACATTACTCATAAAAATGATCCTGCTCTTAACCTCACCCGAAGTACTGTCGTTTGAATGTTATGAGAAATGGCTGGTGGTGGTGAGAATGTTTGTGTTGGTGGTCCGGCTGTGGATGGTAACCGATGGTGCCTGTGCGTGTTGTTGTGGTTGTGGTGGTGGTGGTGGTGAAAGTTCTGTGGCGGACCGATGGCAGTGGAGGTTGAGAGTGAAGGGGGAGGAGGTAAACGACAACTAGAAGTAGTGGCTGAGACGGATGAAGAGGGCAGAGGGAGGAAGAGATGGATAGGCATGAGGGAGAGGGGGGGTGGGAGTTGAAGGAGAAAGAGACAGATTAGGATATGGGAGAGGGGGGAGGGGATTGGGGTTGGTAGTAGAACGTAAAGTTGAAGGAAAATTGAGACAGTCAGGGATAGAAGTAAATTTGGGTTGACACTGGAGAGATGAAGGAGAGGTGACTGGCATGGCATGGGAGAGAAAAGGGTGGGGAAAAGTCAGTAGTGCGAGGGTTAGGGTGTGTGGCATCAACACAAATAACAGGAGTGACGGACGCTCGCACTCCATCTCCAAACGCCGGGTGGCGGACTTATCTCGAAACTCATTATCTTTGTCTCTCGGTGCGTTTTACAGTTACTGTTACTTTTCTTCCCAACAATGCCAACGTGTATTTCCTTCCACCAGCAGGTGTCCAGTTACTAGTAATTCAGCAACGGGACATAAATGGTACTAGAAGATGCAAACAGACTGAGCAGATTAAAATACTCGTATTAAATATTACGTTTACTTCACAAGGAAGAAATTGCCAGTAAATATCCATTAATATTATTCTCCTATAAAGTTATTAATGTATTAATGTATTAATGTTATTAATGTTATTCGGTATTCTGTGTTATTCTTCTTGGAACCAAGAATATTACTTAGTTTAGGAGAAACTCATTGTGATGAGGGAGGGAAAATCTCAATTACTAAAGGCTGTTCAGTATGATGATATCTTTAAGTACTCTTCTTGTTCTTGTCTATATTTTGTTGAAGGAAAATATGAAAATAAGATGATGTAAATAAGAATTCCGTTTTAAGTTTCTTTCCAGATATTTACCACTAAATGTAACCGTAATCAGGGTATATCAAATAAGGCTAAACGACATCAAAGTCATTAGGTCAGTAAATATATATATATATATATATATATATATATATATATATATATATATATATATATATATATATTGTTACGGAACAGAGAAAGATAATGTACACTTTAAGTGAGAATACTAAAAATCACTAGGCTACTGTCCCGTAAATTTCCAGGTTCAAAACAAAAGAGTTAGGTAAAATTACAAGTTAAAGTTTAATGCTCAAACTAACAACAAAAGATTCAGGACTCATAAGGATAATGTAATGGCAAAAAACAGGTTAAATATATGGTTAACTGCAATAGCCTCTATTAACACGAAATTAGCATGAGTAAATTTATCTAAGTCAGCCCTGATAAAATGACAATACCAGATAATACTCAGTGAATGCAAGATATATTATTACAGATACAAAATATTATTAATTAAGGCTGACACCCAAAACACATGAATCACAAAAACCTTACTAGGCCTAAGAACCAACACCCTACGCTACACAGTACAAGAAAAAATGCAATAACAGTTATACTCAAATTACACAGCTGCTACATGGTTGGAGACTTCCAGAGCACTCACAATAATAACAACTGTACAGGGGAGGACAGAGATGTGAACAAAATGAGGAGTAGATCTAAGTGGCCATAATGCAGAGACTGAGCTCATTATATAGGGGCCGGCAGAGCTTGATACAACTTGTAAGAAGGACGCGCAAATGACACTCCTGCTCTGAACAACAGAAAGAACGACTTACTTTACTATAAGGGAGGAGGGGTGGGAGTGAGGTAGAACACGCTCGTGATCAAACATGCAGCATACTGTACGTTAGAATTACACAAAGGATGATGAAATCATAGGCTATGTAACACCTCCCCACAAAAAAAAAGAAATTTACAAAGGAAATTTCTTATTAATCTAAAACAATCTGTCTAAAGTCTAGATAAGCAATCTGCAATAACATTTTCTTTCCCCTTGACAAGTTGTATGTCTAATGAATACTCCTGAAGAAGTAGACTCCATCTTGTCAATCTCTGATTTTTATCTTTAAATTTACTAAGGAATTTCAGTGGGTTATGATCGGTATAAATGACTATGGGGTCAAAACCAGAACACAAATAAAATGAAAAATGCTGTAAACCCAAAATCAAGGCCAAAAGCTCTTTCTCAATAGTTCAGTAGTTCTTTTGAGGTGGAGTGAACTTCTTACTGTAATAAGATACAGGGTGTTCAATACCCTGATCATCCTCTTGCAGCAAAACAGCCCCAGCTCCTGTATCACTTGCGTCAACAGCCATCTTAACCCGCGCCGTCCCGAGGACGTACTTCCACGTCCTCACGTTTTGTCACAGCTAATCCCGAGGACGTACTTCAACGTCCTGCAATTGTAAGGTTCATAATTTCCACAATTTTCAATTTTCGCGAGTCATTTTTGGTACGTATACACGGGACACCTTCCTCAACAAGATGCCAGGCAGAGACAATGCCTTACCCAGCATGACCTCCTCCCCCCCCTGTATGCCCTTTTCTCAGCAATTCACCTGTTATCAGTGACCTGGCCAGTATAGCCATGTCATGCCACGGTACGAAATTCAGGGCCAGAGTGATTCCCCAATCAATGACAATGTGGAGGACAAACTTTACATAGCATTAGAGGAAGAAACAGTTAGAAATGATGATCAGGTAATGTGGCAAAAAAGGTCAGGTATTAGTGAGTGAAACAATGCTTATAATGCCTATATTACTGCTTGAAAACCAATATACTCTTGTACTACATATAAATTCGTAACAGTAAATAAATAAATACCGTTTATGAGTGGTGTGAAATAGTTATCCTCCCATAGAACTCGTTTTCTTTGGTGCCAGCCTGATAGAAAACCCAGTAAGGTAAGGAGGCTCTCCTACCTGTAATGAGTATTTTAAACCTCAGGTGAGCGATTTCTCTATGAATTTTCGATGTTTCTCACCAAAAGCGAAAGTTTTAGCAAAAAAAAAAAAGGGTCGAAAAATGGTCGGGATTGAGGGGTACCAGTGGTCAAAAAGTGGTCGGCACGGGGCGGGTTAAAAGGATTAGCAAAATTTGGAGTAGCGAGCACTGGCTGACTTAATAGGATAGCTTTAAGTTTGCTGAAAGAGGATTCACAGTTATCGGTCCAGACAAATTTAACTCCCTTTTTCAGTAGGTCTGTAAGTGGTGATACAAGAATTGAAAAGTTAAGAACAAATCTCCTATAATAACCTACCATTCCCAAAAATCTTTGTAGCTCTTTCCTGCTTTTAGGTCTGGGAAGATCACTTATAACCTGAACCTTTGCTCCTGGTGGTGCAACATGTCCATCACCAATTACGTACCCAAGGTACTGAACTTTAGCTTGACCAAATTCACACTTTGATAAATTAGCTACAAGATTAGCCTGAACCAAACGCTCAAGAAATTTACTGACATGGCATAGGTGATCTTTCCAGTTGTCACTGAAGATTAATACATCATCAATATAAACAACACACCCTACCAAACCCTCTGTTACAACATTCATGAGCTTCTGAAATGTGGCTGGTGCATTCTTCACACCATATGGCATTACAGAACATGCAAAAGTCTTTCCTAGTGTTACAAAACATGAGATCTCCCTAGCACGTTCAGTCATAGGTACTTGCCAGTATCCCTTTAACAAATCAAACTTACTTATGTACCTAGCCTTTCCGATCTTGTCTATGCAATCTTCCACGCGAGGAAGAGGGTAGGTGTCTATTTTGGTTATCTGATTAACACGTCTGTAGTCGATGCAAAGCCGCTGTGACCCACCTGGCTTAGGGACTAGAGTGACAGGAGAACTCCACTCACTCTGACAGGGCTCAATCATCTTGTGGTCCAACAGGTAGCCAAGCTCCTTCTGGATGAGAGGAACTTTCACTGGGTTCACACGGTAAGGAGGCAGTTTAATTGGCTTTGCGTCTCCAACATCGACATCATGCATCAACACAGTGGTTCTTCCTGGAGTGGCACGGAACACTTGCGGGTACTCCTGCAGTAATGCCGAAAACGCTTGCCTTTCCTCGGGAGGTAGATGAGAAAGCTTAGTCTGGAGATCATTCATGATATCAGGATTCTTCCCCAAACTATCACTCAGGCTCATGCTGCATGGGAGAACTTCACTTGCAGACTCGGGTGGAACAGCTACAGTGCAGACTGGGTTATTTTCGTCCCGCCAGTGATATAACTTTATCATGTTGATGTGACAAAGTTGCTTGTTCTTTCTACGATCTGGTGTGGCGATGACATAGTTGACATCACTGAGTTTCTTCTCCACAAAATAAGGACCACTAAACTTGGCTTGAAGAGGTTGCCCATGCACTGGTAGCAGAATCAAAACCTGATCTCCTGGCTGAAAGTGGCGTAACCTGGACTTCTTCTCATACCAAGTCTTCATCTTCTCCTGAGCAGCTCCTAAATTCTCTCTCACCAGCTGTAAAGCAGTGGACAGCCGTTCTTTGAACTTCATCACATACTCCGGCAGGTTGACGTCATCTTCCTCCGACAGCCAGCATTCCTTGAGTAACTTAAGGGGTCCTCTTACTTCATGGCCAAACAGTAGTTCAAAAGGTGAGAAGCCCAGTGATTCATTTGGAGATTCTCTTGCGGCAAATACTGTACAGCGAATGGAAGACCTTTATCCCAGTCTTTCTGATGTTCCAAACAGTATTTCTTGAGCATCGATTTGAGTGTTTGATGATATCTCTCCAACGCTCCTTGGGTCTGGGGATGGTAAGCTGAAGACGTGATCTGGGTGATGCCCAACTCTTTCAGAGACTGCTTGAAAACATTTGACATGAAATTACTTCCCTGGTCTGACTGTACCTCCTTGGGCAGACCAAATTTTGTGAAGAACCCTAGCATTTCCTTAACCACGTTCTTTGCTGAGATATTTCTAAGTGGAATGGCTTCAGGATAACGAGTAGCCATATCAATCAGGGTAAAACACATAAGAAAATACTGAAGAAGTCTTAGGAAGAGGGCCCACAATATCCACCAACACACAGGTGAATGGCGCCTCAAAAGGAGGAATGGGAACTAGAGGTGCAACCTTTTCGGTCTGATTACACTTCCCCACAACTTGACAGGTGTGACAAGACTTACAATACCAGGAAACATCCCTGAAGATACCTGGCCAGTAGAAGTGTTTCAAAATGCGTGCCACAGTCTTTCTTACTCCAAGGTGTCCTGCCAAACTGGAATCATGAGCCACTCTAATGATATCCTGCCTACAAACACGAGGGATGACAACTTGATGTACAACCTCCCACTCACAGTCAGCTGATGCTGTTGGGGGTCTCCACTTCCTCATAAGTACTCCTGACTTTATATAATAACAAGTAGAAGCACCAGCTGACTCTTCCTCACTGCAAGCAGAGTTAGCTAGACCTTTCAACTCAGGGTCAGCAACCTGCAACTCAACCAACTCTTGACGAGACAAATTATCAACACTACGGGGTACTGCCTCATCTGGTGAGTGGTCCAAATTAGGATGAAAAGTGTTAGCTAGGATAACATCATCATCATCATCATTATCCTCTAAGTCACCAGTAACTTTAGACTTAGCCCTAGTGACAGCACATGCAGGGAACACATCAGGGACATCACAATCCTGGGCCGCAGCCACTGGCTCACTAGACAACTGAGGAGCTGGACACACTTGACTTCCACCAATATCATTTCCAAGTAAGAAAGTTACACCTGACATTGGGAGTGTCTCAACCAACCCAACCATAAAGGAACCATTAACAAAACCAGACTCTAAATTCACTCTGCACACAGGGACAGAGAAGTAATTATTCCATACACCTTGTAAGATTACAGTTTCATCAGAGGAATTAACATTAGAGCCTAGAACACTGGTCAGCATAAGGGATTGGCAAGCACCTGTATCACGATATATTTTAACTGATTTCCTGTCATTACTGTCCAGAGGACTGACAAAACCTTCAGACAGGAAATTAGCACATGAACTCTTGAGAGTGTCACCCACGTTACTGCTCAAAAGAGGAGCTTCATCATGAGAATTTAATTTACCCCTCAAAGCAGGTTCAGTTAACTCAGCTAAAGAATTCTGGGAACTCTTAAGAGTGGACACTAGACCAATTGACTGAATATTTAAAGACTCCTTTTTGTTCACATCACGCTGTCTCCTGAAACATTTCTCCGTAGTATGACCAAGCTTACTACAATAAGTACATTTACTTTTCTGAAATCTAGAGGTGAAGCTGGTATTTACTTCCTGAGAAACATCATCTTTATTCTCTTTCCTGTTACCTGTACTCTGAGTAGAGGCAACGTACTTACTCTCAGCTTTCCCTTTTTCTTTAGAATATCTCTTGTGAGTGAGAACATATTCATCAGCTAAAACTGCAGCATCAGACAAATTATCTATTCTTTTCTCATCAAGATATAGGCTTACATCTTTATTAATACACCTTTTGAAGTCCTCCAGCAAAATCATCTGCTTAAATTTGTAAAAATCAGAATCCACATTCTTAGAATTTAACCACTGCTCTAACAGATCTTCTTTGATTTTTGCATACCCAACATGGGATTGCTTATCTTGCTTATAAGTTGTCCTAAATTTTACTCTATAGGCTTCAGGAACAAGTTCATAGGCCTTAAGAATCAAGCTCTTAACTGCATCATAATTATCACATTGATCCTGAGGCAAAGATGCATAAGTTACTTGAGCTTTACCGGTGAGAACAGTTTGAAGGAGTACTGGCCAATACTTTTTGGGCCAATTAAAACCTGTAGCTACCCTCTCAAACAACTGAAAATACTTTGTTAAATCAGATTCATTAACCCCTACACCGCGGGCTTGTTTACCAATGACTTGCGTGTCCCGTGGGGTTATTTGGGCTCTGACAGACTCTCAAAAAATATTTGCCAAAAATCAGTTATTAGTCCTAGAATAATAAAATTATATATGCTTATGGCAAATACCTTCAGCTTTCTCCTGGAATGATTGTTGAGCCTTCGTCTGTTACCGTAGGACTTGTGGAGACCTCTGAAGTAGGGTAACGAAGTCTCCACTTTACACTTCCCGACAACCCATAATATGATTACCACAGCCAGATACAAACACTATAAACACTATTCTACAATTTTCAAGTAGTTTGGGATCCATACTAAAAAAAAAAAACACTGTGAAAGCAATGGAAATTACGCGCGCGTCTGATCGTCGCACTGGCACTAGTTCGCTCTTGGTACTCTGTCATTTATTATTCATAAAACCCCTCACACTTTATATTTCTATTACTATATAACACTTATATATATCTACAGTCTTTATCCATAAGTTTCCTTCAGTAGTATTAGTTTATTGTCGCTGTAGGGATTCAATTTCTTTCAGTAAATACGTAGCATTCACTTTCTCGTCCTGTATACTGGCATTGAGAGTGAATGTCACTTTCATCTTCACTCTCATAACTCATAGCATTCAGACATGCTAGAGTGAAACTTTCACTTTCATTACTCCTAGGGTATATACTCGTATTCTTATAATACTACTCATTTACATTTCTATATACGTTCTCTATTTTATTTACGTTATTTACATTTCTATTTTATTTACACTGTGTTTTGCACTGTCACTTGAAATAACTTATAAAACTATTTTCCATTGTTCACGTATATTTACATTCATTAGTTTCACTTGCTGTTTACACATTATTTACACATTATTTACAATTCCACTTGCACTGTTTTACTCAATAGAAAGATCGTAGTCACTCTTTTATCAATTGTCAGCCCTTTACCTCTTTCCACACGAGGTTTAGTAGGGGGTAAAGGTCACAGGGCCCTTTGCATGGTGGTGAAAAAAGGCCTTGAAGTCAGCAAGAAGAAACATACGTACCCTCGCTTCGGAAGATGAGAGTAAACTGATAACGGAGGGCCGGGGTGGAGGCCTGCTTAGGGGTTATTCAGAGTTACCAGTATTAGTTCTTGAAGCAGCTAAGTCTAGCACTGAAATGATTGGCAGGAAATCTAGACAATACATTATAAATTTGGTAGTTCCAGGTGAATGTAAATATCACTTAGGCTTCTCCCTTCCCTCCTTACATGTATATTTATTACGAAAATAGATTAGAGGCCTACTTAGGAGATATATATTCAGAGTTACCAATGTTAGATCTTGAAACAGCTTTGTCTAGCACTGAAATGATTGGCAGGAAATCTAGACAATATATTATAAATTAGGTAGTTCCAGGTGAATGTAAATATCACTTAGGCTTCTCCCTTCCCTCCTTACATGTATATTTATTACGAAAATAGATTATATGGCATATTTCAAGGGGAAAAAAACAGCGAAAATTAGCGAACGAGTGCACGTGAGGTGTTGTCAGGTGATAATTAGCCAATTCCAGGTGTATGGCACTCTCACTTACCTTATTTCTTTCTTGTATATATTATTTGGTATAAGAATAGGACATAGGGCTTATTTCAATGGATGAAATCAGTGAAAAATTCCAGGGAAGATTTACTTAGCGTAGCACGGCCGGGCAGGCGAGAGGATAGGGTAATGGAGGGGGGGTAGGGAGGGGAGTCGAGAACGGGGAGAAATGGCTAAATTGTCAACAATGGATGGGAGTACAGATGAGATTAGGAGTGCTGACTAGTGTTGGACATTGGCAGTACTGATAGATGATACAAGCCCCCACTTGGAAGCCCGGGTGAATTCAAAATAACACAGAATCACAAAAGCGACGCCCCGCGGTATGATCCCTTGCTCCCAAGCGTCACGAAAGTGACGCCCCGCAGTTAAGGGGTTAAAAGGAGGGACAAGTTTAACATTTTTAGCCACATCAAAATCATCAGAGCGAGATGATCCAGTTCCACCTTGTTTCATGCGATACTCATGGTCTGCCTGAATCCTAGCTAGTTCAATTTGTGCCTGAGCCTGTGCCTGTGCCTCCTGAATGCGAGCATTTGCCTGAAATTCAGCCTCCTGAATACGAGCCTGAGACTCGGCCTCCTTAGCCTGAGACTCAGCCTCCTTAGCACGAGCCTGAAACTCAGCTTCCTTAACACGAGCCTCCTGCAGAGCTAGCTGTAACTTAGCTATATCAATCTGCGTTTGCTCATTTGGGGGAGTTACATTAAACAAGCTTTTATTAATCATGCCAACAATTTGATCTTTAGAGTGATGAGAGTGAACTGCAATTCCCAATTGTTGAGCAACAAGCTTAAGTTCATTCTTTGTTCTGTTTTCTACATCACACACTGTTTGCACATTTGACAAAAAATCTTTGGCTTCATCAAGTGTAGTAATAGTAGACATCATGAATAAATCAGTCACAAAATATCAAGCAATATCCTTATGATAATATCCTGAATATCCTGATAAGAGGTCGCCAAATTTATGTTACGGAACAGAGAAAGATAATGTACACTTTAAGTGAGAATACTAAAAATCACTACTGTCCCGTAAAGTTCCAGGTTCAAAACAAAAGAGTTAGGTAAAATGACAAGTTAAAGTTTAATGCTCAAACAAACAACAAAACATTCAGGACTCATAAGGATAACGTAATGGCAAAAAACAGGTTAAATATATGGTTAACTGCAATAGCCTGTATTAACACGAAATTAGCATGAGTAAATTTATCTAAGTCAGCCCTGATAAAATGAGAATACCAGATAATACTCAGTGAATGCAAGATATATTATTACAGATACAAAATATTATTAATAAGGGCTGACACCCAAAACACATGAATCACAAAAACCTTACTAGGCCTAAGAACCAACACCCTACGCTACACAGTACAAGAAAAAATGCAATAACAGTTATACTCAAATTACACAGCTGCTAGATGGTTGGAGACTTCCAGAGCACTCACAATAATAACAACTGTACAGGGGAGGACAGAGCTGTGAACAAAATGAGGAGTAGATCTAAGTGGCCATAATGCAGAGACTGAGCTCATTATATAGGGGCCGGCAGAGTTTGATACAACTTGTAAGAAGGACGCGCAAATGAAGCCATGGGGACAAAGAGTTGACAATCCTGCTCTGAACAACAGAAAGAACGACTTACTTTACTATAAGGGAGGAGGGGGGGACTGAGGTAGAACACGCTCGTGATCAAACATGCAGCATACTGTACGTTAGAATTACACAAAGGATGATGAAATCATAGGCTATGTAACAATATATATATATATATATATATATATATATATATATATATATATATTATAAACAAGCTAGAATCTGAACATCAGTTACACTAAATAACAAAGTTCAACTTTTTATCTAGATCAGAAAAATGAGAATGGGTGATTTGGGTTAAATTGACGGTGGTGGTAACAAATATGTTTTTACTTCTTTTCTATCATGCAAAATTTTTCTAATTTAATTAGGATGTAAAATTAATATGCAGAAACAAAATTAAGTGTATTATTTCACCGAAGTATGTAAATTTCGCTGTGAATACAGGTATTCAAAGTACGGTTTTTGATTATTTCCTTTTGTGCTCTACATCAGTTTCCCGTGTCAGTATCCAACAATCATCTCCCATCTTACTATCGCCAGTTCTACCTTGGTATCTTTGTTCCATTACAGTAATATCTTGCTGAAAACGTACACCCTGTTCGTCACTAACATCACCCAAGCTTGTTCAGAAAATGCCGAGATGTGAGTGAAGAAAATGGATTGAAGGTAACATGCTGCATCCAAGTTCGTGGTGCGCAACCAGAAGCATTTTAACGATTCCCATGTAATCTTCAGTGCGATGGGTGCCAAGAAAATCAGCACAAATTTACTTAAGAGACCTCCAAGCCCTAAGTTCGTCTGCTTCGAGGAGTTGCATAAAACTCACTGTCTTTCATGATGGCCAAGAATTTGTGGGCCAACGAAAATGCTTTCCTTAAATTTAGCATCGCTAATCTTAGAGAAGACTTTTGTCAGGTGTCCAAAGCCTGATTCAGTCTTACCCAAGGCTTTGACAAAGTTTCTGTGATGAGGCGGAAGTATATCTTCCACCTGGACGAGTGGTTTGTTCCGTACGTTGTGTACATTGGATTTGTAGGATCTTCGGGGAGGCCATTCATGTTGTATGTAGTGCTGTTGCACATCAGGGCTATCCCATAAACACAAGAAGCAACAGTATTTCATGAAACTTCCTTGTGGTCCAAGCAACATGGCCACCACTTTCAAATCGCTGCAAATTCTCCATCAGGTTTTGTTGTACTTAGTCAAAACGAGTTTTTACATCAATTCGTACGTTTCCTTCATTTCTGGAGCTAAAACAAGTGATTTCGTGGGTAACATGTTCCCACTGTGGTGGAGAATTGTCTTCAGACCTGATTTGCTGGAGTTAATAAAAAGTCACCATTAGTCAGGATCATGAATCGTTACCAAGGCTTCGAACAGACCTGCGATATTGCTACAGTAACACACTGCTCTGTCTGAGTTGAAAAAACTTTCAATTTTTTTTTTTCTGCTTCCTAAAACTCTTAGCCTTTGTGTGTGGATGCAACAAGTTCCATTCTTGCAATCTCCAAGCAAGTAGTTCTGACTATTGTTTTAATAAATTCAGGTCATGTACAAGATCATTAAGGTCGCCTTGGGTGACTATAGTCGCGGTGCGCGACTCTGAGGTTGTTGTTATCATGCTCTGGCAACCTACCATTAAAAAGAGTCTGATTTCGTGTATAACATAAGACGCATGTGATTCGTGTACAATATGTTCGTACATAATAATATTCGTCTATAATATATTCGTGCATAATAATAGGATTCATTTATAATATGATACAAAATCGGATGCACTTTTGAATGGTAGGTTGCCAGGGTACGATAATGACAACCTCAGAATCGTGTGCCATGGCTATAGATGGGGTACTTTGTCAAACGGCTGACATTCGAAGTTAGAATCAGGGTCAGCTGCTCCAGATGCCTCTCCATCTTCATCCTCATCTTAAGTCTGGAATACACATTTAGTTGCTGGTGGCCTTGGAATGGCAGGGTCCTCCGTGTGATCCACCAGTCTCATTGCCGATGGTAAATTTGAATGAACAATGCTGTTTTAGTTTTTGGAAGAAAATCCTAAAACTTTTGCCATGCAACAGTAGCATTCTGTTGTCTGGTCACTAGGTTCTCTCCACACCATTGGAATTGTAAAAGGCATCCTTGTTTTCCTTCCTGCTAACTATTCACGAACAGAGTTGGAACAAGTCATGCAACATATACGGGGCACCCATCGTTTGTCTTGGTCGCCAATCTTATGCCAAAATAATGTAGATAAGCTGTCTTTACAAGGGACGTGATCTTCAGTTTCTGCTTTATTTGAGTGAAACTTCCACACATTAAACTTAAAGCATTAGGGTCTTTCACACATCCATGAAGCACTGTCAGCCCATAAATATGAAATAAGAGTTATATTTAGCATAATGAATTTATATAGACATACTTTAGATAGTAGATGTAGACAACTAGCAATATATTCCGGTATGTTGGATGTTATACACTGCATATATATATAGACAAATAGAGTGCATGAATAAAGCGATGAAAAGAAGGACCACTATACTACAGGGATGTGTGTGAGGGTAGTGAGTTCAGAAAAACTGTACGTACTACAGCAAAATGAGCATCATATTGGAAATCAACGCCACGTTATTGCCTTGGGATACCCATTTTTGCCTCGGAACTGAAATTTTTGTTGAGTAGTGTAACAGTACAATTAACTGGAGATTACCTCTTAGAATTTACTTAATAATAACTCCGGTACCTTCTTTACCCACATTAATTAACTTAACTACTGGTCATTCCCCTTTCAAATGCGAGATAAACTTCTCCCATTTACCTCCCACTAACCACTCTATATATACTTCAAAAGAAAGTATCTTACAAAAAGATCTTGCAAAAACTTTAAAGGCAAGTGCTGGTAAATTTCCCTTATCCAGTAGGTACTGAGTGCCACCATCATCTACGTCTGCTGTAAATATACACAGGCTGAAAAAAGGATCCTGAATGCTTGTGTAGGAGGGAGGAGTGGAGGGGACTGAGGACTGGAGATAATAGCACCAGGGGGGGAAACAATGGCATCATTACGAAGGACGACGAACAGACTGATGGCTGGAGGGGTGAGAGAACATGATATTGTGTGTGTGGACGAGGATACATTAAGGTGAGTAGGTGTCATAAAAGACTTTGTAGTTCCTTTGTGGTTACTTGTAGTTGAGTTATATATATATATATTAGACTTGTGGACGAGCGGTTATTATACTGGAGTAGCTTCGTGAGTAGCTAATCTTCTTTCCCATTTGTCATGTAGTGACAGGAGAGGTAAAGAATAGTATGGGACTATTTTTATTTGTCTTGGAAATATCAACAAGTCTCTCACTCACGAGTGAGTTGAGCAGAGTCCCTGTCTCCCTGTCTCGCTCTCTCTCTCTCTCTCTCTCTCTCTCTCCCTCTAGTTGCTAAGCCCTTCTCCCTGCGACCTGTCTGTTGTAAGGCCTGTCTCCTTCTGAGCTCTCTTTCCTAAATTCTGGTGTAGCAGAAGTTGTATCACGTGTGTTCCTTGTGAGTGGAAAGTTCTAGAAGCCTGTGTGTGAGTATGTGTGTATGTGTGTGTATGGTCACTAGGTGCTGTCGTGTGCCTATAAAGCATTCCTTGAGTTAAGAGTGTGTAAGCATGTTTAGCATTGCTCGATTCTCGCAGACACAATACCTTCTCATCATCTGACTCCCTGCTTCTATCTGTCTCTCTATCTATCTATTTATCTATCTATCTATTATGATTTGTAATTATAATATGGAGTCCTAACATAGGTGCCATACCCTGATGGTGATGGTGGGTCTTCGTAGGTAGGCTTAAGATAACAGTTATAGATGGGGAAGCAAGAAATGAGATGGGTGGGTGAGTAGGAGTGGGTAAGATTTTGCATATTAGTTACTGTTATCACATTACAACAGTAAGTCATATAAAACTCTCCATCAAAACCTGTGAACCATTCAGTATCAGCGTAAGTCAGAGAGGGTAGGGCGTTGAGAGGGAAGCAGGGCTGGCATTTTCAGACTGCGCATAAATGCAAGGGAAAGATGTACAGGAACAATGAAAGTTTTTACATAAGAAGGAGATAGTTAGGTTAACTGATGCCCAAGAAAGGGCAACACATGTAAGAGGAATAGCCTCGAAAAAGAATCGCTGGTGGAATGATGTTTAACAACACACAATTTTAGGGCCCATCAATAACACAACTACACTGCAGTTTATTCTTCTTTTGCTTTTTTCTTACTACCAACAGACGTTTTATGCAGCTCTTGTAGTAAAAAGGTTATTTTAAGCCCCTGTCACATACGTCGGAGGAAATTTTTCATTGTAGGAAACTAGGGCCACGATGGTGAGGTGGGCCTTTATGATGCTAGAAGTATCGTAGGCTACAATCTTAGCCACAGTCACAAAGGAAAATCATGTCGTGCGTCCGTCGTGGGGAAAAAAAAATGGCACTTTAAATTGTGCGATTATCCCGCAATCGTCTTGCAGCTCTCCTACGTTTGTCGTACGATGGTTTCTTCATCATGCTATTGTCGCAAGACAAAATAACCATCGTCCAAGCATTGCAGGACCATCGTACAACAATCATACGTGATTCATAAGACGGTCAGAGAGTATAAAAGGCGCACGTGGGCTCAGGCTCTCTCCTTTCTCTCCAAGATTTGCCAAGAGGTTCTGCAGGTTTCATAAAAAAATTTGAGAAGCTGTGATAAAATGGTACTAAAAGGCAAAGGCAAAGGGAGGGGCAAGGGCAGGAATAGGCCGGCTGAGGAGGAGGAGCGGGAGGTAGCCCCAGAGTTGGTTGTGCAGGAGGCCCAGGAAGCCCCAGCCCTAGATGAGGAGGAGCCAGACGACCCAGATGATGATGGTGATGACGATGACGAAGATGATGAGGATGACGATGGTGGAGCTGGCAAGGGCAAGTTCAAGGCAATGAAGGAGCACAAGTTACGACTGACTTGCACTGTTGCACAAGGATATTTTTGTCTTGCGATGTTCGCAGGATTATCGCAGGATAGTCCTGCGATAATCCCATATCCCACGATAATCATTAAGACTGTCCTACGACACGCGTACGATTATCGTACGATTTTGAGGGCCTTGGAAGACCCTAAAACAGTACGATAATCGTATGCATGTACTAGGACAGTCCCACGATTATGCTAAGACAGCCACGGGCGAAAAAAATCCCACAAAAAAATTTTGATTATGGTTATGCCCAAAACCCCACGACAGGCCTCTACGACGCTGTTTTTCGTCGCAGGACACCCAAATATTGTAGGACAGTCTCACGACCATCGCAAGATTCTGCCCTATTTTCTGTCAGGGACCCGTTGCAACCCCGTCCTGCGACGTATGTGACAAGGGCTTAGGATTGTATTAAAGCCCTCTTGTTATGTTAACATCAACTGTTGCTTTCCCAAACTCATCTCTGGTTTCAGTTTCAACACAGTACATGCACCCCTGTCATGACAAGCCTTGTATCAAGTGTTCTGAGACTTGCAGATAAGAAGACAGGCACACTGAGTACCTGCGACCACCCCTACCCCTCCCCGTCCGTACCACCCATGCCCACACCCAGTCCCTCACCCACCAGCCACACCCAGCCACTTCCCTACCACCCACACACAACCGCCAAACACTCTCGTCCCACTGAATGTGACTGTGCCCCAGCACAGCCCTGTTTGGCCAGGACACTGCAGAATATGGATACCAGGGAGAGTGTAGCCAATGACATACCAACAAAATCATCTGTCCCTTCAATCCCTGTTACTTCCTTCATCACAAAAGCTGTCACCGCGGCTTCCACAGCAAGCAGCCTTTATATCCAGAAACAAAAAGGTGAGCTAAACTTACGTTATTCCGAAACTCGACCTTCTAACAGAATATGGGACGGGAAGAACTATCCACCGAGAGTGTCTTAATATCAAAGGCTTCATCCATATAGGCATGAGACCTGTGATGGAACAGCAGTGAGATGAAAATAATAAATCTAATACTGAATGGTGAGACACTAGAGTCAGATCTGGTGCAATTTACTACTGTACTCAATCTAAGATTCTAAAGCGAGAGAGCGATCCAATGAGGTAGCGAAAGGGAGGGCTGACAGGGGAGGAACTGTGGGGGAATACCAAATGTTGGAGGAGATGGAGTTAAATGTAGGGTTAGGAAGAAGATGAGGATGTGATGTGGGTGTGGTGTGTCGATGACGGTATAAGTGAGGATATGATGAAGCTGAGAGTCTACTTGTGGTTATGGAATGAGGATGACTGTGTGGGCGGGGATGTGATGAAGCTGAGTGACTGTGGCTGTCGAGTTTGGGTGGCGGTGTGGATATGAATGTGATGATGAAGATTAGAGAATGCCTGTGGGTGCTGAGTGATTGTGAGCGAGTGACGGTGTTGGTGTTAATGTGATGCTCAACATGAGTCAAAGCAAGAGTCCCGGCAAACTTTTAGTTATAAGGGGAAAGAAAATGATTAATGTAAAGGGATGGATATAAAATAATAAGAAAATTAATTAAGGACCTGGTACGAAAATTCGAATAAAATAATTAAGACAAACTGTAAGAAGGAACGTGAGGATGTTAGTGTGGGTACTGATGTACGTGTCAATGAAACCGAGTCTTTGTGAGGGTGGTTTTATGTAAAAGGGAGCAGGTTTGAATTTCTGTAAGGGTACAGGGTGTAACTATGGACATAACTGAAGTTATATACATTGCTACAGTTTATGTGAGATTGTGTGTGTGTGTGTGTGTGTGTGTGTGTGTGTGTGTGTGTGTGTGTGTGTGTGTGTGTGTGTGTGAACAATTGTTCCAAGTTCTTCATGTACACTAATGGACAGCTTTGAGGTAATATTCCTTGGTATGTCCTTCCTTCCTGGCTGTGACCTCGAATTATTCACAGAAAATGTGTCCAAGTACCTCAGAAGTAACTGACCTTGGCTAAAGCATCCTTTTCACTGTGTTTTTGGAAACAATAGGGTTTGCATTTGCATTAAAAGAAAATCTTGAGGCTACGTAGTCAGTTTAGAAACCTCAGGCACAGAGAAGATGATCCACTGTTTTATGTATTGTTAGTGCATTAGGCTTTTACGTTTACTTACGGACAAGCACTGATCCACTTCCCTTTGTCAGTGCATAATGTTATTGTTTTTAATATTTTTTACGTTTACCTATGGATAAGTACTCATCCACTTCCCTTCCCTACGATTAACTGTGAGACACTGAACAGGACTTTCAATACTTAGTGATGTGATCTGAACCCAGCAAATGATTCAGATTATTAGGGTAAACTGGGGGAGGCGGTGGCTCGATCGGTAGAGAGGTGGCCTGCAGTCCTGCCGGACCCAGGTTCAAATCCCCGCTGGGGCAGGGAACAGTTTAAGGATTTGAATTTCATAAAAAACAGACTTTACCGATCTACCAGAAGACCCGCCGACATGTAAAAATACCCCGCTAATACCAATACATCAGTCTTGAATGAGACAGTCCTAGCATGTATTCAATATGGACGGTGGGTGTTAGCGCCGAAGTGATGACATGTGGAGGTGTGTGGTATGTTGGAGGACTGCTGGGCCTAGGGAGCAGGCTGCGAAGCCTATGCCCAGAATCGGACACATAAAAAAAAAAAAAAAAATTAATTGTTAGATTAAATGCGGAACGATTTTCCTGTGCCAAAATAGACATCTGAAATGGCAAAAACTCTGCATCATATAAAGACACGCAAAAAATGGCCACAACTTCCAAGAGTCCAGTGAAGACCCGTCCCTCCGAGGTGAGACAGTGAATAATGACCTAATTAACGACCCTACAATTAGCAGAATTAATGGAAGGTCATACATTTAACTGTACGTGGGAAACCAATAGTAAGTACACACACACACACACACACACACACACACCACATCATACATATCACTGAAGCGTGAATTTTATAAGTATAATTAATGAGCCTTAAATTATCTTGATCGGAAAATAAAATCAAGCGAACGAAGAAGGGTCACTCAAAAAGTGCGACGCCAGACTATCAATTGGTTTACAAGCCGAGCTTTTGACACTGCCCTGTGACCTTGACCTACGGTACGGGCTATGGCGCTTAAAATCATACGACTTTATTCTTGCCTGACTCCTTATCTTTTAACTAATTTTGGTCCAAATCAGATGAATACTAAGCTGTCCTTGTCTTATGGCCGTGACTGTTGATCTCTCCTGGTGACTCTGACCACCGTCTGATTGTTCCCCCAAACAAATCCCTTCAACTTTGCCTTACCCTAAACATTTCAACAATGTATGGGTGTAAATCACACAAAATATGTTTTAGTTGATCTTTTCATGTGACCTTGACCTTTAATATACTGTTCTAAAAAAAAAAAGCAGTATGTCTACCCTTTGGCTGATCCTCAACTCTTTCACAAAGTTTGGTCTAAATCAGTTCAAAACTGTTACTGTGTTCCCGCACAGACACACTGGTCGAACGTTTACCTTGCCCTAAGACCTTCATTTCTGAGTAATTGTTCTCAGTCGTATCCCTTCGTTTTTGCATTACCCTTAGCCCTCCCACCAGGCTTGGTATAAATAGGATAGTTTATGTTTAAGTTGATCTTGCTGGCCTCTACTTCTCCGATTACGCTCTCTCTCTCTCTCTCTCTCTCTCTCTGCATCTGAACGGGAAGTAAAGAAGGAAGAAGCAAGGGTAAAGAGGAAGAAGGTTTGGTTAAAAACGCGGAAAAGGAGAGAAGGGAAGGGTAACTGAGAAGCATAGGAGGGGGTGGGGGAGCTTGCCTGGAGGTGAGAGGGGTAAGGAAAGTTAAGGGAAATGCGGAAAAGAAGAACAGCGATGAGCTGACTACGATTTAAAGAAAACTGGGAGGGAAAAGAGAAAGAAGGTACAACGTTGGAAAAGCCGTCAAAAGGGAATATTTGGAATCCCTTCACTATGTTGGCGTTCGTGTGTGTGTGTGTGTGTGTGTGTGTGTGTGTGTGTGTGTGTGTGTGTGTGTGTGTGTGTGTGTGTGTGTGTGTGTGTGTGTGTGTGTGTGTGTGTGTGTGTGTGTGTGACAGATTAACGGACAGACAGACAAACAGACAGACAGACAAACAGGCACACAGACAGTGAGTGAGTTAGGAGCTAGTAAAACTGGCACTGTCATCGAATTCTTGACACTGAGTCAGTCAATGGGTGGAAGTCGAAAAGCACGAATGAAAAACCTTAAGAATCCCACAGAAATATGATATACACGGTGATTAAGAACGTTTATGCCGAATAAATATATAGGGAAGATAAAATGCACCAAAACACAATGATAAATGTCACAACCCACATTCCTTTCCATATCAATAGCCTGGATCTGGGCAATGGGGTCGAAAGACAGTCATTACCTCCCCTCTCTCCTTTTCCATTGTCTTTCCTTTCTGTTATTCTCTTCCGTCCCTTCTCTCCTTCGCTTTTTATTCTCTCTCTCTCTCTCTCTCTCTCTCTCTCTCTCTCTCTCTCTCTCTCTCACACACACACACACACACACACACACACACACACACACACACACACACACACACACACACACACACACATGAAGTAAGCAGGTAGTCAGTCTGATATTTGGGGTTGCATTATCATCATAATATTAACCCTGTCCCTTCTACAAATAGGGTGGGAAGGACCCAGCAGCAACAACAAAGAAGCAGAAAAAAAAAACTCGGTATGGGTGTAGCAGGAATCCCTGGGTTTCGTGGGAAAAAAATGCTACTCACGTTTTCCCAGCGCGTCATCGTAAATGACATAAAGGGACGAGGTGGTATGGGCAGGGAAGCCCAATGCCATCTATGACGACAGTTGACTGTTTGAACTCCATAAAGGATGAATCTCGGATAAATGTTCATGAAACATTATAACATAAAACACTAACTTACTAAACCACTGGATGTCTGAAGACAAAACAAAGATGGAGAACAAATTCAACGCAGGCATCCCGGATAAGGTATGTCAACAACACCCAACCTCTAACCAAGAAGCCCTGTGGGACACCGGTCATGCTCGTGTGTGAGTGACATTATGGAGGATGGGCTCGCATGTCACTGATCACTCATTGACATCCACGAATTCTGGTGAATGACTGTCCGTTGTGCTTGATGCGTATCATTGATGTGCGATGAAATATTTCGAATTTTAGAAATAGAAACAGAAGAAAATATTTTTAGGTACGTGCAGCTCCTTGTTGTCCCCTCCTAGACGGGTCGTGGGAAATGAGCTAATTATCGATGGCAAGATCTAATAATGACACATTTATCACGTCACCAACGACCCGGTAGGTGGTGAACTGGTGAAAGAGCAGTGAATGGTGGAGGAGGCAGTGGAAGAGATGGAGTGGCAGTGAAGGCAGTGACAGAGGTGGAGTGGTGGACAAGGAAGTGGCAAAGGTGGAGTGTCGGAGGATGAAGTGGCAGAGGTGGAGTATCAGAGGAGGAAGTGGCAGAGGTGTAGTGGAGGAGAAAGTGGCAGAGGTGATGGTGAAGGAAGTGACAGAGGCAGAGTGGTGGTGAAGGCGGTGACATAGGTGGAATGGTGACGGCAATGGTTGAGGTAAAGAAAGAGTGAAGCGAAGGGGGAGGTAATGTCAGAGATCGAGTGGAAGAGGAGGTAATGTCAAAGATCGAGTGGAGAAGGAGGTAATGTCAGAGATCGAGTGGAGGAGGAGGTAATGTCAGAGATCGAGTGGAGGAGGAGGTAACGTCAGCGTTAGGGTGGAGGTGGAGGTAATGTCAGAAGTGGAGGAAGAAGTCATATTAATAAAAAGAATAGTGAGTGATGGATCCAGCAGTGACCCAGATGGATAAACTGGAGTAGTGGAGGAAGAAGTACAATGGTGGAGGACGCTGTGACAAAGGTTGTGGATCAGGCCAGTTTACCGTGGAGGGAAAGGAGACGATGGCAGAGAACTGGATAATTTAGCTGAAAAGAAGAGGAAACACGGAAAGATAGAGGTACAGACATACAGGTAAAGAGGGGTGTATGTGAAGCAGCAACATACTTTGGATAAGGTGCAAAATACAGGAAAGATGTGGAGCCAGAATGTTAGTTGTTCAAAGGACAGAAGAAAGCGTGCTGAGATGGCATTGTAATTTTTGCGAAAAATACTGACAGGTTGTAAGTTTTGCAATACGAGGAACCATGGAAGAACACGAATGAATGGGAAGTGGATATGAAGGAAGTTCAGTATGTACACAATGGAACTGACGAAAAACATGTTACCTCACTATACATATTATAAAAAACTGACACCACCTTTTCAACTTACCAGTCATCCAAGTATAGAAGTAATCATTTAATACCGGTACATTTAGTGTGATTATTTCACTTATGGGATGAAATAAAAGATTTCAAAAGAATGGACGAGTAAAAAAAAGTGTGGCCCATTTTCTCTGGAAATTCTTATTATAATTATTATCCTGATTCTCATTCCTTTTTTCTTCCGTCTTGATCTTACCCACCCCGCGTATAGGAGAAGGAAAGAGGGAGGTTTGATGATGATGATGATGGATAGTTATGGGTGATTACGGATGATGGATGACTGCTGATGATGGATGATGAATGATTATGGATGATGGATGATTTTTGATGATGAATGATTAGGGATGATTGATGATTAAGGATGACTGATAATTATTGATGATGGATGATAATGGATGATTGACTGATGATGATGATGATGATGTGATGGTGGTGGTATAGGAAGATAATGGTGACAACAACTTTCTCTGGTACGAGCACTGCACTCATATACCGGTTTCTGTCCACCAAGTGTCCACGAAGTGTTCAAACTAACAGGTGGTATACAGTCCTTCACAAGTTTTATCTGATGCACATCGGAAAATTATCATCTACGGCTGACTTCCATTCTGTCAGCGTTAAGACATGGCCATTAATTCTGCACCCACATCACCCTCAGAATCAACACAGCAGTCCTCTCCCACCACTCTCCTATACAACACTTCCCTCCCTACACATGCACCCCATCCCCTCCCAATTCCAGCATCCACCCCTGTTTTCGTCACGACACCCTCCCCTCCATACCCCACCAGAGATCCCGTCCACATCCTGGCAACGTTATCTTTCTCTCCCAGTTAGCATCTCCCCCTCCCCATACTGTTATCACTCCACTATCCCTTCCCCTTCCCCCTAACGACCAAGCCCTTTGTCCTACCGGCATCCCTCCCCTCCCAACCTCACTATCGCCCTCTTTTCCCCTTTGCATCCCAGCCATTCTTCCTTTCCTCACCTTTTCATGTCAGGTGATAACGATTTTATTTCCCGAAAAATGTGCAAAGTTAGGAGGAAAAAAAATTTAAAAGTCTGAGAGAGAGAGAGAGAGAGAGAGAGACGGGAGTTTATTGTGTGTGTGTGTGTGTGTGTGTGTGTGTGTGTGTGTGTGTGTGTGTGTGTGTGTGTGTGTGTGTGTGTGTGTGTGTGTGTGTGTGTGCGTGCGCTTCAGCTTCTTTTCTTCCTAAAAGCAAAGGGAAGAAGAGATCAAATTTAAACAAGTCCGTCACAAGAGACACAAACGCAGTTGATTAACACTACACTACACCCCTGTGTGAAAGGGAGGGGAATCCCCTGAAGAATTGCACAATATATAAATACTGGTTACAGGGTATCTCACAGAACAACATCAACGTTTTATAAAAAGATGAAATTGCTTGACCAGTGTAGTTAGTGAGGTGACAGAAGGCGGTGGGTGATGTTGGGGTACAACATGGCGTGGGTGGCTTGACCAGTGTAGTTAGTGAGGTGACTGAGGGTGGTGGGTGATGCTGGGGTACAACATGGCGTGGGTGGCTTGACCAGTGTAGTTAGTGAGGTGACTGAGGGCGGTGGGTGATGCTGGGGTACAACATGGCGTGGGTGGCTTGACCAGTGTAGTTAGTGAGGTGACTGAGGGTGGTGGGTGATGCTGGGCTACAACATGGCGTGGGTGGCTTGACCAGTGTAGTTAGTGAGGTGACTGAGGGTGGTGGGTGATGCTGGGCTACAACATGGCGTGGGTGGCTTGACCAGTGTAGTTAGTGAGGTGACTGAGGGCGGTGGATGATGCCGACGTGGGTGGCGGTGGGTGATGCTGGTTTAAAACATGGCGGCGGTAGCTCTTACCAACACTCTATCCTGTATCTCACCCTTTTACTACTTCAACGAGATCTCCTTGACTCTGAATGTAATGGCCGCACAGAAGTAAAAATATAATTAACAATACATCACCATACTAAAGGGATTAACATGTATTGATAGTTTGATGAATGACGTCCATACTAACTGATGTGACTCACGTAAAAGTCCTCAGTCAGGCAACAGTACGTACCGTACCTCAGCCTGGTGAAGGGGTGCGGAAAGCTGACGTGGTTGTGTGAGGACCTGAGTGATGAGTGGGTTTGAAGGGTGAGTGGCGGTGTGGTGGTGAGTGTTATGGTGGAGCGAGTGGTTGTGGTGTAGTGGTGAGTGGTGTGGTGGTGAGTGCTATGGTGGAGCGAGTGGTTGTGGTGTGGCGATGAGTGGTGGTATAGTGGTGAGGGAAGATGAGTGACGGTATCATGATTTCAGGGATGAGTGGTGTTGTGGTGGTGAAGGGGTGAGTAGAGGTGGGGTGGCGGGGTAAAGTGGATATGTATGTGGCGGAAGGAGATCGGTACCTTAATGTCTTCAATGTACGGCAATGAACTCAGAGCATAAACCAAATAGTTGGTGCCCCGGGACTACTAGTTCTACACACAACAGATAGCATTGCATACCTTTACATGTTTCCACTTGGGAGTCAATATCGCACTGTCTGTACTGATATGTACTTGGCCTGTCTCAGATGTTTCTGTGACATCAGTGTGCATCATGAAAGGTTAATTATGTGTATTTTGAATGCATTTCAGACCCTCAAACTGTTCCCTGCTTCAATCGTGGATCAACTAGGCTGCTATTATCACCAGCTTACTTATGCACCATTTGATATGGCGATATTGTGAAGACTCGTATGGACTGTGAGAATATCAAAATGTGGTGGGTGTGAAAGGCAGCAATAGTTACTGACAGATTGGGTAACAGTCAGGATTACGAGGATGTATAAAACGAAGAATGTGGGAAGCAGGAAGGGAGGGAGATGGCAAAATAGAGGGTGAGAGATGATGATGAGGCATGGGGAGTAATCATGCACGTGGAGAAAATTGATGGTAATCATGGGTTTGCAAAATAGGCTTGATCAAGGAGTCTTAAAAGAAGAGTTTGGAGAATGTTGGAGGTAAGATGGTCGAGACAGAAATAGAGGATCAGGGAAGGGAGGTGGAAAAAAAAGTGTTAAAAAAACGAGCAGGGAGAACCTGAGAAGGTTGATGAATAGTTCAGTGAAAATTACGCGAAATATTCCCTCTCAGTTCATCTTAAAATACAGTTTACATTACAGTGCAAGAGACAGAGCAGGTGAGGTTCGCTCTGTTCTACTGAGGTTAGCCTACGTGGATGTTCAGTTATCCGATGTATTATGTCTCTATAGGAATTACAGCAAGGGTAGCACTTAGCCATTACACTGCGAGAAGTTTCCTCTGAACTGAATAAAATCACCTGACGTTGGCAAAAATAACATAAAGACGAAATCATACTGAAGGAGTCAACAACACAGTAATATCGTCAACACTCTTAGCACGTCGAGTGTAGTAGCAGTTGTAGCCCTATGCTCATGAGACGTGAACCCGGCAGACTGTAGGCCGAAGAAGTCCTCATACAGTCCACCATCCTCCACTTGGGGGATACGGGAGAGAGGTGAGAAGTGTATCACTATGCAGAGGAGCCGCCCAGATATGTCGGTGCCACCATATGAAGACATAACACTCCAGCACCACGTCGAGGGTATAACTGCCAAATATCACATCCCATCAACGTGCGACCACATTATAAACACGCAGCCCTGTGACATCTACAAACAGAAGTGTCCGTTCTGCTGAAAAATATAATAAAACGTTTTGTAGGGAAATATTACCGTAATTAAGCTACGAAGAAACCTTAACTGCAAGAGAAGATAATATTGGGCTATCAGCAAAGGTAAGGACGCCCACCTCCCCACCCCCACACACACTTGGTTCTCTTGTTAGAGTTTGTTAACCACTACATGACAAGGAATATCTCCAAAGCTGAATAAGCTAGTTTTATGGTAGTGTGTGTGTGTGTGTGTGTGTGTGTGTGTGTGTGTGTGTGTGTGTGTGTGTGTGTGTGTGTGTGTGTGTCCTGAGAGAGTAAATGGAGACTCCACAGTATCTATTTGGTGTCATGATGCTTGCCGATGTCACCATTCATTAATTAAGTACTCAGAATTTCCTTACTTAGTCAAGCCAATTTCCCTCCAATAACAAGGTGCTCTCTGCCTTGGTCACTGATTATTCTTAAGCCTTTCACTGCAGGAATATCAATTGTATACCGGTATTATTCTTGCTAACGTCAAACGATTCTGTTCTGATGAAGAAACCACCCACTGGTGGAGATCGGGACACAAACATCCTCACTTCACCCCGAGACTAATATGGCGGATTTTCCATTTCATCTACAGCCACCAGATGACTTTATTCATTTTAGAACAAACGCTCATTGTGACAGGGTTGTGGGTAGTTGTAGTTCGACCGACAGGAAATGGTTGGTTGGGGTGGGAAGAAAAGAATGAGATAGTCGAACAAGAGAGAAAACCCTTGGGAGACAGGAAGGAAAAGAACGGTTGGCAGTGGCAGTGGAAAGATAAAGTGCATAAAGAATGACTGTCAGTGACTGAGGAATGATAAAGGCTTTAAAGGATGACTGACTTTGGCTGAGGAAAGATAAAGTGCTAAAAAGAACGACTGGCAGTGGCTGGGAAAGATTAAGTGCTCAAAGAATGACTGGCAGTGACTGGAGAAAGATAAAGAACACATACTGGCAGTGGTAGAGGAAGGATAAAATGCACACAGAATGACTGGCAGTGACTGAGGGAAGACGTAAATTCGGGTTAGGTTAGCCGTTTTAGTGGCAGTGAGTGATTAACCATACATCTAGCTAAATACCCCGTCCCCATCTTATCTTCCACACCTCCCCTCCTCTTGTCCTCCTTAGTTCTCTGTAGCCTTCTATCTCGTCTTTTTACACTTCCTGTTTCACTATTTTTCCTTCTTCCTGTCTTTTTTCCTCCTCCCTTACGACCCATTCCCACACCTCCCATTTCTTTCACTGTGAGGACAAAATAAATTTCCATTGAAACATGAACCATGGAACTGATGAAAAATCGCACGGAAGAAGAAGAGACTGACACACACACACACACACACACACACACACACACACACACACACACACGATACAATCCCACCCCTTATCACCGTCTCTCTGAAATTCAGCAGTGCAGAAACTCCGGGGAATTATTTCTTTTGTTAACCTAATGTGGACTGGAGGAGAAAAGGATTGAACAGAAGTAAGCAGAAAGGAGAAGAATACCGTAGAAACTATTTATTTACTTATTTGGTATAGGTCACATGTATCGCTTAAAAAAAAGTGCACAAAAAAAACATTTATATTACCATTTTTTCAATGAATATGTGTTACTGTGTGGAAACAACGCACACACACACACACACACACACACACACACACACACACACACACACACACACACACAGTACAAGGGTAGCATCACCATTCATAGCGTCAAGACGTCATGACCACATTTTACCTAGAAGGAGCCAACACCATCATCATCTCCATTCACACAGTAAGATCACACAAACATTAACCTATATCGTATACAGGCATGCCTCTGAAATAAAAGAAAAAAATATATAATCACTATTAACAGTCTTCTAGTCTGTTGAAAGAGGAACGAAATTTACGGAAGAAAAAGAATTAGCTGAGCCAGGGAAAGCAGTACGTGAGGGCGAGGACAGTAATCCGGTTACCGAGGCTTTCATGCCTTGACCCTTACAAAATTCAACCTTTCGTCAGCCGTTAATAATATACGAAATACATATACTAAACTCTTACCATCTTAATTTGGTCCACATTATCGTGCTTTGCGAGATCAACGATAGAAAAAAGATTAATGTATTGTTCTAAGCTGTTTCCATAGCACCTTGTGATTAACATCATACTGTAGTGTTTTTTTATTTCTACAATTCAGCATACAAAGTGGCAGTTTTAGTCAATGTTAAAGTAAACTATTATAGTATTAAACAGCAATACGAGTATATCCTGATGATAACCAGTGGTCTGCCCACCAACAAGTGAGGGTCAGGGGTAACCTGAGAAGACTGTGTGGTGACTAAACACGTCACATCATCCTTGACAGCTGACGTGGCCCTTTTCAAGGGGCCTCCTCCAGTATACACCTAATGGAGCCATGTGTGCGTGAATGCTGAGTGTGGTGTGGTGTGGCGTGGTGTGGTGTAGTGTGATGATTGGGTTTGTGAGGAGAGGGGGAAGGAAAGTGTGGTGGTGGTGGTGGTGGTGATGGTGGTGGTGGTGGTGAGAGAGAATGAAAGTGTGCTGGTGTGGAGGTGGAGGTACAGGTGCATGAGTGGAGGGGTGTGAGGTTCGCAGAGGGATAGAGGGCAAAGGATGTGAGGGAGCATGCAGAGGAAGACAAGGACAAACAGTAATAGTAAGGAGCAAGCAAGGAAGGACGGTGAGTGTAATCCTGGAAAACGAAAAAGAACTAAGACTAAAAGTGGAACTATAAAGGGAAGAAAAAGAACTAAGGATGGGACATTTGAAAAAGAAAGTCAACAAAGACATTCCACTTGCCTCCCTCCACATCCAGTGTTCTCTCCTTCCTGTTTATTGCTAGCTTGTATTTTCACATTATCATTATAACGTTTCCTCCACCCACTCTTACCTACTCCTGTCCTCCACTGTAACCCCCCCCCCTCTCTCGGCTGCCTTCCTGTCAGCCTGTTCCCCCATTCTTTTTCATCCTTTCTCCTCCTGTCCCCATTCTACCGCTCTCACCTACTCCTCCCAATGACACCAAAACATGTGGGAAATAAAAGATTTTGAGAGTTAAAGAATGCGGTTTCTATTTTACTGGGCACTCTGCTGATAACTCTCCTGCTCTGGTGATCCCTTCTCCTATTTCTGGATCCTCCCACCTCATTCCTCAGTAGGTAACAGAAGAAGGATTAAAAATTAATGCATGCGAGTCCGAGGCAAGTGACTAGAGAACCGTCGAAGCGGTAAAGTAAAGAGAAGAGCGACGTACGAGGACGAAAAAACTTTCAAGGATGAAGAAGCGAACAAGAACAAGTAGAGGATAAACACCGGGTGAGCAAAGCGTCGGTGCCGAGAGCAGGAAAAGAATGAGATGCCGGTGTGTGGGTAATGAATGATAAAGAAACAACACTAGAGAATTACTACAAGCAGCTTGTGAGGCGACGAGGTGAAGAGAGTAAAATATGAAAATATAAAATGCAGATCGAAACGACGTGAAGGACCAGATGGGACAACACACGATAAATAATGCGTAAAGGCATGAAAGAGATAACGCAATAAGTAGCAAGGGAGAAAACCCACTGGGATGAAACACAATTATAGGGGGAAAAATAAATAACAAGTCAATGATCCAGCATGTGAAGTACAGAACTGTTTGACCTATCAGTGACACTGAGAGAGAAGTGAGCCCACAAGGAGTTACTGTGAATCTGGAGGTGGAGGTAATGACCTGAAGGCTGGGTGGGGAACGAGGACAGAAGGCAATATGCTGGTAATATGTTGACCTTCGCGGGTGATCAAAGTTGGGGTGAGGTGAAGTAAGATGACAATGTGATGCAACGGATATGAGATGAGGTAGGCTGATGCTTGGGTGGGGTGAGCTGGGAGTGAGAGGGAATGTGAAGTAGTTACATGAAGGCGGGTGAGAGAGACAGAGGAACATAAAGCTGGAAAGGGGATGATACGAAACTGAATAAGAGAATATCTATGTGAGAAGAGCGACGAAAAGCAAAAGGGAAGGATCAATGAAGGAGGAGTATAGCAAAAGAAACTTAACTGATGCAGGGCGACAAGGCAAGTAGGAGAAGAAGTAACATAAATGAAGGAAGATCATCCGTGTTTACTCTCATGCCGATGCAGATCCACTATTTTACAACACCTTCACTCTGCCACCACAATCACTCTACCACCATTCTCACTCTGCCATCACTCTCATTCTGCCACCATTCTCACTCTGCCATGATTTTCACTCTGACACCACTCTCACTCTGCCACCACTCTTTTTCTGCCACCATTCTCACTCTGCCACCACTCTCACTCAGCCACCACTCTCACTCAGCCACCACTCTCACTCTGCCACCACTCTCACTCTGCCATTATTCTCACTCTGCCACCATTCTCACTCTGCCACCACTCTCAGCCACCACTCTCAGCCACCATTCTCACTCTGCCACCACTCTCACTCTGCCACCACTCTCACTCTGCCATCATTCTCACTCAGCTACCATTCTCACTCAGCCACCACTCTTACTCTGCCACCACTGTTACTCTGCCACCAGTCCTTGGCCACAATATTCAGAAGGCGCAAAATGAAAGACAGTAGATGTGACAAGGCCCAAAGGTGAGGGAAGGATTCGGTAACGAGGAAGAGGAGGAGCAGGAGGAATGACGCTGAAACTGAAGGTGATTGTAAACCAGATGTTGTAATACAGGAAACAAGTAGGTGGGAATGAACAGTAGTGAGTGTATCAATGTGGGTGTGAAAGAAGGCGGGAATGGTGAGAGTGTATACCCGGATGCCAGGCTGGATGTGTGTTCTGGGTGTAAGACTGTCAACACGTGAGGGGGAGTATTGGTGACTGGCAGCTGGGGTATACAGGAAGTGTGAAATGAAGGGTTGTGAGATAAGGTGGTGGGGAACAGGATAGGAAAGGGTATGAAAGAATAGAACGTAACAGAACAGTATGACAAGAGGAATGGGAGAGGAGAGGAGACGAAAGAAATGGGAATAAAGAATAAGGGAATGGGAATAGGATGGTAAGGTAAGGAAATGGGAGGGCAAGGAACAGGGATAGAGAGGCTAAAAGAAAAAGGATGGGAGGGTTGGGGAAGGGAAAGGGAATGAGAGGGTAGGGAAAGACGGAAGTGAAAGGAAAGATAACAGAAAGAAGAGAAAGAGGAATAGTCTTGCATGTGGATGAATCCTCCTCCTCCTCCTCCTCCTCTTCCGCCTCCGCCTCCTCCTCCTCTTCCTCCTCCTCCTCCTCCTCCTCCTCATTCTTATTAGCTTCATAACTTTTTCTCAAATACACATGGGCTGAGATTATCCACATTCGGGAAGAGGAAGGCAAAAAGATAATTAAGAAGAGAGTGTTCAGTGATGTTGATAAAAGTGGCTCTCATGAAGGATAAGCGAGGACAAGTGATGTGTGAGAGATATGAGTAAAGAGAAGTGATCGACGAGGCTCAACGGGAAGGTAATGGAGAGATATCAAGGGTAAGAAGGCGAGGACACAAGTACGGCAATACGAAGACACAGGGGAAACACGGGGAAGGCGAGAACACAAGCAGGAAGACAGGGGGAAACGAGAGGGAAGAAAATCCATCCCTTCACATATCTCCTTTCTGTGATCACTTCCACGCCCTCACATCTCTGACCTTCTCCCCTCCCTCACATCATCACTTTTTCTCTCACCTCTCATTTCTTTAACTTCCCTCCTCTCTCCCTCAACTCCTTCAGTCCTTCACATATCTTTTTTCTCCCTTTTCTCCTCCACTACCTAACACCTCTCCTCTTTCTGTCATCTCCTCCACTCCCGTACATCTCTCCTCACTCCCTCACCTTCTCCACTCCCTCATATCTCTCCTCACTCCCTTATCTCCTCCACACCCCCACATCTCTCCCCTCTCCTTCACCTCCACTCCCGCAACCTAGTAGTCTTTGCCACATTTCCTCTACGATCTCCTACTGCCTCATTCAGTTTGCGTTCTGTCCTTGACCTGTCACATAAAAAGTTATCTTTCTCTGCGCACTCTTATGTTAAATCCCTTGCTAAAAATGCTTCCAAAATATTGGGACTTATGTACAGAGTTCGTGAGTTCTTCACTGACGAGCAGATGGCCACAATATTCAAAAGTCATGTGTGTTCTCAGATCGAATACTGTTCACCACTGCGGAGTGGATGTGAAGCGGTTGCACTGACGCAGTTGGACAAAATTCAAAATAAAACCATCAGAGTAATCAATAATCCTGCCATTAAACAGGAACTTCCTCCGTTATCAGCACGTTGAGATGTTGCTTCCTTAGCATTATTTGATCAATATTTTTACAGTAAGTCCTCTGACGAACTGGCTTCAATTGTGCCTCCCCTTTACATTTTCTCCCGAAATTTTCGGGCAGCTGGGAGTGCCCATGAACTCACAGTCTCTCCCCCGCAATGCAGAAGCTCTGCTTATCAAAATTCATTTATCCCCAGAACTACTACTCTCTGGAATTCACTTCCTGGGAGTTGTTTGCCACAAACATTTAATCCACATCAATTTAAATCCAGTTGTTATAAATATTTTATGAATAGAGGATGCCTTTAAGCACATGGACTTATTTTTTTCCCTTTGTTTTTCCTTCCTCCATTCATTATCTCTAAAAAAAAAAAAAAAATCCCAGCTTTATATTTTACTCTCTCTCTTCTATCCTCTCAGTCGTTCTTTGCCATTCTTCTACCGACATTATAATCTCTCTGATCTTTCTCTCTTTCAGTTCACTTACAACTTTCCTTCAAAAGTCCTATTTTTTTTTTCCATAAATATGTTTTAATTCTCTCTTAAAATTGACATTCTTGATGTTTCCTCTCCTCCTTCTGAAAAAAAAAAAAGAAAACGTACCTGGCAACCTTCTTAGAAAAAGAAACCCAAAAGACGGACAAGCCTAAATAAAATTGTAATAAACAACGATTTGTGAGAGTGAAGTAAAGAGCAAACAGATATAATATTTTGAAAGGCTGTTCAGTGACAATGGTGAAAGCAGAGGGGCTGTAAACATGACTGGTTTTGGTGGTGTGCAGAGAAGGAATGCAGTGCCAGGAAACATGACACTGGAAGAAGTGAAGAATGCTGTGAAGCGACTAAAGAATGGGAATGCAGCGGGGATTGATGAGGTGTATGCAGAGATGTAGTAAAGAGAGTGGAATGTAGTATCTGTTAGAGACATGTCAGAAAGTTTGGGTAAGAGAAACTGTAACAGGATAGTGAGAAAAGGCTGTGATCGTACCCTTGAACAAGAAATAATGGCAAGTGACGTGAGTGCAAACATTGCTGTGGCATAAGTTTCCAGAGTTGTAGGAAAGGTATATGGATGAACTACCCCTGAGAAAGTAAAAAGCATATTAGAAGGCCTGGTGAGTGACGAACAGGGTTGTTTAAGGAGTGGTAGAGGATGGGTGGATCCAATATTTATAATGGGACATATAGAGGGGAAGGCTTGTGAGAAGGAATATAAGGTATTTATGGCAATGAAGGATCCGGAAAAAGCCTGCGGAAACGAAAATCAGCGAGGGATAATGGAAGGTTTTGTGTATGTATGGTGTAGAAGGTAAGCTCCTGAGTGCCATCAACCTCTTGGCTAAGGAGTTTTATTTTTGTCACATCGCTGGTGTGAAATTTCCGGGAAATGATGGGGTGTTTTCCTCAGCTTTTAAAATGACACATTTATATTTTACCTATAGATGGGGAAACGAGAGGCAGCCTCTGGGAGTGAGGGCACCTGGAGGAAATTGTGAGGAGGCAGAAATTACCAAGGATCCAACAGGGGAAAATGCCGACCTGAGAGAGGTGGAGAAGATATTGAGGCAGTAGAAAATTGCAGAGAACCAACCACACAACAATACTGACGAGGTACCAACCACACAACAATACTGACGAGGAACCTACCACACAACAGTACTGACGAGGAACCTACCACACAACAGTACTGACGAGGAACCTACCACACAACAGTACTGACGAGGAAACTACCACACAACGATACTGACGGGGAACCTACCACACAACAGTACTGTCGAAGAACCTACCACACAACAGTACTGTCGAAGAACCTACCACACAACAATACTGACGAGGAACCTGCCACACAACAATACTGACGAGGAAGCTACCACACAACAATACTGACAAGGAACCTACCACACAACAATAACGACGAAGAACCAACCACATAACAATACTGACGAGGAACCTACCATACAACAATACTGACAAGGAACCTACCGACCAAAACTCTTTAGGAGGAGGAGGAGGAGGAAGAGGATTACATAGGAAAGCAAACAGCAACAGACCTTATGGTCCTTTCAAGGCTGCTTGTTACGGAGAAAACTATGACTACAAGATCTAACTCTACATGCTGAAGGATAAGGATAGTAAATCAAGAAGGCTTCCCCCACCACCAAACCCTCCAGGAAAAAGTGAGAAAAACCACCATGCAGCATGGAAAAACTGACATGGAAATTTCATAGGAAAAACTGGAAAGGAAAAGTCACATTCTATAATACTTTGTCAATAAGCTACCCGATTGAGTAACCTGAAAGAGAAAGTAATAAAATAAAATAATAGTTACAGCAAGACATTATAAACCAGTACATTGAGTTTATGGGAAGTCTGTGGACATAACATGGAAACTACACACTGCACAGTGTGGATGTTTAGGGGTGGTGCGGCAGCCTTGCCTGGCGCTTTTGAGGTAGGCAGCAGTCAATCAGGCCCTAGCTCCGTTTGCTCCACTGAGACAAGGAACTCTCCCATGTGGGACAAGTATACAAGTTTCATCCTGAAGCAGTGACCCCTGGTACATTAAAAAAATCCCGATGATGGTCACTTGACTAACAGGGACCCTCAGTGATCCACAGCCCATCACAGGTCGAAAGTGAGAGTAGTGACTATTAACTCAGGGTAATCTGTGCAGATCCTAATCTGGCCTTTTATTGCTTTCTTTGCATTGGGAAGATTGAAAAATATATACGACGGGTGTCTTAGATAAAAGGGGGCTGCACAGTGCACAGTGTGGATATGCAATGCACAGAGTGGATGTTTAGGGGTGGTGCGGCAGCCTTGCCTGGCACTTTTTAGGTAGGCAGCAGTCAATCAGGCCCTAGCTCCGTTCACTCCACTGAGACAAGAAACTCTCCCATGTGGGACAAGTACACAAGTTTCATCTTGAAGCAGTGACCCCTGGTACATTAAAAAAATCCCGATGGTGGTCACTTGACTAACAGGGACCCTCAGTGATCCACAGCCCATCACAGGTCTTAAGTAAGAGTAGTGACCGTTAACTCAGGGCTATCTGTGCAGATCCTAATCTGTGCTTACTGCATGTTACCTCATTTGCACTGAGTAAAGTGAAAAATGTATAATGATGTGACGTGACGCTATGTTAACCCGCGGCGTCCCGTCGACGTACTTCCACGTCCTCACGTTATGTCACAGCTAATCCCGTCGATGTACTTCAACCTCCTGCAATTGCAAGGTTCATAATTTCCACAATTTTCAAAATTCGCGAGAGATTTTCGATTCGCCCACGTACCCAAGCCTCCCCTACCTGCCGCCAGGCGGGCAGCGTCCTAGACCCCGCATGACCCGCGCTCGCCCTTGTCTCGGTCACTCACCTGCTAGCAGTGACCCAGGTCAGACATGGCGCGGAAAGGTCTCTCAGACGAGGAAATAGCATCCGCCCTGGAAGCCTTCACTGGAGATAGTGATTCTCCACTCGACGATGATGTGGTAGATCACGATTACGTCCAGCCAGCAGAAGAAATAAGTAGCAGTGATGAGGAGGTCCCTTCGCCCCGAAAAACGCGGTATGTGACATACCATAAGGCAAGGGAAGGCCAGCCTGCTCCCCAACCACGTGCACAGCTATCTCTCCATCCCGAATCTGATGAGGACGAGGATGAGGACGATGAGGACGACGGAGGCTTAGGACGTGATATTGCCGCGTGGTTGGGAAAAGAGAAAATATCACCACGAGGATCAGAAAGTGGGGCGAGACGACATATAAGGTATGGTGAAAGTACTTTGTCTGGGGAAGTGGCAAGTGGTGTGGTGGGATTGCTGGGAGAAAGGGAAAGTGTTGTGGCGGCAGCGCGGGGTGAAAGTGAGAGTGGTGTGGGGGTAGTGCGGGGTGAAGGGGCAAGTGGTGTGAGGGAGGCAGCACGAGCACGTGGTGCACGTAGGCCTAGGGGAGAGGAGGTGGAGTCACTCCCCAGCACTTCTTTCGCCCCTGAATATTCCCAAACTTCCTCCCCACAGCCCCAGGATGTGGGGAAAGGAAAGAAAGGGAAGGGAAAGGGTAAAGGAAAAGGGAGAGGGAAGAGAAGTGCGAGTGATGAGAGGCGCCGCTCTCCACCTCCCCAACCTCCCCCACCACCTTCACCTCCCCACCCTGACGAAGGGGACGATGGTGACGTGGCTGGAGACGGTGGTGTCACGTGGAACTGGGAAGATGGGAGTAATTTTACTCCCATCATTCACCCTTTCACTGAGGAGTGGCGGTCAGGTTGCACAGCTCCAGGTGTAAATGCAGGTTCGTCAAGGGTGGATTTTTTCAACTTGTTCTTTGGTGAGGCGTTTGTGGGGCGCATAGTTGAACAAACTAATATTTTTTCACAGTCACAGCGCCGTGAAAGTGAACGTTTGGGAACCACGAGCAGGCATTCCCAACAGTATGACTATCCCGTGACAATTTCAGAGATGTTCCTATTTTTGGCCCTGGTTATCTTGATGTGTGTGGTAAGGAAAAACCAAATTCCTGCCTACTGGACAACTGACCCAATCATCCTCACACTTTTCTTTGGAAAGGTGATGAGTCGTAACCAATTTCAGTATATTCTCGGCCGCCTCCACTTTTTTGATGCAGAAGATCCAGCCAATGCAAATAACACCGATAAAATGAGGAGAATTAGGCTGGTATTTGATCATTTACGGCAAATGTTCCGCTCCTCATTTTATCCCTACAGAGACCTCGTCATAGACGAGAGTCTTGTGTTGTGGAGAGGCAATATTTCCTTTAGGCAGTACATACCCAGCAAGAGACACAGTTTCGGGTTCAAGATCTTTGTTATGTGTGACTGTAAGACTGGTTATGTGCAAGACATAGTCTTGTACACGGGCGCACAGACAGATATAACAGAAGATCGGAGTATAGGACTCTCTGGGGCCGTGGTGAAGACAATGATAGAAGAGTACCTTCATCGTGGTCATGTGTTGTACCTGGACAACTGGTACACTAGCCCTCTTCTCACTAGGTTCCTCCACCAACACGACACCGGAGTCTGTGGTACAGTCAAGAGAAACCGTCGCCATATGGTCAAGATAGGGAGGAAACTTGACAAGAACGAGGTGGTTTTCTTCCAGGCCAATAACATCCTTGCAACCCTGTGGAACCACAACAGGGAAGTTTGCCTCCTATCAACTGTTCACAGCCCCCTGATGCACCGCACAGACTCCATGGATCACCGTAGCGAGAGGAGGCGCAACGTATGGAAACCCGAGTCTGTACTTGCCTATAATCTGAACATGAGGCAAGTTGATCAGTCAGACTCGATGATTTCAAGTGTTGACTGTGCCAGGACCACGCACGATGAAGTGGTACAAGAAACTCTTTTTCCACTTGCTCGACATCACGGTCCTGAACGCCCACTACCTGCACGCAATGACCATCGGAGTATCCGAGACCTTTGAGGGGTTTGTGAGGGAGCTGGCACGTGAAATAATCGCCAAGCATGCCCAGGACAGACCCACTCACCGCACCCGCACCCCCATGGCAGCTCAGACTCCCCTACGTCTTGCAGGACGCCACTATCCCAGCGCAATCCCTTCCGACCCAAACCGTCGTAAACCCAAGCGTCGCTGCCATGTATGTAAGCACTCGACAGTCAGACCATCCACTCAGAGGAAAGACACAAGATACGAGTGTGTCGAGTGCAATGTTGCGTTGTGCCTTCAGCCTTGTTTCAGGGAGTATCATAATTTCCTACACTACTGAAACTGTGTGGGAAGGCGAAATGACGCTCATTATAATGGTAAGGCCAGTCAGTAGGTGCTAAGTCAAATATAAAGTTGAAACGGGTATTATTTTTTCATAAAAGTAATGTATAAGTTGAGAATTAGTGTAAGTGGAAAGAATTGATATCAAAACTACACCCACTGTGTAAATCTGGTCAGTAAATATGTGATAGCAAGGAAATAAAGTGGAAACGGGTGTAATGTTAGCATGAATAAAACGTATAAGTTGAACAATAGTGTAAGTTGTAATAATTGATGTCACGAGTACACCCACATACTGGTCAGTATGTGATAGGAATTATATACAGTGGAATTTGTTGTAATGTTAGTAGTAAGGTATTTTATAAGTTGAATACTAGTGTAAGATGAAACAAATGATATCGCGATAACACTCCCTGTGTAAGTACGCGCAAATATGACGCTCAGTTCCATCATAAGTTCTGAAATTATGTGATATCAATTATATCAAGTGTAAACATGTGCAATGTTGGTGGAGAATTATTATATAAGTACAAAAATAGGTTGTAAGTTGAAATAGTTGTCATAGCGACTTCACCGTGTGTGTTATTATGCGCTATTATTACGCTATATATTTACGTAAGGCCTGAAATAATCTCAAAACAGTTCTATAAAGTTGAAAAGTGTATAATAATTTTAGAAAAGTATTATGGAAGTATAAAAAACACAATACGAGTTGAAACAACAGTCACAGCGAGTTCACTCACTACGTAAATAAGCGCTAACATTACGCTAAATGTTATCAAAAGGCCTGTGAATACGTAAAAACTGTTCAATAAAATGTAAAATGGTATAATGTTATTGTAGAAGTATTATGTAAGTAAAAAAAACATTATATGTATCATGATTTTAGAATGTTAGCGATTCATCGTGACCAAGTTGGCCGATTTTGCTCGTTTCGCACGATGGTACAATGCTTATTTCTGCTCTATTTTTGTATAAAATCCAATATACTCTTTTATCACATGTTTTTATGTTTGTAATAAATACATATCTACTTACTTTCATTGGTTTCCCAGACTTATAATACCATAGAAAACGTTAGAGGCTCAGACCGCCTACGGAGAACACGGGGCCAGGTGGGACCAAGGCATACCTGGTTAGGGTAATTAGGGACCCCGGGGACCAATTTCTTGGCCACTGACCATTGTTTCTGACCAAAAGCGAAAGTTTAAGCAAAAAAAAAAAAGGGTCGAAAAATGGTCGGGATTGGGGGGTACCAGTGGTGAAAAAGTGGTCGGGACGGGGCGGGTTAAGTTTACAGGGTGTCCTGTAGACACGAGGGGACTGAGGAGGATGAGGATGAGGAGGAGGAGGATGAGGAGGAGGAGGAAGCCAGGCGGTATAAAAAAAAAACACGACTCTCAACCTTCGATTTTCATTTCTGCTGACAATACGCTGAAAAATTCGTGATCGGGATCTCATCCAAAAGACTGTCGTTTGAATGTTATGAGACATGGCTGGTGGTGTTGAGGATGTTTGTGAAGGTCACGGTGTGGATGGTAATCAATGGTGCATATGTGCATTGTTGTTGTTGCTGTTGTTGTTGTTGTTGTTGTGGTGGTGGTGGTGGTGGTGGTGGTGAAAATCCCGTGGTGGAAAGAAGGCAGTGGAAGTCAAGAGTGGGGAGTAGAGAGGAAAGGCAGAGAAAGTAGTGGTTAAGAGGAGGATGAGGGTAAAAGGAGGAAGAGATGGGTAAGGATGAGGGATAGGGGGCTGAAGGTTGGTAATGGAACGTAGAGTTGAGGGAGAGTGAGAGAAAACAATCAGGGATAGAAGTGAAGTTGGGTTGACACTGGAGAGGTGGAGAGGTGACTGGCAGGGAAGGGGAAAGAGAGGGATGAGGAAAAGTCAGTAGTGCGAGGGTTAGGATGTGTGCCATCAACACAAATAACAGGAGCGACGGACCCCCGGACTCCACCTCCAAACGCCGGGTGGCAGTCTCTTGTCAAAACACATTTATCTTTGTCGCTCGGTGCGTTGTACAGTTACTGTTACATTTCTTCTCAACAATACCATCATGTCTTTCCTTCCACCAGCAGGCCTCTAACTCCTATTATATTCAACAAGAAGACATAAATGGTACTAAAAGACACAAACAGACTGCACAGATTAATTTACTCGTAATAAATATTAAATTTATTCACAAAGAAGGCAGTGCCAGTTAACATCCATTTATGCTCTTCGGTACGATGGCGCCATTTGGGATATTCTTCTTGAAACCATACAGTTTTACTCACTTTAGGAAATACTGTAGTGAAGGAGGGAAATTTGCAGTTTCTATAAGATTTTCAGTAAGAGGGTACCCTTCGTGTACTCTTCTTGCTCCTGCCTTATTACATTTATTTGAGGGGAGAAATCAAGAATAAAAGATGGAAATGATAATTCTGTTTCAGGTTTCTTACGGATACTAACCAGTAACTGTTACAGTAATCTGGTTATATCACATAAGACCAAACGACATGTGCCATTCGGTCAGTTAAAAAAATAAAAAACTTATAGACATGGTAGACTCAACATCAATAGTAGAACAGTTCACTGGAGATTACCTCTTCGAATTCACTTAATAATACCTCAGATACCTTCTTACCCACTCTAATTAACCTAACTACATGTCATTCCCTTTCCAAAACCAAGATAAACCTCTGCCACTTACTTCTCCTTTAACAGACACAGGCTATGTATACTTCAACAGAAAGCTTTGGATAGAGCTTCCCAAATTTTCCATTGCAAGTGCCTGTAAACTTCCCTCTTATTCAGTGCTTTTATTGTGTGCCATCATCATTTACGTCCACTGTAATTATAAACTGGCTGAAAAAAGGTTCAGAATGTTTGTGTAGGAGGGAGGAGTGGAGGGGACTGAGGACTGGATGACTGGAGATAATAGCACCAGGGGGGAGAACAATGGCGTCATTACAAAGGATGACGAACAGACTGATGGCTTGAAGGGTGAGAGCTATAAACAGTATATGACATTGTGTGTGAGGACGAGGATACTTAACAGAGATTAAATGTCATACCCTGACGGTGATGGCAGGTGCTGGTGGTAGGCTTAAGATGAGTCATTGATGGGGAAGCAAGAAATGAGATGAGTGGGCGTGTAGGAGTGGGTAAGATTTTGCATATTAGTTACTGTAACCACGTTATAACAATAAGTCATATAAAACTTGCCAGCAAAACATCTGAACCATTCTGTGCCAACGTAAGTGAAATGGGGTAGGATGTTGAGAGGGAGGGTGGGTTGGCCATTTTATACTGAGCTCATATGCAAAGGAAAAAGAGTACATCGACTATTTAAAAAAAAAAAGAAAGAAAGAAAGAAAATACATAAAAAGAAGACAATTAGGATAACTGATACCCAAGAGTGAATAAAACATGTATAAAGAATAGCCTCGAGAGATCACTATGGTGGAACGATATTCGACAACACACTTACACTTTTAGGGTTCGTCGATGACAGAATAACAATAACAATAAAAGACCTGGTGAATGAAGTGAATGAAATTGGGCAGTGATCCCATGATGTGATCATGGGGAAGAGAATACAATACTGTACATAACGGAAAAGATGAGCGTAAGAGGGAAACAGAGACGAAATTATCGAGAGAAAAAGGGGAGGCGGAAGGTACTGAAAAGATGTGTTCCGTTTTCGTAGCCAAAACATGTATAAGGTCAAGGTGATTAATACCGATAAGAAAAGAATGGCGCTGGAGAGGGATGCCTTCCCGCGTCCCTATGTAATGCCGTTTTTTACCCAAAAGGATTATGATATATGAAAGATGTGTGCGTGGTGAAGTAGTGGTACTGAACCTGGCGATACTGAAGCAGTGAAAGGCGTCCTATTGTCAGAGATAACAACCCCGCAGAGATGAAGCAGTCATTGGCAATCCTTTGGAAAAACCACCTCTGTCTCCACACTACTTACTGTGCAAGAGTACCGTTATGGAAACATGGCCCAGATTTTATCATTCATTCTTACTGCCTTTAATGATTTTAATCAAGTTTTTAAAGGCCTGTTGTGCTGCAGAAATTAAACAAATTCCATTAATCGTTAAAGACTGTGACCTTTTTTTTATCGTACATTATTTTCACTGCCTCCTGACAGTTTCATACAGCTCTGGTGAGGCCTTTGGTAAACATAAGGTTTTGTAAGCATACAGTTGTTTGCCTCCTGTGTTAATATTCTCTTGGCCATTGCAGCGTTCACAAGACAAACGCACTGATTCCATTATCTGATGGTAAGCTTTCCTCAGTAGGTGTTTTACGAATAATAACACGTGGTTATTCGTTAACGGAGGATAAATAATTGGTTGTTTAACAAGGTCACAACACCGCACTCCTTTTCATTCAGGACTCGTTCAATATCTCTAGTGTGCGACAGACTAACCAAATTCAAGTGTCCCGTGACATTGGGTTCATCCTTAGCCAGACACCAGTTCTTATTCAGGGACACTTTCCATCTTCTGCCTCGTGTCAGCTGTCTGCTGGCGTACTGGCAGCCACCGCCAAGAAACATACCACTGCTCCCACTAGTTGTGAAGCGGAATGACTGACGGCTTGTGGCAAAACTTCACTGTACCCATGTCAGGCACACACTCAAAAATCTTTGGTTTACCACCAGAGACTGTGCACCCTCAGCCATTTCAACTGACACAAGACCTACATAGCTGCACCTTACGTGATGGCAATATTTCCCCATGGGTTCAATTGCTGACTAAGTACACAGGATTACAGGTAGTGTCATGACTCAGGGTATTACAGTATGCGACAGTAACTTATAAAAACCCGGTAACGTGTGTGATAATGTGATAGAGAGGGGAGGTTGTGCCCTCCACGACCTCACCTCAGGCACCCCCTGTCCCTTTTATCTCACGCATCTGGCATCCTTTTATGCTTTACTTTAATTCCAGGTCAGTCTGTCTCTGACTTCTCTCCTCCTGCCTCCCTTCCCTGGCTTCCTTCATTAGCCAACCGTACAGTATTGTGTATTTTCACATCCTCGTTTCCCCTCCATGTCTCCCACTCACATTGTGTTCAGATAGTTAGTTCCTACACACCACTCACTCCATCCCCAGCAGGGCCAGTACTCCTCCCTCCCATCCCACACGATGAAGGTCTTGGTGAGGGAGAGGGAGACTGGAGATAAATGGAAGATATGAGAAGTGAAGGAGAGTACAAGGGATAAAAGAAACAAGAGAAGTGCATGATGAGAGAGGGTGAGAGGAAATTAGTAGGGACAGTGGAAAATAGGGAGGTGATGGAGTAGGAATAATAAAGTTATGGGATGGGAAAATATTACGATGAGTGGTGGGGAAGGAGGCTCTTTAGGGAGGTGATGAAGGGGAAGTGGCAGGATCAAGGAAGACGGCAACGGGAACGGCAGTGCAGGGTGAAGGAGAGGAGAGAACTGAGAGAAAGGGAAAGGCGAGGTGCAGTTAGTGAAAAGAAATGAGATAACGAGGATTAATATTGTTGGTACCATTTTCTTTGTTTTTGTATATCACTAAGACTAAAACGTGCTCTTAGCTTCTTAGTCCTCCTCTTGGGCATTCTCTCCAACACAAGCAATTCTCACTCTCTCTCTCTCTCTCACACACACACACACACACACACACACACACACACACCGCTCGCTGGTGCAATGGTAACGTTCTCGCTTGCCAACTGGTGGACGGGAGTTTGCGCCTCGATCAGGTTGCGAAAAGTTTCACTGACGAAGTGGGTGGGAACTGTCCCCCTTGAGCAAGGGGACGGGTGTGTGCGTGTGTGAAGGTCACAGCCTTGCCCTTAGATAGGACTATATGAGCTCTCAGCTCCCTTCCGGGAGGGTAAAAAGCTGACGATCACGAACATCAAGTGATCCTGACCGACCCGGTGAATTACACACACACACACACACACACACACACACACACACACTTCATCCCCATAACTGAACGGATACTCTACAATATTCCATCAGTCCACGCAAATTACTTTAGGACGGAATATCCCATCAGTTATTTTGCACAATAGATGTTCATATGGCCAGTCAAAAGCTATGATCTTAAATTGAACAGTGACCATAACGATCACCAATACTGAATATGAAACAGATAAGAGAGATTGCACACGACGCGTATAAATTTTGGGGTCTGTTAATTCGGCTCGGCTCGGCTCGGCTCGGTGTGTGTGTGTGTGTGTGTGTGTGTGTGTGTGTGTGTGTGTGTGTGTGTGTGTGTGTGTGTGTGTGTGTGTGTGTGTGTGTGTGTGTGTGTGTGTGTGTGTGTGTGTGTGTGTGTGTGTGTGTGTGTGTGTGTGTGTGTGTGTGTGTGTGTGTGTGTGTGTGTGTGTGTGTGTGTGTGTGTGTGTGTGTGTGTGTGTGTGTGTGTGTGTGTGTGTGTGTGTGTGTGTGTGTGTGTGTGTGTGTGTGTGTGTGTGTGTGTGTGTGTGTGTGTGTGTGTGTGTGTGTGTGTGTGTGTGTGTGTGTGTGTGTGTGTGTGTGTGTGTGTGTGTGTGTGTGAGAGGAATTGTAAGTAAAGACAGTAAATTATTAAAGTTAGCACGGAAAAATATAGAAGAAAAAGAAGCATATGGATCAGAGGTCATCGCGGTAGTATAAAGGAAGGGAGGGCAGGGTAAGGGTGTGACAGAATGAGGGTGGATATAATGAACATGAACAAGGTAAAAGAGATGAAAAAACAAACCAAATTTCAGCTTCAATCCATCTCGCCACATCCTCTACCTCTGTCCTCCCTCCCCTCCCCTCCTTTCCTCCACTCTCTCTGTACCAGCCTGCACCGTAGCACCGTCGCTACACTAAGGGTGTTCCTTTCTTCACACTGCATAGCATTTTGAATCTAACATCTCGTGTACACATTACAAAATATCCTAAAGCTGTATCACTTGGCTCCTTCTAACCTGCTGTTACGCCACCACCACCGCCACCACACTTCTGCCACATTATCACCACATTGCTACCACCACACCATCATCTCACCGCTACCAAACCACCACGACGCCGCAACCAACCACCAAACCACTATATAACCACACCACCACCACACCGCTACCACACCACCACCACCAATACCACAACACTACCACACCGCTACCTTGCCACCTACATACCGTTACCATACCACCACCTCACCAGTACCACAACACCACTACAGCACCACGATATCACTACCGTTACCACACCACTACAACACCACCGCCACCACACAATCACCACACCACCACCACCCCACCGTTGTATCCCAGGAAGAGGCTATCAGCAGAAGAGTTTTTCCATAGCTCACTGGGCTAGGGGAAGCACACGAGTCATGGCTACTCATGGACTGACCACGATAATAACAATGTCTCCACATCCACGTGTGTTTACATGAACCGGTCAGTCCAGTGGAGGCGCCTCACCCTCACCACGGTCACATCCTTTACTAAGCAGTTCACAAGTTTACCTGAATATTGGGGGTATGGAGTCTGCTGGGGTTATTTCACTCCACAACCACACACTGGCTCCTCACCTGAAACAAGGAGAAACGAAAAGTTGAAATTTACTCCGTCAAGAGTTATGTGCCAAACATCACGAGCCACTCACCCACACCCTGTACCACTCCGTACCTATACTTGGGTCATTCACAACTAGTAGAAATTTCTTACTATAGTTTTAAGAGTCGTTGTTATTGTTGTTGTGGCCAAGGATCAACTGGAGGCTGGTTACCTTTCCCGTGCGTTCCACCATCGTCCTATAAATAAAGGGACAGAGAAGAAGCTGAGGGACGTTTGTATGACCAGTTAGGGACGCCATTCGTTTATCGGTGCCAACCTGCAAAGATAACGGTATCTTATGGGACGTGAGTTAAGAATCTTAAAGTCTTGAAATTCTGTAAATATGCTATGTAGTACAATACATACGAGACAAATCTACACCTGGTTCTTATTTATTATGACAACCAGAAAAAGGAAAACTACATATAACATTAACCACTTCATTATGGCTATTTGTTTCTTTTTGATGTGCATTTCACAATACGTTTTTCTCAAATCAGATATTTATTTTTTTATTTGAAGGGTTAAAAGGAAGTAACGTCAGTGTCAACGTATGTTCAACAGAACAAAAATTTAAGGTCAGCCACAGATGGAAGAAAAACTGAACATCCAAGAGGGCTATTTTATTAAGTAACCACTCTACCATAATTGTTACTAAGAAATTATGGCAGCTCCGAACATTCTTCTGTCTGGTTTTACCTCTCACGTCTTATCTCTCCCTCTCATCCTTCCTCCCTCCCTTCCCTTTCCCTTCCTTCCCCTCAACCCTTCTTCCCTCTTCCACTTACCCTGAATCCCTTTCATCCTCCTCCTCCTCCCCCTCATCTTGCCTCCCTTTCCCCCTCGACCTTTCTCCTTATCCCCCTGACTCGGCTTCCCGCTTCTCCTACCTCGGCCTCCACTATGTCCCTTCCACTAGTGATTGAAAATAACGTAGGCTACATAGAAATGACGTAGTAGGCTGCTGGAATCTTAGAGGCAGGGCCAAGGAGTCCAAAAAGAAGGAATAAAAAGGCCAAAAGGTTAGAAGCAAAGAAAAGAAAAAAAGTGAAGTATGAGAGTTACTGGAGACAATTGTGGATAAAAGTGTAATGAGTGAGCAGGGTCAGTTTACACAGACATGCACCGGCCTTACTAGGTAGACTATATGGCAACCGCTCTGGGAGATGTTGTGGAATATATAAGTACTGAAGCTGACTGGCCACCACAGCAGTTATCTCACAATATTTTTAATACTATTATACATATGTTTAATGAATGAAGACTGAATCTACTCAATATGCTAATGGCTTACAGATCAACTCATTATCTAAAGGCAAACGCTGCTGTTGACAACGAACACTACCATGAACACTATCAACACCACCACCACCACCAACAGCAACAACAACAGCAGCAGCAGCACAGTAATTTCAACAAGACAGTGAAAGGGGAAGGCAGGTGGGCGTGAGGTCCAGGACAGTAATCGTGTTACCAGGGCTTTCATTTCACCCTGGTGGTTAGGGAAAGCTGTTTTTCTCTCCTCCCACATCTTTGCACGGTAAGACGT
>NC_137026.1:23101359-23283360 GCF_032717465.1 Coenobita brevimanus
GTTTGATCCCTTCCCTACAAGGCCTTTCCAAAATAAAATAGGCAGGAGGGAGCAAGAATAAACGTTCCAGGCTGATCATCGCACTATGAAGGTAAATAGTGGATGTTTAGGTATCTGGTGAAGTGTGACACGACAGAAAAGAGAGTCAGGAACTGAGTTGAGACATGTTGTATTTGCAGATATGATGATATACGAGGATAAGGGGGTGATATGTGAGTTGCAGGATGACACGTATTTCCATATTGGAGGATATGAAATATGACAAGGAAAATTAGGTATGTTGTGCTTGTATGATAAGGTGTATGAACTCATGTATTACAGCGGTCGGCTTACGTATGCCTGATATGGGCGGGAATCTCTATTGATAACCTCAGAGTCATGTTTGCCCCAGCAGCTCAAGCGGGCTATTATTTATCAAGGACTTACATTCACCTGACGATCTTTTTCAGCAAGTGTATTAGCTTCTTTACACACACACACACACACACACACACACACACACACACACACACACAATTTCTGGTTCCCAGTTCTAATGGCGCCATGAAGGAGAAGCGGGGCTGAAGTGTGAAGGCAGAGGTCCAGGGATTCGAGCAGGTAGGCAGGGGAGGAGAGAGCGACTGTGAGTTAGGGGAATGGGAAATGCTTCAGCGGTAATGGGGGAGAAAATAGAGGCGCATAATGTCTGAGGTGCAGCAGGGATAGTAGAGAGATTCATTACGTGAGGAGGTAAAGAGGGAAGAAGAACTAGAGGGTCAGGAGGAAAAGGGGAAAGCACAGGACGGGAAGGAGTGTGAGAGAAAAATGAAGAGGGGAAATAGGCCTATACAAATTTAGAAGATCGATGTACAGTATATGAGAAAAAAGAGTGAGGATAGACTGAGATCTCTGGGATCAGACGGGAGTAAGGAAGGGAGAAGCACAGTGACGAAAAACAGGATGATCAGGAAAACGAAAAAAGATATATTTATAAAGACAACGAGCTTCATTATCTGAGGAATATTTAAATATCAGATGTGGGCAGAAGAACCAAGAATGTGACAATGGGTGATGGTAGTGGTGTAGTATTGGAGAAGCAGGCGAAGGTGGTGGTGTGGTAGTGGTGAAGTAGCGGTATGGTAGTGTATGAAGGTAGTGGTGTGGTCGTCGTAAGCTAATGGTGAGGTCATTGTACGGTATCGGTGTGGTTGTGGGTGAATGACTGTCTACCACACTGTTTTCTTCTTGCCTTGTCGTCGTAATCCCAACCAGCAACATAACAAAGACAATAAACTGCCAGCGATGTATAGCTGGCAATAAACGATGCGACTCTTGTAAGCCGCAGAATAGTCAGCAAACTTACGCTAAAATAAGTCCCTATACACGACGGCTGACAGACTGAATGTGAGTGAAGTAGACCAGCTTCTTTTTCCTTTTGGGGGGCACCGCCCGTCTGGAGTGAATAACATCAAATATACCTTAAAAGGTGAACACTACTGTCCATATACCATGATCTGTGACTACAAAGTACAAGACATTATCACTGTCTTAAATTCTGATAAGTTCCAACGGGAAAACCTTCAATCCGACAGGAAACTTCGACATATCTTCTCCTAAACTGGTTTAAAGAAAAGCAATCTCTTGACTGATACGACACAGTGTAAGGCAGGAGATGTTAAACTTCTCTTTTCGATGATAACTCCTGGTTAAATACTTTAAGTACGTATTTATATTTCCAAGCCATTCACATCAGCATATCACAAGCTAACTTGATCTGTATGGTAATACCAGCACAAAATCTAAAGTCACCAAGAGCCACTTGGCGATGATCTATTTTTTTTTTTTTTTTAAGTTTCCGACTCTGGGCAAAGACTTTAGGGCCTATCCTCAAGTCCCAGTAGTCCTCCTTGGGGCCCAGTAGTCCTCCTACATCATGTTACCACTTCGGGGATAACACCCACCATTCATATTCAGTACATGCTAGGGTTGTCTCATCCAGGACCGGTGTACTGGTATTACCGGGGATACTTCTGTCATGTCTGCAAGTCATCAGGTAGATCAGCAAAATCTGCTTATTATGAAATTCAAATCCCTAAACTGTTTCCTGCCCTAGCCGGGATTCGAACCTTGGTCCATTAGGACTGCAGACAACCTCTCTACCGATTCTGCCACATTGAAGTGGTGGAATGTGCACTTTTAATTTGCAGTGTTTGATATCTGCCTCCACCTCCATTTCAAGCACAATATTTATCACTCCCGTCCTGATGAAATTTCTAATTCCTTAGAATTTCCCTTCATTTCCCAGTCTCCTCCCCCGTCCACACATCCAACCCCTCCCTTTCCTCCCCTAACCTACCTACTAAACTAATCCTCTCCCCTCCCACACACCCACACCATCCAATCCCCTTTATCATCCACACACCCAGTCTCTCCCCTATCCTGCCTATAAAACTAGAACCTTACCTCCCACACACCCAACACATCTAATCACTTCCACCCACAAAATTGGTCCCCTCTCCTCCGCCACCCACTCATTCTGCCCATCCCACTTCCTTACTCTCACACCCAGCCGTTCCCCTCCCCAGATCACACGCACAGGTTCTCCCCTACACAACTTTCACTCACACCCACTCCCTCGCCTCTCCAGCTCTCACTCAAACCCACCTCCCCACCTCTCACGCACACCCACCTCTTCACCTCCCCAGCTCTCATTCACACCCATCCCCTCACCTCCCATCTTCCATCCACTCCCTCACTTACCCTCTTAATTCCACCCCTCCCCTCCCCTCACCCAGTCAACAACACAGTATAGTACCCGCTGGCTATGGCACTGAAAGATAACAGGTTCACAGTTCTGGTACAATGTTGACACTTGTTACAGTAAAATCTACACCGTCACCTCTTTGGGTCAACAAATTCTTCAGTTACAAAGGCAGTTTTCTCGTTGGCTAAAGAGGCTTCCGAGATTTTTTCCTTACAGATTTATTTTCCATATTTCACTATCATTCTTTACATGCTATTTACCCAATAAAGCTGCTTAGGAAGAGACCTTAGGAAGCTTTCTCAGTGAAAAAGAACCTAAAGAGTAAAGTATAGAGACAGAATCTGTCACCACACCACCACCCTCCTCTTCCTGTTTCATCCAACCATACCAGAGCGTCTTCCTGCCTTACCCTACACATACCACAGCTTACTCCTGCCTCACCCTACACATACCACTGCATGTTCCTGCCTCACATTACACATACTACTGACTCTTCCTGTCTCACCCAACACACACATCTGCCCTCTTCATCCCTCACCCTACACACACACCACTGCCTCTTCCAGCCACACCCTAGACATACCACAGCCTCTTCCTGTCTCGTCCTACACATAATGTAGCCTCTTCCTATCTCGCCCTGCACATACCACAGCCTCTTCTTGTCTCACCCTACACATACTGCAGCCTCTTCCTGTGTCACCCTACAAATAACACAACCTCTCCCAGTGTCACCCTACAAATAACACAGCCTCTTCCTGTGTCACCCTACAAATAACACAGCCTCTTCCTGTCTCACCCTACAAATAACACAGCCTCTTCCCGTCTCACCCTACATATAACACAGCCTCTTCCCGTCTCACCCTACATATAACACAGCTTCTTCGTGCCTTAGCCTACTCTCACAGACTCTTTCGAGTGGCAGAGGGAAGAAAAGATAAATCCGTAAGGGGAAAATTTTCTTACGTTGTTGGAAATTACGATGGGAATGCTAAAGGATGGCAGATGAACTAGAAGGAGGGAGAACAATAAGGAGAAGGACGACGAAGGCTAGATGAATAGATGGAGAGAATGAATGAAGAGAAAATATAAATCACGTTCAGAGTCTGGATTACATGATCGCTCTCAGTCCAATACAACTGTGCCAGCAGCCAGACTGAACACCATCAGACAGCAATTAGGCAGGTTTTACGGTTGTTTGGCTAGTGGGGAAAAATGAGGTCAGAGGATTTAGCAGTGACGAGAAATTCAAGGTATGTTGGGAAGTCCTGCCTGTTGTAGCCTATTTATTTAGCTTGTGAACCTGAATTTCACCATCAACGTTACAGCCTGACATCTGCAGACTATGTAATTGTATCTTGTGCATCTCAGTTTAGATAGATAGATAGATAAATACACACACACACACACACACACACACACACACACACACACACACACACACACACACACACAGAATACATCCATAAAATATATATATATATCCAACAATAAATACTGTATGTCATTGCTATGGACGCCATACAGTCCACAGTGTCACCATAAATGCATCCTTGATAACATTTACCAAAGCAAGGGTCGAAATATCGGTATGTATCAAACTTTCACACCAGACATTTGCTACCAGTGACCAAGCAGTGATGCAGATGGGCGAGTGCGAAACCCTTTCTTCGAATGAATGTCATTTTTTAATTCAGAAAATTAAATAAATGGCGCAACACCACAGCCAGGAAAAGAAGCAGATGGACACCGAAGTGAAGGAAAGGAAATGCGGTAACATTTGGTTATGGCTGGAGCAAACTGATTAAATTCTATATAATGGTGAAACATTGTATCTTGTTCTGGCTGCCTACACACACAGTCTAAGCCTAACCCATTCAATGCGAGACCTTTATGTCTTCATCATTCCCGCTACTACCAGGCGATTTTAAGGAAAGCCACCTACAAAGTGGTGGCTTAATAATGACTTATCTCCTCCCGTTGGAAAAGCCTCTCCTAAGCCATACAAAACCCCCAAATTTACAAACAATAAAAAGACAATAAAACAACATTCTTGACATGGAAGAGTTAAGAGAGGTCCCTTGTGCTGTAAGGATATATGGCCGTGTAAAGCTAAAGAAACTGAAAGTGAGGGTGAACGCGCGCACGCGTGCGTGTGTGTGCGTGTGTGTGTGTGGTGTGTGTGTGTGTGTGTGTGTGTGTGTGTGTGTGTGTGTGTGTGTGTGTGTGTGTGTGTGTGTTGGAGCCATTTCACAAGCCACTATGAAGGCTGCGGATGTCTACAGGAGGGTGTAACATGTTTCTAGAAAATACAAGTGAGAAGAAAAATCCAAACAATGGTGTGTGCAGGACAGCTGGTTGAAGAGGCTGGACGTGGTGGTGGAGGGACACAATAGAAGAAGAGGCAGGACTGAGGCAGAAATAGAGAGTCTGAGGCCACCGCCTTCACCTCCCTCCCTGTAGGCTGATTACACTCACCCTCATCACTAAATAACATCACCACCAACTGCAGATGGTAGGTGCCTGGGACGGTTATCCAAACATTTGATATAATGCAGCCTATTTCTTCCTTCACTTACATCATGCTTTTCCTGTACCTGTCTTTCGCTCATCCTATTTTTCCTGTCATTCTTGTCTCTTCTTATTACTCACCCCAATCCATGAGGCTCTACACTGAATGAGAAACCTAATGTTTTCCTGTAACCCAGGAAACCATTTACAACGCAGGGTGGTAACCTTACAACCAAAAAACGAGGTGATGTGGAATTTACTAGGGTACCTTTGTTAACTGGGTGGAGGCACACAAATAAGCTGTCCATCCGAGAACCGAACCTCAGAATTCTTCCCATCACCTCGTTACGGAAGATTGCTGTCTACCACTCTTGAATATCGATTTACTGCGCGGGACGACCCTGCATGAGCAGTTCCTTGCCTGTGGTTTATGGGTCTCCTCCGCCAGACGGACCAGAGCAGCTCAACATCATCATCATCACCCACTACAAAACCCAGGCCACAACTTTCACCTTCCTCCCTCCAGACTGGCTATACTTACGACCATCACTTAACACCACCACCCACTGCAACACTCAGGCCACCGCCTTCACCTCCCTCCCATCCTTAAGTCTGCGTACATTCACTTTCACCCTCGTCATACAACACTACTTCTCTCTGGAAATGACCCACTCTCTTGGGGTGGGCAGGGTGACGTCAGTGTTTGACCCACGCCGTCACTGGCTGTACTGTTCTTAGGAGGGACTCCTCAGCCACTTAGGGAAGAAGCCAGCGTAACAGAGACATGTAGGGAGGTAATAAAGGCCGGAAGACTTCCTCTGGGGGAATGGCAAAATGGAGGTCAGGTTAGGTGGGCTGCAGTGGGGTATGGTGGACTGGAGGTGGGGTAAAGTGAAGAAAAGGGAGTGTGACATGTGCTGGATGTTTTGGAAATTATGAAGAGGTAGAAAAAACGCGGGGGGGAGGGGGGGAAAGACGATGAAAGAAAGGAAGATGAGAAACATAAGGAAATAAAATGTTGCACGAAGAAGCAAAGAATGCTGCATGGTGAAGGATAATGGAAGAGAAAAATAAAAAAGAAATCTAACCGAATCATTAGGATGAATGTTATCAAAACAATACTCACGCTAGCAACACACACCTTCTCTTCCAGTGTACATCCCCAAGGCAATAAAATTATATGACAGAAACAGAAATGAAGTGGAGAGAGACATAACTGTACTGAATGGAGAGAGATATAACTGTACTGAAAAGTGTAAAAAATTAAAACAAGGGAAACCTTTGATGGTCATAGCCATCCCTGCAGCTTTTTAAAGGGACAGGAAAATTTATTTACATAGCTAGTTGTCTCACTGGCCGTCTCAATCACAACTTCATCACCCCGCCATCAGTTCTTGGCCACCACACTTACAGGGTGTAAGGCGGAAATAAGAATGTAAACTCATACCGAGCCCTCAGTACTGAAGTGGATTCGGTATCGAGAAGGAATGAAACTTCAGATGAAGGTGATCGAAAAGGATAGGCTGCAAAAGAAATCACGTTTGTGGAAATCAACTGGAGTAAGAGTGTTAGCGTGGGCGTGAAAGATGGTGATAAATTGGTCGTGTGGGTGAGGAAGCATAACACAGCGTAACATAAATGAGCTATTGTGAGGTTGTCAGCGTCGGTATGAAAGGTGGAGGTGAAGGTGGTCGTGTGGGTGAAGAAGGCAGACTGGTTGTGCGTTGCGGGTGTGAGACTATCAACATTTCGTGGGTGTGAGGGGCATTAATAGTGGCTGGCAGTTTTTTTTTTTTTTTTTTTTATGCGAGGAAGAAGGAACCAAAGGCCATGAGCCTGCAGTAACAGTTCCCTCCAAGAGAAAAACAAAATACAATAGAGAGCCAAATTCAAGATCCGATCATTTTGAGATGCCTGGACACACTGCGTTTGAAAGACTGGAGATCATAGGCAGCAGGAAATACAGATAGAGGGAGACAGTTCCAGAGTTGACCTGCTGCATAAATGAAAGACTGGGAGTAACGGTTAACTCTTGCATTAGAGAATTGGACAGAAAAGGGATAAGAGTTTGCTGCCAGACGGGTGCTACGCGCCCGTCGTAGAGGTGGAGGAATGCAAGCAGACAGTTCAGAGGAGCAGTGACCATTAAAGTAGCGATAGAAAAGAGATAAAGATGCAACAGTGCGGCGAAGAGACAGAGGTTGAAGGGAGTCAGTAAGAGGAGGAGAGTTAATGAGACGAAAAGCCTTTGACTCGGCCCTATTGAGAAGAGCTGTATGTGGGGAGCCTCCCCACACATGAGAGTTGTACTCCACACAGGGGCGGATAAAACCCTTGTATAGAGTCAACAATTCTGCGGGGGTAAAGAAAGAGCGGAGTCGGCTTAGCACACCCAATCTCTTGGAAGCAGATTTTACAAGAGATGTAATATGGTCTTTCCAAGATAAGTCCCAAGTAAATGAAACCCCAAGCATGTTCAAGGATGATGCAGGATTAAGTTGAATATTATTAAACATTAATGGGTATACCTGTGGAAGATTTTGTCGAGTTGATAGGTGTAAGAACTAGTCTTAGATGCATTAAAGACAACCATATTATTTTTACCCCAGTCAGAGATACGAGCCAAGTCAGACATTAGGTGTGCCATAGCCTCATCCCTTGTTTCTTGAAGTAACTGTTGAGATGGGCGTTGCGGGAACCGAATGGAAAGGTGAAGGGTGGAGTCATCAGCATATGAGTGGATAGGGTTAGATGTACAGCTTAGAAGATCATTGATGAATAAAAGGAAGAGTTGGTGATAGGACAGAGCCCTGAGGAACACCACTGTTGATAGATCTAGGAGAAGAACGATGGCCGTCTACAACAGCGGCTATAGAACGACCAGAAAGGAAGCTAGCGATGAAGGCACAGATAGAAGGATAGAAACCGTAGGAGGGCAGTTTGGAAACTAAAGATTTATGCCAGACTTGATCGAAAGCCTTTGAGATGTCAAGTGCAATGGCAAAGCTTTCGCCAAAGTCCCGAAAGGAGGATGACCAGCAGTCTGAAAGGTAGGTGAGAAGATCACCAGTGGAGCGTCCCTGACGGAACCCATACTGACGATCGGAAAGAAGGTTGTGATAGGAAAGATGCCTTAAAATTTTTCTATTAAGAATTGACTCAAAAACTTTTGAAATACAGGACGTTAAAGCAATTGGACGATAGTTGGAGGGTTGGGAGTGGTCACCCTTCTTTGGGACTGGCTGAATGAGAGCAAACTTCCAGCAAGAAGGAAAGGTACAAGTTGACAGACAAAGGCGAAAGAGTTTGCCTAGGCAGGGTGTAAGCACAGAAGCACAGTTCTTGAGAACAACAGGAGGGACCCCATCAGGCCCATATGCCTTGTTAGTACTGAGGCCAGTGATGGCTGAAAATACATCAACTGAAGAAATTTTAATGTCAGCCATGAGGAAGTCAGAGGGGAGAAGTGATGGAGGAACAGTACTGGAATCGTCTAAGGTGGAATTGGAGGAGAAAGTCTGTGCGAAGAGATCTGCTTTATCAGTAGAAGAAATAGCTACAGAACCATCAGAGTAGAAAAGAGGAGGGAAGGATGATGAGGTAAAGTTGTTAGAAAGATTTTTGGCAAGGTGCCAGAAGGAGCGGGAAGAATTCGAGTTGGAGAGTTGAGAGCATTTAGTATGGATGAAATTATTTTTAGTTGAGCGAAGAACAGACTTAGCACGATTCCGGGCAGAAACGTAAAGATGATGTGATTCAGGGGTGGGATGGCTCCAGTACCTTTTGTAGGCCTTCTCCTTGTTGTGGACATCATTAGAACAAGCGTGATTAAACCAAGGCTTTCTTGCATTAGTCAAAGGATATGAGAAAGGAATGTATGCTTCCATGCCCGAGATAATAACCTCCGTAATGCGCAAGGCACACTCAGATGGCTCACGGCCATGGAAGCAATAATCATTCCAGGGAAAATCAAAGAAGTACTGCCTGAGGGCCTCCCAGTCTGCGGCTCCAAAATGCCACAGACGACGTTTCCCTGGAGGGTCCACAGGCCGTACCGGAGTGATAGGACAGGTTAAGGTAATAAGGTTGTGATCGGAGGAGCCCAACGGAGAGAAAAGATTAACAGAGTAAGCAGAAGGATTAGTTGTGAGGAAGAGGTCAAGTATGTTGGAGCTTTCTCCAAGGCGGTCAGGGATACGGGTAGGGTGCTGTACAAGCTGCACTAGGTCATTAAGGATAGAAAAGATGTAGGCTTGTTCACCAGGTGGATCCGTGAAAGGAGAGGAAAGCCAAAGGTGGTGGTGAACATTGAAATCTCCAAGAATGGAGATTTCAGAGAAAGGAGAAATGGACAGAATGTGTTCCATAGTAGAAGTAAGATAATCGAAGAATTTTTGATAGTCAGTAGAATTAGGGGATAAGTAAACAGCACAGATATATTTAGTCAGAGAATGACAGGAAAGCCGGAGCCAGAGTGTGGAGAATTCAGAAGAATCAAGTTCAGGAACACGGGAGCAAGATAAGTCGTTGCGTATGTATACACAACAGCCACCTTTGGCTTTGAAATGAGTATAGAGAAAGTAGGAGGATACAGAAAAGGGTTTGCTGTCAGTTGCCTCAGACAGCTGAGTCTCCGTTAGAAAAAGAAGGTGAGGTTTAGAGGAGGAGAGGTGGTGCTCAACAGAGCGAAAGTTAGATGAAAGGCCGCAAATGTTGCAGAAATGAAGAAGAAGAGAGTCAGACAGTGGTTCCAGGCACCTCGAGTCGTCACCGGGAGAGGGGCAGATGGCGGGGGCATTTATGGTCCCCCCCCCCTGGGGACTCCGAGGCATCATAAGGAAATATGAGCATGTGTGAAGTGAAGGGTGGTGAGATAAGCTGGTGACGAACAAAGAGGGAAAGGAGTGGAAGGGTAGGGAAGGGGAAAGAGAGGGTAAGGCAAATGCACAGTGGTATACTGCATCTCCTACATAAAACAGTACTGGTAATGGTATACGTTAAACTATTTCATAAGCAGCAACTGATGTGATGCACACACTGCACTGTCACTGATCTTCTCTACCCTTTACCAGAACTGTTAATGGGTCACACTTTGAGCATCATCAACTAGAAAAGTAGACTATAGGGACATTTCCAGCTGTTGTCGTACACAGTAAACTCAGTCATAAATAACAAACAACTTTTGGGGCAGGATGTAATACAACAAAGACGAGCTGACGAACTGCAGTGAGAGACGTGACATGCCTGGTGTATAATGTAGGGAGGCAGGAGGGGTGACATGCCTGGTGTATAATGTAGGGAGGCAGGAGGGGTGACATGCCTGGTGTATAATGTAGGGAGGCAGGAGGGGTGACATGCCTGGTGGATGATGCAGGGGGGCAGGAGGGGTGACATGCCTGGTGTATAATGTAGGGAGGCAGGAGGGGTGACATGCCTGGTGGATGATGTAGGGAGGCAGGAGGGGTGACATGCCTGGTGTATAATGTAGGGAGGCAGGAGGGGTGACATGCCTGGTGGATGATGTAGGGGGGCAGGAGGGGTGACATGCCTGGTGGATGATGTAGGGGGGCAGGAGGGGTGACATGCCTGGTGGATGATGTAGGGGGGCAGGAGGGGTGACATGCCTGGTGGATGGTGCAGGGAGGCAGGAGGGGTGACATGCCTGGTGGATGATGTAGGGAGGCAGGAGGGGTGACATGCCTGGTGGATGATGTAGGGGGGCAGGAGGGGTGACATGCCTGGTGGATGATGTAGGGAGGCAGGAGGGGTGACATGCCTGGTGGATGATGTAGGGGGGCAGGAGGGGTGACATGCCTGGTGGATGGTGCAGGGAGGCAGAAGGGGTGAGGAGTAACATACATCATCACTAATTAGTGAGAGAAGGATGGCCAGGGAGAAAGTGGGAATGGCTGGAGGACGAGAGTGAAGACGAACCCATATAATGGAAGACGTCTGTCTTATTCCTCCAGATTTCACTATAAATTCTTTGGGGCTTTCTGTGTGCTTGTACGGAGTACATTTGTTACTCAGTTTTGATCGGAGCAGTACTACAAACTTCTGTACAAAATGTAAATTATCTCATATAGTTATACTGAAGTAGAAGACAGGAATTAATACAAATGAACTGTAATTATTACAATTATTAATGTTCTGCCTGAACAAAAACTATTAGTGTGGTTGTGCTGGAGAACATTAGGAAACCTTGAGATGACTTGGGTATGTGTAGAGAAAGGAAAATGAAAATGAGAGATTGACTAGGTGTGTGTGTGTGTGTGTGTGTGTGTGTGGTGGGATGAGGAAGAGCAAGGGTGAGACCAAAAATGACATGGGGGAATGAGGTGGAGAGATGTATAAGTGGTGTGTAAGCTGGAGGCAGCAGCCTGATGTTGCATATATTTACATGCAGGCGAATGGTTTGTGACGACCCTTTCCTGGACTAAGGCTGCTGGCTGTACACAGAGGTTGAAGTTTAGTGCTACGGATTTATGCTTGCTAATTTTCATTTTTATGCGCATAATATGATATGGTATCCAAGATTATATTTATTTGCATGATAGTGACGGTAATCTCATTTTTGAGTTCATATAAATTTTGATATCAGGAAAAATTATCTCTGAAGATAAACACATATTATGCTTCCCTCGATCCAGCTCATTCGATGCAAAGCTGTGTTGTCTCTATCTGTCCACACATCTAGTGTGGCAGTAACCTTATCCCATGGAAAGTCCTGTGCCGGCCTTCGCTACAGCAGAAACAGCAAGCAAAATCAGGGGCGGCAACAGCTTACACGGAACAAATACAATCACTCATATTCTTCAGGACATGCTAAGCTGAATTTCAAAGGACCCGCACCACACTGCCACAGCCAGACTACTGGCTCTCCTCTCAAGGACAACATGTATTAAATATGCAAGTTCAGTAAGGCTGATGTTGAGGTGGAGGGACAGAAAGGCATTTGTCCGGTTTTTACCTCCGCCAAAGAAGTTGAACGGAGGTTATGTGATCATCCGTATCTGTCTGTCTATCTGTTCATCAAATATCTCAAAAAGTTGGAGTCGAATTTCGAGGAAATTTTCTGGAGGGGTAGCCCATTGGCCAACAAAAGGTTGATTAGAATCTGACCAGGACTCGGATCTACAGTAGATGCGGATCGAGGATTTTTTTTTATTTTGTCTGTTTCTCAGACTGTCTACAAGAAATCTCAAAAAGTAATTGATGGATTTCAATTATATTTTGTGGATATATAGATTCTGGGCCAAGGAATGGTTTATGAAATTTTGGTGGTGATCTGATTTGTTTGGTCTAGGCGTTGGCGGAGGTATGCGCTCTGCCTATTTCTTTACCAATAAAATATTGTATATATAAAATAAAAGGGATGAAAAACATCACACACTGTCGGTAGAGACAGAAAGACAGGCAGATATGAGACAGCAGGCAGAAAAACAGGGTTGAGGAAGACAGTGGAATGCTGGATGTACGGACAGGAAGAAGGAAAAGGAAGCAGGAAGACGTATGTGTATCGTGGGGGTACAGTAGATACACACTACACTACAGAGGCAGGGGAACTGAGAGGGGATGTAATATCAAGTAATTCTTTATGTCAGGTCGACACAGGATGAAGAAGGTGATGTGACAAGAAGGATAGGTGAGGTGAATGCGTGAAGGAAGAGGGGAATTAGTAACGTAGAAGAGCTAATTAAGGAGGAAAGGGCGATGTAACGGGAATGAAGTTGGAAAGAAGGGGAAGGTGAGGGAGGAAGGGAAGGGTGAGAGTGGAAGACTGAGGAAGGAAGGGACGGGCTATCTGACAGTGAGGAATATTCACTTCAGCTGAGATCGCCATCTTAAGTTTGCCTCCCCCACCCTTTCCTTCCTCTCTCAATGTCTCCCTCATCCTTCTCTCACTTTCTCCCTCTCCCTTTCTCACTCTACCCTTCCTCCCCCTTTCTCTCTCTCTCCCTCACTCCTCATTCTCTTCCTCACTCTGCCTCCCCCACCCTTCCAATCCTGTCGCACCCTTCTCATCCTCCCACACACTTCCCCTCTCCTCACACCTTTCCCATCTTCACCTGCTTCACCTCCCTCACCCTTCCTTTCATGACTTCCCCACCATTCCTTCCTTCCTTCACCCTTTCCTTTCTCCCTCACTTTGCCTCGTCATCCTTCCTTTTCTCCTTCATCCTTCCTTTCCTCCCTCATCCTTCCCTTCTTCCCTCATCCTTCCCTTCTTCCCCCATCCTTCCCTTCTTCCTTCACCCTTCCCTTCCTCCCTGATCCTTCCCTCTTCCCATCCTCACACTTCCTTTCCCGTCTCCCTCCCTCATTCTGCGTGTGTGATGTGGTAGTTGTGAAGGTGTGTAAGGTGACACTATCACAGAACTTTGATGGCCTCAAGACACCACCAGAGGGAAAACTGGCTCTCTTATCAGATGTCCACATTAAAACAATTTCTGAGAGTGGTGAGTGGTGAAAGGGTGTGTTGCGGAGTGGTGAATGGTGAAGGGGTGTGTTGCGGAGTGGTGAGTGGTGAAGGGGTGTGTTGCGGAGTGGTGAGTGGTGAAGGGGTGTGTTGCGGAGTGGGGAGTGGTGGAGGGGTGTGTTGCGGAGTGGTGAGTGGTGGACGGGTGTGTTGTAGAGTGGTGAGTGGTGCAGGGGTGTGTTGCGGAGTGGTGAGTGGTGCAGGGGTGTGTTGCGGAGTGGTCAGTGGTGCAGGGGTGTGTAATGGAGTGGTGAGTGGTGTGTGAAGAGGGGTGTGGTGGTGGGGTGTGTAGTGGAGTGGTGAGTGGTGTGTGATGAAGAGGTGTGTGGTGGTGGGGTGTGGAGTGGATTGGTGAGTGGTGTGTGATGAAGAGGTGTGTTATGGAGGAGTGTGCTGTATGGTGAAGCTTGATGTATGGTATATGGTGGAGATGTAGTGTGTGGTGAAGGGGTGTGTTCTTTTCAGGCAGTAACAGAAGCCGCCTCTCCGTAGAGGGGTTTTATTCAGCATTCACTCAGCGTTGAATATAATCTTATATATGTGAGGAGAAAGGGGAATTGGTCATGGGACTCATTACACGAGGCTCTTTTTACACTGGATGGAGTATTTTTTTTTTCACTTTTAGCTCCCCTCCTCTCTCTCTCTCTCTCTCTCTCTCTCTCTCTCTCTTTGCTCATATGAGCCTTGGTTGCATCCGTATTTAATAACGCTACATCTACCTAACTACACACTTCACCTCTTTGCTGTTCAATTCCCCAACTCAAGAGTTGATCGGTTTCCTCAGTTCCTCATGAACAAACACATCTGTTCAGCTCTGAAACACTTCTTCGGCCTGTTTTCCATTTGACTATGACCTCCAGTCTCCGTTATATAGCAGGGAATCTCGAAATGAAAGGATTTTGATAAGAGAAAATCTTTTGCCGGCTTCCAGCCTTTCAATCTTTCTTTTGTACCTAAAAACGTCTGTGTCTGGAAGGTGGACTGGCGGAAGAACGCTAATGGGACGGAGAGAGGAGGAGAGGAAGCACCACCATCACATCATCACATCCTCAAAAGAAACAACATCTTTCCTCCATCACCACACCTTCACACTTCAATACATCACTCAACAATTTTCTCTACGACAATTTCACCACTACCATAATACCATGGTCATCCCTACCACATCACTATTACTCATAACCGTACAACAATTACCACCATAATACCACACCACAACCACCACTCACCATAAAGTCACTACACCACAGCTGACGGAAACATCGATAAATGATTTTATTTCCTTCCCACAAACATCAGCTGTGGGATGATGGGAGGCTGAGAGGAAGCGTGTGTAGGAGCAATAATGGTGTTGGTGGGACGCAAAAAGGAGAGGGGAGTGGGAAGAGGAGGAGGAGGAGGAGGAGGGAAAAAAGTGTGAAGAGGAGTGGAGGGGAAGTTAAAAAAAAAAAAAAAGTAATACAAAGCAGTACAAAGGAAAGCAGACAACAACAACAGACTTATTGGTCCTTTCGTGGATGTTTGTTATATGGAACGTTATTATTAACAAAACTATTCTATGAGTTAAAGACAAGGAAAGAAAGCAGTAAGAGAATGGGGTCGAGGGGTACAGAACGGGGACGAGAGAAAGAAGAGAATTAAGAAGGGAAGAGTAGGAGAAAACAGTGGAGTGTGGAACAGTAGAAGATAGTGAATAAAGGTGGAGTGGAAGAAGACAGTGAATATGGGCGGAGTCGGGGAAAAGTGTATAGAGGGGAGTGTGGAAAGGGAAATTTTGGGGGACGGCTGGCTAAGTATACATATACAGGACAGAACCCAACGTGTACACATCAGTTATTACCGCACCACAGACTCCAACCTTTACCTAATTCAGATGAGACAGACGCGATGTTCCAGTAAAAATTACTTACTGAATATACTTAAAAAAGCAAGACTGCACCATATGTGATGAATTGCAGTTTGAACAATAACCCTTATAGTGATATCATCAGAATCCTGCAGGACCCGAGACTACGCTATCAAAGTTCAGAACCTATACGTGTCGGTGACTGGTTAATGCGCGGTTAAATATGAAGTGATATAAAATCAAAAGGATATCATTAATGATTAGAGATGAAGGTTCAAAATGAAGAGGAAGAGAGGAAGGGGGTGGAGTAATGAGACAGGGATGGGGAGAGGTTTGGGAAAATGAAGAAAGAAGAATAAGAGGCAAAAACCTGTGACTGAACTCTGAATATCCTAGGTTTTTACCTTGGATTTATACAGAAATGAAATGTGCTGTGATGTGACGCTTCTGGTGCTTTCTCACTTGTCCCGCTGGCAACTCCATTTAGCTTTACATTATCCAGGGTTCACCCCAACACATACAATTACTTGACAGTCTCTACAACACGGACCTCCTAGGTTACCTACAGTTGTCTGCAAATATCTACAGTAGAATAAAATAAAAAGACAGACTGCGCTCAAAGCATTAAAACTAGCGAACTTCAGTATTAAAATATATATATATATATATATATATATATATATATATATATATATATATATATATATATATATATATATATATATTGTGTCGGAACAGAGAAAACTGTCCCGTAAAGTTCCAGGTTCAAAACAAAAGAGTTAAGTAAAATTACAAGTTAAAGTTTAATGCTCAAACTAACAACTAAACATTCAGGACTCATAAGGATAATGTAATGGCAAAAAACAGGTTAAATATATGGTTAACTGCAATAGCCTCTATTAACACAAAATCAGCAAGAGTAAATTTATCTAAGTCAGCCCTGATAAAATGGGAAAACCGGATAATCTCAGTGAATGCAAGATATATTATTACAGATACAAAATATTATTACTACTGGCTGACATCTAAAACACATGAATCACAAAAACCTCACTAAGCCTACGAATTAAAACCTTATACTATACAGTACAAGAAAAAATGTAATAACACTTATACTCAAATTACACAGCAGCTAGATGGTTGGGAACTTCCTGAGCACTCACAAAAATAATAAAAACTGTACAGGGGAGGACAGAGATGTGAACAAAATGAGGAGTAGATCTAAGTGGCCCTTAATGTAGAGACTGAGCTCATTATATAGGGGCCGGCAGAGCTTGATACAACTTGTAAGAAGGACGCGCAAATGAAGCCAGAGGGGACAAAGAGTTGACACTCCTGCTCTGAACAACAGAAAGAACGACTTACTCTACTATAAAACTTTGTAGTCACTTGTAGAGAAGTATATTTTAGACTTGTGGTCGAGCGGCTTTTATATCTTGTAGTAGTTTCCCCACCAGATGTCATGTAGTGACGGGAGAGGTAAAGAATAGTATGGGACTATTTTTATTTGTCTTGGAATATTAAACAGGTCTCTCTATGGGAAGAGTATAAGTCCCGGGTAGCTACCTCCCTGTCTCGCTATCTCTCTCTCTTTCTGTTCTAAGGCTAATCTCCGTCTCGACCTCTCTCTAGGGTCGCTTGTCTCCTTCTAAACTCTCTTTCCTAAATTCTGGTGTAACAGGGGTGTGTCACGTGTGTTCCTCGTGGATCTTTGTTCACGAGAGGACTGCTGACAGCTAACTGCATCATCTCCTTACTGGCCGCTGTCGTCAGCTTCCCTCAGTGTTAAGAATGTGTAAGCATGCTTAGCACTGCTCGATTCTCGCAGACACAACACCTTCTCAATCATCTGACTCCCTGCTTCTATCTGTCTCTCTATCTATCTATTTATCTATCTATCTATATAATATGTAGTCTTTACCACACTGCTCGGTCGCGCGAAAATGGCGTACCATCGACATTTAATAGTCATAACATATTAATACATATTATATATACATTATAATGAACTTATAAGCTAATTAAGTGAAATATATAATATTGTAAAAGTAACATAATTGTATGAATATTGTATACATATAATATTCATAGTAAATAGTGATTATTCAGTAATAATACATTTAAACAAGTTGTATACATATTTGAATAAATGCAATGATTGTTGTATAACACTTTGTAAGACGTGCATGTACAACAGACGTACGCATATAATTGTGCAATGGTAATACTGCTAGGTTATACATTACATATTTGAGTTATCACTTTAGTAATGTCTAATATTTCACCTAACTTGTATGATGATACTGGTAATACAGAATTGTGCTATAATTGTATGACTTATATTGTGTTAATGCATAATTGTGTTGGCCTTATAATTGTAGTTACATCTTGTTAATGCAACTCTTACATAAGTGTCTTGGCCTTGTAATTGTAGTTAAAGTTACATAAAAGTTACATCTTGTTAATACAACTGTTACATAATTGGCAAAGTGTAACATAATGCAATCGTTTGTCGTTACATAATTGTTACATATCGTTTGTAGGTACATAATTGTTGTTAGTGTAACATAATGCAATCGTTGGTCGTTACATAATTGTTACATATCGATTGTAGTTACATAATTGTAATATGGAGTAACATAATTGTAATAATTGCAGTCCTAACATATGCTGCGGTCGATGATAGTGATGATGTGTCATGCCACTTGTTTGTGGAGACACAATTTGCTTTTTTGTTTGTAGTTTATGTGGTATTTTGGCATATATAGTAACACTTACACTTATTTTCATTTGTTTGTTATGTGATCTTACTCTATTTCTCTTTTTTTCTGTTTTCCTTTCCTTTCTTTCTTTTTTTTTTTTTTTTTTTTTTTTTTTTTTTGTATATATTGATTTTCTATAGTTTGTTTCTCTTTGCTTGTGTACGCTTTTTTCCCATGTTGTTCATGGTTACATAATTACTGGCTAATTTCCTTGGGATACTTTTTCAAAGTTTAGTTTATATTGCACAGATACTATAAAATGATATTATATAGTCCCATATTTTGTTATTTTATATAAAAAAAATATATACATATATATATACACTATATACAGTATTAACTATACACACTGACTTGTTGTTCACCTGTACCTATCGTGAGTAATATGTGTGTCAGCACTGTGTGGAAATCATTGTCTTCACGATTGTGTTGAAGATGTTCATTCTTGCTAACGGCATTTGTGTTGGCCATTTTTTTTTTTTTCTAGTTTACCTTGTAACTTAATTTATATGTTTCCACTTGGTAGCTTTAATTAATAAATGTTTAATACAGTTCTTTTAGTCGCTCACTGAGTAACTGTGATGGTATATTTTCTTTATCGCTTGTAGATGTACTAATGTATAGTTGTATGTATGAAACACGTATTTTATGTAGGTATAAATGGTAACACTCGTTGGTAGTAAATAAATGTTATAATAAATGAATGAATATATACAGTGTAGAATATTTATTGTTGGTGATTACTTAGTGTTTGAGTTATGCAGATAACTGAAGTAAGTATGTGTATTTAAACTGTAACTATACAGCACGTTTTTTATGTTTGTGTAGAAGCTTATTGTCTATCACTGTGTATTGTATAAATGAAGTAACTATGTAACTCACTAATTTTTACCGTGGAGGAAAATGGTGTGAGTGGTGTTGCATTTGTGATAGCGTTGTCCTTCGCGGGTTGATTGGCGTGTTGTCGTCTCAGCACATGGTGACGTCGGCTTCCCACACAGGTAGCTGTGGTGAGTGAATGAGTAGCGATGAGTAACTTGAGTGAAGACGAGTGAGTAAGATGAGTTGTGAATATGGACTTGGTGTTTGCTTCGTCGTCCTGACCTCTTCACACCTGCGTAAGCGGTGGGGGTTGGGTGGATGTAGCAGAGAGAGGAGGGTGAGGTCTGGTGGTTATGAGTTGTGAGTCGTCTCTCACTCTTCGTTTGTTTGTTTGTTTGTTTGTTTGTTTTCTTTCTTTCTTGATGTATTCTTGGTCCTTTTTTCTTGTGATTTACTCGTTGTAGGATGAAGACTTGTAGACTATTTGCACTGTAGGCTGTATTTTGTAGTGAGTCACTGTAGAACTGAAGCTAATCTTGTAGAGTCTCGGTTGCTTTTGTAGAAATTTGCTTTTAATTAGGAGACGATGTCCGCAGATTTGCTGGTTTGTCGTTAAGCTACTTGCAAGGCGTCGAGTGATCTCTTGACCTCTGCATCAGCGTAATGATCTGGGAGACGGAGGGGGCAGGATGGAGAGAATACTGTCAGGAGCTGATATTGTTGGTTGTTTTCAATCTTGATATTTTGTAGGAATTTAATGTTGATTCGTAGACGAGGTTCGTATACGTTCGCTGCTACCAAATGTCATAAAGACTTTGTGTCATAAAGCAGCGACTTTGTATTTGCTTGTAGAGGCAGGAGACGTAACGAATAGTCTCTCTCTCTCTGATTGCCAAGCCCTTCTCCCGTCACCTGTCTCCTCTGAGGCCTGTCTACTCCTTCTGTCTACCCTGTTCGGTGGCTAATCTAGGTCTCGACCTCTCTCTACGGTCGCTTGTCTCCTTCTAAACTCTCTTTCCTAAATTCTGATGTAACAGGGGTGTGTCACGTGTGTTCCTCGTGGATCTTTGTTCACGAGAGGACTGCTGACAGCTAACTGCATCATCTCCTTACTGGCCGCTGTCGTCAGCTTCCCTCAGTGTTAAGAATGTGTAAGCATGCTTAGCACTGCTCGATTCTCGCAGACACAACACCTTCTCAATCATCTGACTCCCTGCTTCTATCTGTCTCTCTATCTATCTATTTATCTATCTATCTATATAATATGTAGTCTTTACCACAAAGGGAGGACGGGGGGAGTGAGGTAGAACACGCTCGTGATCAAACATGCAGCATACTGTACGTTAGAATTACACAAAGGATGATGAAATCATAGGCTATGTAACACCTCCCCACAAAGAAAAAAGAAATTTACAAAGGAAATTTCTTATTACTCTAAAACAATCTGTCTAAAGTCTAGATAAGCAATCTGCAATAACATTTTCTTTCCCCTTGATATGCTGTATGTCTAATGAATACTCCTGAAGAAGTAGACTCCATCTTGTCAATCTATGATTTTTATCTTTAAACTTACTAAGGAATTTCAGTGGGTTATGATCGGTATAAATGACTATGGGGTCAAAACCAGAACACAAATAAAATGAAAAATGCTGTAAACCCAAAATCAAGGCCAAAAGCTCTTTCTCAATAGTTGAGTAGTTCTTTTGAGGTGGAGTGAACTTCTTACTGTAATAAGATACAGGGTGTTCAATACCCTGATCATCCTCTTGCAGCAAAACAGCCCCAGCTCCTGTATCACTTGCGTCAACAGCCATCTTAAAAGGCTTAGCAAAATCTGGAGTAGCGAGCACTGGCTGACTTAATAGGATAGCTTTACGCTTGCTGAAAGAGGATTCACAGTTATCGGTCCAGACAAATTTAACTCCCTTTTTCAGTAGGTCTGTAAGTGTTGATACAAGAATTGAAAAGTTAAGAACAAATCTCCTGTAATAACCTACCATTCCCAAAAATCTTTGTAGCTCTTTCCTACTTTTAGGTCTGGGAAGATCACTTATAACCTGAACCTTAGCTCCTGGTGGTACAACGTGTCCATCACCAATTACGTACCCAAGGTACTGAACTTTAGCTTGACCAAACTCACACTTTGATAAATTAGCTACAAGATTAGCCTGAACCAAACGCTCAAGAAATTTACTGACATGGCATAGGTGATCTTTCCGGTTGTCACTGAAGATTAATACATCATCAATATAAACAACACACCCTGCCAAACCCTCTGTTACAACATTCATGAGCTTCTGAAATGTGGCTGGTGCATTCTTCATACCATATGGCATTACAGAACATGCAAAAGTCTTTCCTAGTGTTACAAAACATGAGATCTCCCTAGCATGTTCAGTCATAGGTACTTGCCAGTATCCCTTTAACAAATCAAACTTACTTATGTACCTAGCCTTTCCGATCTTCTCTATGCAATCTTCCACGCAAGGGAGAGGGTAAGTGTCTGTTTTGGTTATCTGATTAACACGTCTGTAGTCGATGCAAAGCGTGGTGACCCACCTGGCTTAGGGACTAGAGTGACAGGAGAACTCCACTAGCTCTGACAAGGCTCAATCATCTTGTGGTCCAACAGGTAGCCAAGCTCTTTCTCGATGAGAGGAACTTTCACTGGGTTCACACGGTGAGGAGGCAATTTAATTGGCTTTGCGTCTCCAACATCGACATCATGCATCAACACAGTGGTTTTTCCTGGAGTGGCACGGAACACTTGCAGGTACTCCTGCAGTGAATCCGAAAACTCCTGCCTTTCCTCGGGAGGTAGATGAGAAAGCTTAGTCTGGAGATCATTTATGATATCAGGATTCTTCCCCAAACTATCACTCAGGCTCATGCTGCATGGGAGAGCTTCACTTGCAGACTCGGGTGGAACAGCTACAGTGCAGACTGGGTTATTTTCGTCCCGCCTGTGATATAACTTTAGCATGTTGATGTGACAAAGTTGCTTGTTCTTTCTACGATCTGGTGTGGCGATGACATAGTTGACATCACTGAGTTTCTTCTCCACGAAATAAGGACCACTAAATTTGGCTTGAAGAGGTTGCCCATGCATTGGTAGCAGAATCAAAACCTGATCTCCTGGCTGAAAGTGGCGTAACCTGGACTTCTTATCATACCAAGTCTTCATCTTCTCCTGAGCAGCTCCTAAATTCTCTCTCGCCAGCTGTAAAGCAGTGGACAGCCGTTCTTTGAAATTCATCACATACTCCAGCAGGTTGACGTCATCTTCCTCCGACAGCCAGCATTCCTTGAGTAACTTAAGGGGTCCTCTTACTTCATGGAAAATGAGTAGTTCAAAAGGTGAGAAGCCCAGTGATTCATTTGGAGATTCTCTTGTGGGAAATACAACGAATGGAAGACCTTTATCCCAGTCTTTCTGATGTTCCAAACAGTATTTCTTGAGCATCGATTTGAGTGTTTGATGATATCTCTCCAAGGCTCCTTGGGTCTGGGGATGGTAAGCTGAAGACGTGATCTGGGTGATGCCCAACTCTTTCAGAGACTGCTTGAAAACATTTGACATGAAATTACTTCCCCGGTCTGACTGTACCTCCTTGGGCAGACCAAACTTTGTGAAGAACCCTAGCATTTCCTTAACCACGTTCTTTGCTGAGATATTTCTAAGTGGAATGGCTTCAGGATAACGAGTAGCCATATCAGTCAGGGTCAACACATAAGAAAATCCTGAAGAAGTCTTAGGAAGAGGGCCCACAATATCCACCAACACACGGGTGAATGGCGCCTCAAAAGGAGGAATGGGAACTAGAGGTGCAACCTTTTCGTCTGATTACACTTCCCCACAACTTGACAGGTGTGACAAGACTTACAATACCAGGAAACATCCCTGAAGATACCTGGCCAGTAGAAGTGTTTCAAAATACATGCCACAGCCTTCCTCACTCCAAGGTGTCCTGCCAAACTGGAATCATGAGCCACTCTAATGATATCCTGCCTACAAACACAAGGGATGACAACTTGATGTACAACCTCCCACTCACAGTCGGCTGATGCTGTTGGGGGTCTCCACTTCCTCATAAGTACTCCTGACTTTATATAATAACAAGTAGAAGCACCAGCTGACTCTTCCTCACTGCAAGAAGAGTTAGCTAGACCTTTCAACTCAGGGTCAGCAACCTGCAACTCAACCAACTCTTGACGAGACAAATTATCAACACTACGGGGTACTGCCTCATCTGGTGAGTGGTCCAAATTAGCAAGAAAAGTGTCAGCTAGGATAACATCATCATCATCATTATCCTCTAAGTCACCAGTAACTTTAGACTTAGCCCTAGTGACAGCACGTGCAGGGAACACATCAGGGACATCACAATCCTGGGCCGCAGCCACTGGCTTACTAGACAACTGAGGAGCTGGACACACTTGACTTCCACCAATATCATTTCCAAGTAAGAAAGTTACACCTGACATAGGGAGTGTCTCAACCAACCCAACCATAACGGAACCATTAACAAAACCAGACTCTAAATTCACTCTGCACAGAGGGACAGAGAAATAATTATTCCCTACACCTTGTAAGATTTCAGTTTCATCAGAGGAATTAACATTAGAGCCTAGAACACTGGTCAGCATAAGGGATTGGCAAGCACCTGTATCACGATATATTTGAACTGATTTCATGTCATTACTGTCCAGAGGACTGACAAAACCATCAGAAAGGAAATTAGCACATGAACTCTTGAGAGTGTCACCCACGTTACTGCTCAAAAGAGGAGCTTCATCATAAGAATTTAATTTACCCCTCAAAGCAGGTTCAGTTAACTCAGTTAAAGAATTCTGGGAACTCTCAAGGGTGGACACTAGACCAATTGACTGAATATTTAAAGACTCCTTTTTGTTCACATCACGCTGTCTCCTAAAACATTTCTCCGTAGTATGACCAAGCTTACTACAATAAGCACATTTACTTTTCTGAAATCTAGAGGTGAAGCTGGTATTTACTTCCTGAGAAACATCATCTTTATTCTCTTTCCTGTTACCTGTATTCTGAGTAGAGGCAACGTACTTACTCTCAGCTTTCCTTTTTTCTTTAGAATATCTCTTGTGAGTGAGAACATATTCATCAGCTAAAACTGCAGCATCAGACAAATTATCTATTCTTTTCTCATCAAGATATAGGCTTACATCATTATTAATACACCTTTTGAAGCCCTCCAGCAAAATCCTCTGCTTAAATTTATCAAAATCAGAATTTACATTCTTAGAATTTAACCACTGCTCTAACAGATCTTCTTTGATTTTTGCATACTCAACATGGGATTGCTTATCTTGCTTATAAGTTGTCCTAAATTTTACTCTATAGGCTTCAGGAACAAGCTCATAGGCCTTAAGAATCAAGCTCTTAACTACATCATAATTATCAGATTGATCCTGAGGCAAAGATGAATAAGTTACTTGAGCTTTACCGGTGAGAACAGTCTGAAGGAGTACTGGCCAATACTTTTTGGGCCAATTAAAACCTGTAGCTACCCTCTCAAACAACTGAAAATACTTTGTTAAATCAGATTCATTAAAAGGAGGGACAAGTTTAACATTTTTAGCCACATCAAAATCATCAGAGCTAGATGATCCAGTTCCACCTTGTTTCATGTGATACTCATGGTGTGCCTGAATCCTAGCATTTCAATTTGTGTCTGAGCCTGTACCTGTGCCTCCTGAATACGAGCATGTGCCTGAAATTCAGCCTCCTTAGCACGAGCCTCCTGCAGAGCTAGCTGTAACTTAGCTATTTCAATCTGCGTTTGCTCATTTGGAGGAGTTACATTAAACAAGCTTTTATTAATCATGCCAACAATTTGATCTTTAGAATGATGAGAGTGAACTGCAATTCCCAATTGTTGAGCAACAAGCTTAAGTTCATTCTTTGTTCTGTTTTCTACATCACACACTGTTTGCACATTTGACAAAAAAATCTTTGGCTTCATCAAGTGTAGTAATAGTAGACATCATGAATAAATCACAGTCACAAAATATCAACCAATATCCTTATGATAATATCCTGAATATCCTGATAAGAGGTCGCCAAATTTATGTTACGGAACAGAGAAAACTGTCCCGGAAAGTTCCAGGTTCAAAACAAAAGAGTTAGGTAAAATTACAAGTTAAAGTTTAATGCTCAAACTAACAACAAAACATTCAGGACTCATAAGGATAATGTAATGGCAAAAAACAGGTTAAATATATGGTTAACTGCAATAGCCTCTATTAACACAAAATCAGCAAGAGTAAATTTGTCTATGTCAGCCCTGATAAAATGGGAAAACCGGATAATGCTCAGTGAATGCAAGATATATTATTACAGATACAAAATATTATTACTACTGGCTGACATCTAAAACACATGAATCACAAAAACCTCACTAAGCCTACGAATTAACACCTTATGCTATACAGTACAAGAAAAAATGTAATAACACTTATACTCAAATTACACAGCAGCTAGATGGTTGGAGACTTCCTGAGCACTCACAAAAATAATAATAACAACTGTACAGGGGAGGACAGAGATGTGAACAAAATGAGGAGTAGATCTAAGTGGCCCTTAATGTAGAGACTGAGCTCATTATATAGGGGCCGCCAGAGCTTGATACAACTTGTAAGAAGGGCGCGCAGACAAAGAGTTGACACTCCTGCTCTGAACAACAGAAAGAACGACTTACTCTACTATAAGGGAGGACGGGGGGAGTGAGGTAGAACACGCTCGTGATCAAACATGCAGCATACTGTACGTTAGAATTACACAAGGGATGATGAAATCATAGGCTATGTAACAATATATTTATATGTACATATATATATATATATATATATATATATATATATATATATATATATATATATATATATAATATATATATATAGATAGATAGATAGATAAAGTGTGATAGAGGAAAGGGGAAACGTCAGGACACTAAAACGCTAAAAGTCTGCATACTTAAGCAGCTGTCTGGCATGACTGTTGGTGTGGATAACAATCAACTGGCAAGTGTTGCCGCAGTATCTGGCGGTGTTTACGTCCCAGGCTTGGTATATTTGAATAGTGAATTAGATGGATTCACTTTAGCCAACACCCTAAGTCTGGATAAGCTGTTCTGTCGCAGTATAAGGTAGAGTGTAAAACAGAAGCAGGAGGGAGGTAAAAGAAAATCCACGTGAGAGAGGATGTGAAGGAGATAAGAGAAGTGGCAATCACAGTCTAGGAGAGCGCGGAGGCAGGAGAGTGATGGGGGAATAACAGCAAACATCAGAGTGGACACAACCATTGGGATGCAATGGGATGGCAAGGACGAAAAGGCAGAGCAGTGAAGGAACGACAGCTGAAATACAAAACAGAAGGCAAATATGGCACAACACAGGTACACAGACACGAAATCATGAATGTACAACGTGGTGGACAAAAATATTTTGAAAGTGCAAGAAGTCCCATGACCATTTTCAGGCCAAGGCAACTGTGCCAGCAGCCAGACCGCACACCATCAGACAGCAGTTACACGGGGTTTATGATAAATTGCCTGAATGGAAACTTAGGTGAGAGGATATATTATTGATGGGAAGTTCAATATCGTGAATTCAGTCCAGCTAGCTTCAGGGTATTATTAAGTTTGGATCTGAAATTCAACGATGATGCTAGGGTAGAACTGATGTGGAGTTCACATAGATTGCTTAAACATGTTTATCCAGAATTTAAAAAGAGGTTCGGCTGTGGGAGATTAGCTAAGCGGTGAATCGGATTACTACCCCTCTCCCTACAACAAAGCAAAAATAAACGATCCACACCAAACCGTTAGCATAAGTGCAAAAGGGGTTGTGCTTGGTGCGGTTTGCTGGAGTAACTGTACAATCCTGGATCTGAGAAATGAGCTTTCTAGTGTAAAAACACAGACAGCATAGAAAACAAAAGTGTGTGGACATCGATAAAGACAGAAAATGTGGGAATATTTGTGAATGAAAAGAATGTAATGGGAATAGATGAGGACAATATAACTACGAGAAACATTAATAAGAGAGATGGGTGAGGAGTGTATGATGTGTGGGGAAGATAAGGAGGTTCAAAAGGCTGGTTACGGAGAATGAATGCCACGGAAGGGATGTAACAGAGACGGGTATTGAAAGAAATTATTAACCAAGTTAGGGAGTGAAACGAAAAATAAAGAAAATAAAGAACAGTCAAACGGAGAAGCAAGGAGACATAAAATGGAAAATGAACATAGGAAGTGGCGGGAGCTGAGGGAAGGCAACTGCCCCTTGAAGAACAATTCACTGATTGGCCACTTTAGCGTTCCCAGACAGCGTCATAACACTCACACACGACAGCCACTAGACAGACTTGTAATAAAGTCTGGGCACAGGCAAAGAAAGGAGGAAGACAACCTCTTCGACTGCTGGTTTTATTCTCACTAACTCGTCAATAAACAGCCAACCCTTTCATCAGGTCGGTTTGATAACTGACAGATTCGAACACAAAGTTCGACACAGGATGAATTCTTTTCTTAAATATACATAAAATGGGAAAAAGGGCAAATGGCATTATTACCACCTCTAAGATCAGCACCAACTTAACAGACATAGCATGACATAGACATAGCATGACATAGCATGACATAGACATAACACTCTCCCCTGATCTTCTAAAGATTACTATATTGGAACGGCCGTACTGGACGGCGCTCCCTAGAACCTCGACGGGGCAGTGGTCTCCCTGGACTATCTACTTCGTCTTCAATTGACGTATCACTTGACGTAGACTCATTCGAAGGACCTCTCACATCGATTAGCAAATCATCTTCTGTTTCTGATTCAGGGCTTTCTTCAGCTAGTGAATCCTCTGGGGCAGTAGACAGCGATGTTGCCAGCCTTAGGTCACGCACATGACGAGGCATACCATCCACCTCGACGTTCTGGGCAGATACAACTCGCGTTACTGTGCCCTCTGTGCTTCGAGAATCGCAGCGTCTGCTGGGATGCCGGATCCATACACGATCACCGACGCTGAAGCAATGTTGTTCTTCCACCGGCTGATCTTGCAGAGTTACTCCGTCGATACCCAGCAGTCTGACCTCGTATCTAAATATCTGGTTGGCAGGGGCAGATGAGGCATCATCACCTCGTGGCATAACATTGTAGCGGTACACTGCTTCAGCTACGGAACAGCCTTTCCGTGCCAGTATAGTTTTCACGGTTCGATGATTTCTCTCCGATATTCCATTACCAGATGGAGCGTTGGCACACCGATACCTGATGACCATACCCCAACGCCTGGCGAACTCTTTGATCGTTGAGCTACGGAAGCTGGCAGCATAGTCAGTTAATAGCTCCTTAGGTTCTCCATGTTCATAAAACACAGACTCTAGCTGTTCAACAACACTGATGACATCTTGCCGCCCGAGTCTTTTCCAGATGGCATAACGTGTTGGCCCGCAGTCGATGAGCGTCAGATAGTGCTGGTTTCTGACATGCCAGACGTCCATGCTAACTCTGCTCCAGATCTCTGAAACCCCCAACTCCCCTTTCTTCCACTTCTCTGGTGCCGGATCAAAGGACCGACATTCTTGACAACTCTGAAGAACACTGCGAACCTGCTGCCTCTGAACCGTAGGATAGAGCCTTCTGCAGAAGTACAGTGTACGCTTGATGCCGGGATGCCCGCTGGTTTCATGAATGTTAATGATGTCCCTGTCTGAAACACTGGCAACAGCTGCACAGCTTGTCTGCCCGTTTGCTAGTGTCATCCACCTCTTCGGTACTCGTGTTAGCGCATCTGCTTTGTTTTCAGTAGAAGACACAAACTTTACTTCCAGACACAGATTATACTCGACGATGATAGATTTAAAAGTCTCTAGGCGCCTACGGATCAACATTTCACTGGAAGCTCTAGTCTTCAAACGAGATTTTCCTGAGAGAGCATCCGCGATCCAGTGGAACACAGTTCTTGAGTCAGTCATAAGAGTCAGCCATTTTATCTTCCAGGAGATTGCAAGATTTATCCCCTTAATAACAGCGTCCAGCTCTGCAAGATTAATGTGAGAGCACTCGTCCCGTCGTAACCAACACGAGTCTTAAATAACTTCACCTTTCACCTCCAACACAGCTCCCAATGCGATTGAACTTGCATCTACCCATAGTATAGCTTCGTCTCCCGCCACATCCCATCGTCCTCGGGCCGGGTCTGAGTTCTTCACCCGCTCCAACGTGTCCGCAAGCATCGAGTGCAAACTGAGGTCATTAATCTCGTCGTCCCACGTAGTCGTGACCTCATTGGCCCGTCTTTTAATGTACGACGCCGCCACTCGCAACCAGCCACAAACAGGAAGGCGACTCGTTAGCTGCCCGCAGAGTAAAAACACTGTCCGCCTAGTCAGCTTTTCAGGTAGCTTGCCAACGCCGTTATCACGCTTCCAGACGAGACGATCATGCTCCCCCCAGACTCTAATGCCCAGCACACGAGCTGCTTCAGACACAATCTCGGGAGGTTTGCAGAGCAGGCCGTGACGACTAAGGTGACATTCCACTTCTGCTGCACTCGCCACACTTTCGTCCACCAGAATATCGTCCAGGTATGGTGAAGTGGCGCGGTTTATCTTCTCGTCCATGCTCAACACACGACTCAGGACCTCCTTCAATACTAGTGGTGCGATGTTCAGTCCAAAGCCCAGTCTAGTCAAACAGTAACGTCTCCCATGGAACACCACTGTCTGGGACGACCATAGCGATCTGTGAACGTGTATCTGTAGGTAAGCCTTGCGCAAGTCAATGAGAGCGACCCTCTGTCCACGCCTGCGCCACTCCCATATCTTCTCAGTGCAGACGTCCGCTTCAGCTGTGTGCAAATTAAGATGGGCATTCAACTCACGAATATCAAGGACAGGGCGTACTTTTTTCTTGTTTTGCTGCACGACAGCCATCAGAGGGATAGTTCCTTTCACAGGGCCATGTATACACTCGTTGTATGGAACCAGCCATCCGTCCTTAATCCATTCACACAGTTCATTTTCATATTCTTTTCGAGCTTCATTCGGCACCCTGTATTCAGAGACAGTATTCAGTAGTCGTGGAGGCTCAGAGTTATCACGCCAGTTCCACAACACTGTCCACTTTTTAGCTGCACTGTCATATGTTACTTCAAAATCCCTCTCAACAATATTTCGTTGTATGGTAGGTACTGTCATGGCTGAAGCCTGCACTTCCTCAATACCAAATCGCACTTTGTCTGGTGAATGCACTGTCACTCCCTGCAGGGCTTCAACACCGTTCATGCCCAGAATAAAGTCAAAATTAAGCGGCTTGGAAGGCACTACAATCACATTCACAGACACGGACACTCCTGACAGTAGCTGGACTGTTACCACACCTGTTCCCATACACATATAAAGCTCACCGCTTACTGTCCTCACACTGATATTTCCTTTGGTCCAGCGAGAGCACATGGAAACGTGTGCAATACTCTGAGTACAGCCGGTGTCTACCAGGGCATCACAGTTCTTTCCATCAACAACCAAGCGAGTCACTGGTAAAGCGCCTCTCACTGACGGTCTGGAGAGGAGGCTGGCGCTGGTCCCACCTCTCCTGATCCATTTCCCGAAGGGCATGAGGTAGCGATGTGGCCTCGTCCCCCGCATCTGAAGCAGAGCACATTACCTCGCCCACCTCTACCTCTGCGCACACTGCGTCCAGCCTGGTAGTCACGAGCGTAGTGGTTCGGCTGGTTACAGGAATGGCAGCGCACACCACCAACACCAACTAATGCAGGAGCCACTGTGTGCTGTCTGGAGCCGGCTGGTTGTGCTGATGCCCCATCATCAAGGTAATTATCCGCTAGAACAGCTCGAGCACGGTTCAGAAGTTGGTTAATATCCATAGTTTCCATGCGTGAACCAGCTCTCAGAATGTGGCGAACAGCTTCTGGAAGACCAGCTAAAAAAGCACAACATAGACCGGCGTCGGTCATTCCTCCAAATCGTGTAGCCAGGTGGCGCAGGTCAGCCAAGTACACGTCAACAGACTCGCCATCACGCAGCCTACGGTCCACAAACTGCTCATAGGCAACAAACTTGTCTGCAGCAAATGCCGAGGTGAGTGCATCCTTTATGGTGTCGAAGTTCCCCTTGTCTACGCTGCTGAGCTGCTGATAAACAGAGAAAGCCCCGCCTGTGAGTCGCAGTAGCACAATGGTGTGTAGATCAGAGATCCCTCGTAGCCGACAAACCAGCTCCAGCTTTTCGATCCACTCTACCACCGAGTGCGAAGTACCGTCAAATTCCGGGATCAGACGAAGTTCCGTCGTAAGGCTGTCTCCTCGGGCTGAGGTTGACGATGCCGGTTTGCCACTCACTTCCGTCCATCATAAGTTGCGAGAGAATGCCTAGATAGCTTGTAATAAAGTCTGGGCACAGGCAAGGGAAGGAGGAAGACAACCTCTTCGACTGCTGGTTTTATTCTCACTAACTCGTCAATAAACAGCCAACCCTTTCATCAGGTCGGTTTGATAACTGACAGATTCGAACACAAAGTTCGACACAGGATGAATTCTTTTCTTAAGTATACATAAAATGGGAAAAAGGGCAAATGGCATTATTACCACCTCTAAGATCAGCACCAACTTAACAGACATAGCATGACATAGACATAACAAGACTTACACTAGACTCGCACCAAAACCTCTTAACAGACTCACACCACAGCCTTTTGACTGACTCACACCAGAGCCTCTTAACATACTCACACCACAGCCTCTTAACAGACTCACACCACAGCCTCTTAACAGACTCACACCACAGCCTCTTAACAGACTCACACCACAGCCTCTTAACAGACTCACACCACAGCCCCTTAACAGACTCATACCACAGCCTCACACCACAGCCTCTTAACACACTCACACCACAGCCTCTTAACACACTCACACCACAGCCTCTTAACACACTCACACCACAACCTCTTAACACACACACACACCACAACCTCTTAACAGACACACACCACAGCCTCAACACACACACACCACAGCCTCTTAACACACACACACCACAGCCTCTTAACACACACACACCACAGCCTCTTAACACACACCACGGCCTCTTAACACACTCACACCACAGCCTCTTAACACACTCACACCACAGCCTCTTAACAGACACACACCACAGCCTCAACACACACACACCACAGCCTCTTAACACACTCACACCACAGCCTCTTAACACACTCACACCACAGCCTCTTAACATACTCACACCACAGCCTCTTAACACAATCACACCACAGCCTCAACACACACACACACACCACAGCCTCTTAACACACTCACACCACAACAAACACACACCACAGCCTCTTAAAAGACTCAGGGAGTAGTGAGGCGCTGATGGATGGTAATGTGTTGGGTCAAGGAGCAAAAGGACATGATAGAATGAATAGACATGATAGAACGGAAAAGGATGAGTCATCACCGGGGAAATGGAGGGCAGTTTGTGAGAATATTAAGTGCGGGGGCGACAGACTAGACAAGAGGGAAAAAAGTGAGGACGGGCAAGGGAATGCAATATATTTCAGCAGACTAATTTTCCTGAGGTTGCAACATTTTAACTGAACGAAAAATAACGAGTATCCATGAGAATGTAAGGGACAGTGGTTGGTAAAGGTGAGGAGAGTGGCCAATAATTTCAGTGGACAGCACCAGAAAATAAGGCAGAAAAAGGGGGACAAAGGAAGGAAAGAAAACAAAGGGACGAGGAGACAGGTGAGATTGAAGTACAGTAAATGAGGAATTATAAAGAAGAAAGAAGAAAGATAGCAATGAAAGCGAGATACGGAAGGAAGAGACGGTCAATTAAATTCTAAATGTCAATGGTGGCTGGGGTGGTGGCAGAAGAGCAGACCACCAGGTTCTCTCCCCAGGCAACAACATCAAAGGTCCTCCAGCCTCACCCACATATTAAGTCACCATAACCCACGGCAGTCAGAGGGGATGACACTACGCAAGTGCTGGGGTTATTGAAAAGACTAAGCAACTGTATTAAAAAGAGATGAAACGGAGGAAGAAGGTAATGAGGAATGGGTGGAAGGAAGTTACTGAGGAGGGAGGGAACGAAGTGAGAAGAAAGACAAGGAAGATAAGATACGGCAGAGAAAGAGAGCAAGGGAATGAAGACAGGGAAGCAAGAAGCAACAGAAGAGGATTGGAGGACACAGTAAGGAAAAATGCTAAGGAGCAAAAAAAGGAAAAAAAGAAGACAAGGAAGACGATAGGACAAGCTGAGAAAAGGTGAAAACAAAGCAGGTTCCGGAATCCGAGGATGGAGGATATATGAGAATGAAGGGAAAAATTGATAAAAAAATAAATAAATAAATAAAAATTGCAGCAGATCGTGATCGTAATATGCTGGCAAAGAAAAAGAGAGGGAGATGGAATGAAACTGGATGCAAATAATCAACATAGGCAAGGAAAAAGAGAAGGAAGGACAAACCAACTTTCCTTTTCAGACCATCTTGTCTCTCTATGCCCTCCCTACTCGCCCCACCTTACCTCCCCTTTCTCTGCACCAGCATGCACCGTTGTACCGTCACCACGGTATGACTCGTCCTTTCTTAAAACTTCAGTCGCATTTTGAATATAGCATTTGGCTTACCTATTACAGTATATCCTACAGCACTGTCATGTGTCATTCTTTATATCCACATTTGTGTTGTAAGTTTCCCATCACAAACATATATTAAGTGGTTCGCTTCAACATCATTTGAAACAGATGGAAGCAGGTTTGGGTAAATAACAAAAAATAAATAAAAAACAAGAGATGGACAAGGGAAGCCTGGGGGATGAAGGGGGGGAGGGGAGCTGGTGGGAGGAAATTTAATATTAATCCCGGCCAGGCCCTCAGGACAACATCCTCAGCGCCCATATGATTAAAAAGGAATATTTTTTCCGAGAAAGGGAGTACGGTATCAAATATAATGAATACTAAATATAAGGTGATTCCAAGAACAGGAGGAATATGAGATGTAGTGGATGACAAAAGAAAGTAAAAACAAAAGTGAGCATATACAACCAAAAAGGAAGGAATTTGAATTGAAAATAAAAATATCTGCCAGCCAGGTAAACTCATAAGGTATATAATTATTACAATCTTCTGCCAGCGACTCAGACTAATTCAGAGTATCTGTTTACAGTATATAACACTATGCAGACATTCTTTTTAGAAAAAACTTACTTCAAGTTGCTATTACAAGATTACTTGCACTGCAACAGCTCTGTATCAGTTTTTGCAATCTCAGTTAACCAGTGCTGTTTCAGACTCAGTTATATAAGCAATGCTAAGAATAATGCCCCTCTGACTCCACACCAGCAACTTTACGAAGATTCAGCAGCACAAGCCTCACTAAGAATTGTTTTTCACTTTTCTGTACTGAGTGAGAGGATATCCCTGCACTCAATTTTTCATTCGTAAAACTAATAACACTAAATTCTACATTTTCAAATTCTGTGTTATTTTCGGTCCTTTTTATCAAATATCCAGGCACCCACAACCAAACTGACATGAACATTAATAACACCTAAAATACTTGGGTTCAAATAGACTCATATTTTCCATTAGCTGCTTCTGCTGCCATTATTACCGCCCGCCTAGCAAGGCACTAATGTTGTCACCTGTGTGTGTGTGTGTGTGTGTGTGTGTGTGTGTGTGTGTGTGTGTGTGTGTTACCAAAATGTATCAAAATCAAGCAGTCAAATTGTATTCAAACTTTGTGGGCAGTATCTCGGGGTATGCGTCTTGAAGTGATTAGATTTTTGTGAGGCTGCTATGATATGCCTTCGATTGCCAGAAGACCTTAGTCAGAGCACATTTTTGCCCATATCGCAGCAACAGATTGACATACTGACTTGAAATTTTGTATTTAGGTAGAGAAGACCCTCCTTTATCATGGCGCAAGTATACTGAAAAAACGCTTCATTCACATAATCGAAAAATACCATGTACTGTGTGTTTTTTACCAGTGGCCTTTTACAGAATTTCTGAAGAATCTCTGGAAAGAACATTTATGTAAATTACTGATCTATTTAGTGATGGCGGACGATACACATCCGTGGATGAATGCTTTGGCTGTTCTTTTTATGTTAATTGTTTTATAGCAACATAAAGTAGCACCTCAGAGAGTTATGGCATGAAGGAAGATGTGTTGCCTTAACACTTACACTAAGACGCTTTTAACCAAGCAACCATTAAACTATTTTATTAAGTACTTTTATTTAAAAGTAGTATCATAGGCACAAACCAATGCTTTATCCTATATCTCAAGCTCGAAAAGTCTCCAGTGGGTTAAATAAACTTACGTGAAGTCAGCAAGAGTAAAATACAAACTACGTCACTGGATTGAATGGGTTAAAAGATGAAGTCAGTGCGAGAAAATAGCTGTCCATTACACTCAGTCGCATCGACAGGATCGAGGGAGAAAAAGCAAAAGATGGAACATGGGGAAAGTACGGAAAAGAATGATACGAGAAAAGGCTGATATAAAATTGATGCTGGTGAGTGATGGCGACTGAGTGTGGGTGGAGGGGATGTGGGGAACAGTGGATCAAGACTTGGAAAAAGACTAAAAGAATGGGAGGAAAACTAAGACGAGGAACACAGAGAGGGGGAAGGAAGACAGAGAAGGCAAAAGAAAGATAAGGTGAGAAATAGAGAGGGGGGGGGGGAAGAAAGAAAATGAGAGGACGGAAAGAAACGGGCAGAAAGAAAGGGATGACGTAAAGATAAACGTACACACGATTTTTAAAAAAATGGCTTTTACAAGTTTCAGGCATACGTTTTGAAACATTAAACTAAACGTATGGAAATATTCTCCAGTAACTACTAATGGCCAGTAAGTTAATCTGTACCCAATGAAGAACGAACTTCGTGCAACATATGGAATAAACATCGTTCAAAAATATTCGTCTAAAGAAAGCGCGCGATAAGCAACAGCGCTCATTGTGAAACCACGGGTCACCTATGTAAAGATATTTTTTGATGGAGCGTACAAACAACAAGAATAACCAGTCAGAGTCCAACAACTGCACACACGTACTGGTCTAGCAGCCGAACATTTGACTTTGTTCTGTGACCTTAATATTCAACAGATTCCCCTCAAAATCAAATCACTCCATTCTTGCCCAGTCCTTAACCTTCAGGATAACAGTTGAGGAAATTAAAGATTTTATCACAAGTCTTGGGTTATGGCGTAAAACGACGATGAGACTGGAAGATAAAGGTATAGTAATGGGTTACAAGGGGCAGGGAGAGGAGGGAGGGACCAGACTGAAGTGTCATGGCAAACTGAGAGACAGAAGGAAGAATCAGAATGGTAAGAATGCAGGAATGGGAAGGATGTGAGATGGGAGCCAAAAAGAATGAGAGAACTGTTAAGTGTAGGGTAAGGCGAGAGAAGAGTGTGATACATAGAAAGAAGCTATGTGTATGAGAAGCTAAAATGAGGCTCAAAGATTAAAAGAATGACGAAGTCACTATGTGTATTACATTTATGCTTAGGGTAAGGAATCTGCTCTCTTACTGCAACCAGCCCAAGGAAAGTCAGCAGCAACACACTTGTTCCTGCATGTTTGTCTTTTTATTATGTTACTCGTTATATGTAAGAATATCTGTGAACATGGACCTTTCATTAGGCAAACCGATCAACACTGGAAAAACTTAAATGACAACCAAAACCCCCTTTTATGATGAAACTAAACTTATCCAGTAGTGCTGAGCACAAAAATATTATAGGTGTTTTGTGAGGCAGGAAAGGGTTGTAACGCGTTGGGCGAGATAGGGAAGTGGTCTTATGACTAAGGCATTCTTGGCTGACAAAATAATAGTAATTTAGTTTGATTTATATGTCTGTGAAGGGAATTGGTGGTGGTCATTCAGTACATTGTGTAGCACTGTCTTGGTCGGTGAAAATGCACATTGCTTTGGTCAATTTATCGTGTCTTCCTAATACCTGTGCATTATTCGCCAACTCGAAACCACTATTACTAATTTGTTGAGATGAAAATTTATCGGGCGGTTCAATGAAATTTGTTTACACAAAAATAGTTTGCATACATGGAAGTGCAAAAATGTTATACAGTGCTCAAAATGTTGGAGACCTGAACATTACTGTTGTCCCTCCCGCTCTCCCCTTCCTGGACCTTCCTGGACAAGCCTCTCTCTCACCTTTGCCCTCTTTCCTTTCCTTCCTCCCTCTCCCACTCTCTGCCTTACTTTCTTTCTCCTCACACCCTTGCTTCCTCACCCTATCCCCTTTCCTCCTTCCCTCACTCTCCCTCCATCCCCCTGCCTCCCTCATCCTGCTTGCTTTATTGAATCATGAGCCTCGCCTGTTTGAAATTTGAGGTGGTGGTGTTGGAGGCTTCAGGCGCTGGTGGTGGAGAGGGAGGAGGAGAAAAGGGAAGGAAAAACATGGTACAGGGATGACTGAAGAGATGGAAGTAGAAGAAAGAGAAGGTGGATCACTGGTAGGGATGGAGAGGTATAAAGGGAAAAAGATTACAGGGGAATGCAGATATTATGGAAGAAGGGAAGGGGAGAGGACGTGAGCGAATAAATACAGTAGAGGCTTTAAAATATAGTAGAACGTGAAAAGGATAGGAGGAGAAAGAGAAAGGGATAAATGAATGCAGGTTGTCAGAAGAGTGAAACTTGGTATCAGATTCTCGTGCTCGCCCCAGAGGCAATCTCCTAACACCTCCAATACTGTTTTCTCCACTCGGCACTAAGAGAACTTGAGATTTTATTTTTCAAAGGCAAACCCCTGCCCTTTGACTTTGCTATGAACAAGGCACCAAGAAGACAGTAATTTTTGGCGACTATAATTTTACTGACTATATTCAAGTTATGGTGGTGAGTAGGGAGAGGCAGAAGATGTGGCAGACAAGTGCGGTGCAGAGGTGAGGCAGAGCACTGAGATTACACTGGATAACGCGAAAGCAGGCGGAGGATTTCAGCTGCTGGCAACAGGTGAGGGTTGTGTTATTTGTACCGTACGCCTCCAATTACCTGCCGCCGCCCTCACCAACTGAATGCAACGGGGACGGCAGGAGGGATGGTAACAGCAGATGAGCAACGCTGGAACAGTTACAGAAAATGGAGCAGCCCGAGTATTAGAAGGAATACTCTGTGCATAACAGTAAAAATATTAAAATTAGGAGAATGTGATTTAAAGTGTGGTGTACTTGTGAAAGAGCGGAACTTAAACTGTTGAAAAAATTTAAGTAACTCGGGTATGTGATATGAAGAGAGATACATGTGTAAAGGAAGTGGAAAGTAGAGTGGCTATGAAAGATTTAAGTACAACATGGATGGATAAACATAAAGGCTGGAAAAGGATATCAGTAAGGTGGGTTAGTAGCCACAGTAAAGTATGTGTGCAAGACGAGTCATGGTGCGCGACTCTGAGCTTGTTAGCCTATTATCGTGCCCTGGCAACGTGCCCCTCAACAGTGCATGTGATTTCGTGTATAATATGAGGCGCATGTGATTCGTGTGTAATATGTGCATGTTGTTACGGAACAGAGAAAGATAATGTACACTTTAAGTGAGAATACTAAAAATCACTACTGTCCCGTAAAGTTCCAGGTTCAAAACAAAAGAGTTAGGTAAAATTACAAGTTAATGTTTAATGCTCAAACTAACAACAAAACATTCAGGACTCATAAGGATAATGTCATGGCAAAAAACAGGTTAAATATATGGTTAACTGCAATAGCCTCTATTAACACGAAATTAGCATGAATAAATTTATCTAAGTCAGCCCTGATAAAATGAGAATACCAGATAATACTCAGTGAATGCAAGATATATTATTACAGATACAAAATATTATTAAGGGCTGACACCCAAAACACATGAATCACAAAAACCTCACTAGGCCTAAGAACTAACACCTTACGCTACACAGTACAAGAAAAAATGCAATAACAGTTATACTCAAATTACACAGCTGCTAGATGGTTGGAGACTTCCTGAGCACTCACAAAAATAACAACTGTACAGGGGAGGACAGAGATGTGAGCAAAATGAGGAGTAGATCTAAGTGGCAATTAATGCAGAGACTGAGCTCATTATATAGGGGCCGGCAGAGCTTGATACAACTTGTAAGAAGGACGCGCAAATGAAGCCATGGGGACAAAGAGTTGACACTCCTGCTCTGAACAACAGAAAGAACGACTTACTCTACTATAAGAGTAGAAGGGGGGAGTGAGGTAGAAGACGCTCGTGTGTCACGAATCAAATTCGCGACATTTCCCTTTTGTGAAAAACACGAACTATTCGTGGAAAACTCACTGTGTATCGCTCAGTTAACCGTTTCTCTCTCCACTTCGGTGGTATACTTTTCAAAACATTCGTCACTGTTTCAAAAGCGACCGATTTAATGCACGTCACTAAGTGCTCTACTGAGCGATACTATTGTTTCTTTATTGTTCGCCCCTGCTTGCCTCGACCATTAGAAAAATGCGGCCTAGTGCTCCGCTTTTGTTTCCCACAACTTAGTCAGTCGAGTGTTTGTTGTGACGGAGAGAGGTCCTGTGCTCAAGAAGTGTGAGAGAAGAGGTCAGCTAGCACCCAAGCTCCACTAGTACAGTTACCCAGAGCTCCCACCTTTGAATTGGGTGATACACAGCATTCATCGACCAGTATTTCCTTTTTGTGTTTTCCTAGTCTTAAGAGTTTAATTAAGGTGTTTTTCCTAGGCATAAGTATTTAGCTTTTGCGTGAGTGAGTGAGTACGATCTCTTTATTTGAATTCATTTGAAGTGTAACGTTAAATTTATTTTTGTAATCAATAAATTTAACAGTTCTTTTCCTTGAGCTTAATGTAATGTAAACTCTTGTTTCATTTCTCCATAATTAAGCTTATTTCCCACATAGCTCCTAGCTTGCATAAACGTTTTGCTATTCATAACTGGTACTTAGGCCAGTCTTGTATTAAACTTAAAATCCGTTGTGCTTCCTAGGAGTTAAGCATCAGCAAGAACCTGATACTATTATTAGTATTAGTTATTTATTGTCAGGGGTGAAGTAACTTTCTCCAGAGGCTACAGTACTAATAAACAGCAATTGAGTGATTAGTCTCTGCTGTGTACTGTCGAGAGTGTTTATAAATTCTCGTTCTTAGAGAATCGTTGCTTGATTTAGCAAGACAATCATTGTCCCTGCTCTTTAATATTATTGATTATTATTATCAATTAAATAATATCATTAGCATTTATTTAAAAAACACCGTGATATTTAAAAAAAAAAAGTGACATCGTGATCAAACATGCAGCATACTGTACGTTAGAATTACACAAAGGATGATGAAATCATAGGCTATGTAACACCTCCCCACAAAGAAAAAGAAATTTACAAAGGAAATTTCTTATTACTCTAAAACAATCTGTCTAAAGTCTAGATAAGCAATCTGCAATAACATTTTCTTTCCCCTTGACATGTTGTATGTCTAATGAATACTCCTGAAGAAGTAGACTCCATCTTGTCAATCTCTGATTTTTATCTTTAAACTTACTAAGGAATTTCAGTGGGTTATGATCGGTATAAATGACTATGGGGTCAAAACCAGAACACAAATAAAATGAAAAATGCTGTAAACCCAAAATCAAGGCCAAAAGCTTTCTCAATAGTTGAGTAGTTCTTTTGAGGTGGAGTGAACTTCTTACTGTAATAAGATACAGGATGTTCAATACCCTGATCATCCTCTTGCAGCAAAACAGCCCCAGCTCCTGTATCACTTGCATCAACAGCCATCTGAAAAGGCTTAGCAAAATTTGGAGTAGCGAGCACTGGCTGACTTAATAGGATAGCTTTAAGTTTGGTGAAAGAGGATTCACAGTTATCGGTCCAGACAAATTTAACTCTCCTTTTCAGTAGGTCTGTAAGTTGTGATACAAGAATTGAAAAGTTAAGAACAAATCTCCTGTAATAACCTACCATTCCCAAAAATCTTTGTAGCTCTTTCCTACTTTTAGGTCTGGGAAGATCACTTATAACCTGAACCTTAGCTGCTGGTGGTGCAACATGTTCATCACCAATTACGTACCCAAGGTACTGAACTTTAGCTTGACCAACCTCACTATCTATCTATCTATCTATAGCCCGACGCCCTAATCCCGCAAAGGGTGGCCGCAGACAAAACGCCTCCAAGTCACTCTGTCACCCACCATTTGACTCCCCTCCCCCCGACTCACCCCCCCCTCCCTCATATACCTCTCAACTCCATCCCTCCACCTCATCCTCGGTCTACCCCTCCCTCTCCCTCCCTCCACCTCACCTACATACACCCTCTTAGTTAGTCTTTCATTCTCCATCCTCTCCACATGTCCAAACCACCTCAGTGTATTTCTCCTAATCTTTTCAACTCACACTTTGATAAATTAGCTACAAGATTAGCCTGAACCAAACGCTCAAGAAATTTGCTGACATGGCATAGGTGATCTTTCCAGTTGTCACTGAAGATTAATACATCATCAATATAAACAACACACCCTGCCAAACCCTCTGTTACAACATTCATGAGCTTCTGAAATGTGGCTGGTGCATTCTTCATACCATATGGCATTACAGAACATGCAAAAGTCTTTCCTAGTGTTACAAAACATGAGATCTCCCTAGCACGTTCAGTCATAGGTACTTGCCAGTATCCCTTTAACAAATCAAACTTACTTATGTACCTAGCCTTTCCGATCTTGTCTATGCAATCTTCCACGCGAGGGAGAGGGTAAGTGTCTGTTTTGGTTATCTGATTAACACGTCTGTAGTCAATGCAAAGCCGCTGTGACCCACCTGGCTTAGGGACTAGTGTGACAGGAGAACTCCACTCGCTCTGACAGGGCTCAATCATCTTGTGGTCCAACAGGTAGCCAGGCTCCTTCTGGATGACAGGAACTTTCACTGGGTTCACACGGTAAGGAGGCAGTTTAATTGGCTTTGCGTCTCCAACATCGACATCATGCATCAACACAGTGGTTCTTCCTGGAGTGGCACGGAACACTTGCGGGTACTCCTGCAGTAATGTCGAAAACTCCTGCCTTTCCTCGGGAGCTAGATGAGAAAGTTTAGTCTGGAGATCATTCATGATATCAGGATTCTTCCCCAAACTATCACTCAGGTTCATACTGCATGGGAGAACTTCACTTGCAGACTCGGGTGGAACAGCTACAGTGCAGACTGGGTTATTTTTGTCCCGCCTGTGATATATATTTAGCATGTTGATGTGACAAAGTTGCTTGTTCTTTCTACGATCTGGTGTGGCGATGACATAGTTGACATCACTGAGTTTCTTCTCCACGAAATAAGGACCACTAAACTTGGCTTGAAGAGGTTGCCCATGCACTGGTAGCAGAATCAAAACCTGATCACCTGGCTGAAAGTGGCGTAACCTGGACTTCTTATCATACCAAGTCTTCATCTTCTCCTGAGCAGCTCCTAAATTCTCTCTTGCCAGCTGTAAAGCAGTGGACAGCCGTTCTTTGAACTTCATCACATACTCCAGCAGGTTGATGTCATCTTCCTCCGACAGCCAGCATTCCTTGAGTAGCTTAAGGGGTCCTCTTACTTCATGGAAAATGAGTAGTTCAAAAGGTGAGAAGCCCAGTGATTCATTTGGAGATTCTCTTGTGGGAAATACAACGAATGGAAGACCTTTATCCCAGTCTTTCTGATGTTCCAAACAGTATTTCTTGAGCATCGATTTGAGTGTTTGATGATATCTCTCCAAGGCTCCTTGGGTCTGGGGATGGTAAGCTGAAGACGTGATCTGGGTGATGCCCAACTCTTTCAGAGACTGCTTGAAAACATTTGACATGAAATTACTTCCCTGGTCTGACTGTACCTCCTTGGGCAGACCAAACTTTGTGAAGAACCCTAGCATTTCCTTAACCACGTTCTTTGCTGAGATATTTCTAAGTGGAATGGCTTCAGGATAACGAGTAGCCATATCAATCAGGGTCAACACATGAGAAAATCCTGAAGAAGTCTTAGGAAGAGGGCCCACAATATCCACCAACACCGGGTGAATGGCGCCTCAAAAGGAGGAATGGGAACTAGAGGTGCAAACTTTTCGGTCTGATTACACTTCCCCACAAGTTGACAGGTGTGACAAGACTTACAATACCAGGAAACATCCCTGAAGATACCTGGCCAGTAGAAGTGTTTCAAAATGTGTGCCACAGTCTTCCTCACTCCAAGGTGTCCTGCCAAACTGGAATCATGAGCCACTCTAATGATATCCTGCCTACAAACACGAGGGATGACAACTTGATGTACAACCTCCATTCACAGTCGGCTGATGCTGTTGGGGGTCTCCACTTCCTCATAAGTACTCCTGACTTTATATAATAACAAGTAGAAGCACCGGCTGACTCTTCCTCACTGCAAGAAGAGTTAGCTAGACCTTTCAACTCAGGGTGAGCAACCTGCAACTCAACCAACTCTTGACGAGACAAATTATCAACACTACGGGATACTGCCTCATCTGGTGAGTAGTCCAAATTAGCGAGAAAAGTGTCAGCTAGGATAACATCATCATCATCATTATCTTCTAAGTCACCAGTAACTTTAGACTTAGCCCTAGTGACAGCACATGCAGAGAACACATCAGGGACATCACAATCCTGGGCCGCAGCCACTGGCTCACTAGACAACTGAGGAGCTGGACACACTTGACTTCCACCAATATCATTTCCAAGTAAGAAAGTTACACCTGACATTGGGAGTGTCTCAACCAACCCAACCATAACGGAACCATTAACAAAACCAGACTCTAAATTCACTCTGCATAGAGGGACAGAGAAGTAATTATTCCCTACACCTTGTAAGATTACAGTTTCATCAGAGGAATTAACATTAGAGCCTAGAACACTGGTCAGCATAAGGGATTGGTAAGCACCTGTATCACGATATATTTTAACTGATTTCCTGTCATTACTGTCCAGAGGACTGACAAAACCTTCAGACAGGAAATTAGCACATGAACTCTTGAGAGTGTCACCCACGTTACTGCTCAAAAGAGGAGCTCCATCATGAGAATTTAATTTACCCCTCAAAGCAGGTTCATTTAACTCAGTTAAAGAATTCTGGGAACTCTCAAGGGTGGACACTAGACCAATTGACTGAATATTTAAAGACTCCTTTTTGTTCACATCACGCTGTCTCCTGAAAAATTTCTCCGTAGTATGACCAGGCTTACTACAATAAGTACATTTACTTTTCTGAAATCTAGAGGTGGAGCTGGTATTTACTTCCTGAGAAGCATCATCTTTATTCTCTTTCCTGTTACCTGTACTCTGAGTAGAGGCAACGTACTTACTCTCAGCTTTCCTTTTTTCTCTAGAAAATCTCTTGTGAGTGAGAACATATTCATCAGCTAAAACTGCAGCATCAGACAAATTATCTATTCTTTTCTCATCAAGATATAGGCTTACATCTTTATTAATACACCTTTTGAAGTCCTCCAGCAAAATCATCTGCTTAAATTTGTCAAAATCAGAATCCACATTCTTAGAATTTAACCACTGCTCTAACAGATCTTCTTTGATTTTTGCATACTCAACATGGGATTGCTTATCTTGCTTATAAGTTGTCCTAAATTTTACTCTATAGGCTTCAGGAACAGGCTCATAGGCCTTAAGAATCAAGCTCTTAACTACATCATAATTATCAGATTGATCCTGAGGCAAAGATGCATAAGTTACTTGAGCTTTACCAGTGAGAACAGTTTGAAGGAGTACTGGCCAATACTTTTTGGGCCAATTAAAACCTGTAGCTACCCTCTCAAACAACTGAAAATACTTTGTTAAATCAGATTCATTAAAAGGAGGGACAAGTTTAACATTTTTAGCCACATCAATATCATCAGAGCTAGATGATCAAGTTCCACCTTGTTTCATGCGATACTCATGGTCTGCCTGAATCCTGGCAAGTTCAATTTGTGCCTGAGCCTGTACCTGTGGCTCCTGAATACGAACATTAGCCTGAAATTCAGCCTCCTGAATACGAGCCTGAGACTCAGCCTCCTTAGCATGAGCCTGAAACTCAGCTTCCTTAACACGAGCCTCCTGCAGAGCTAGCTGTAACTTAGCTATTTCAATCTGCGTTTGCTCATTTGGAGGAGTTACATTAAACAAGCTTTTATTAATCATGCCAACAATTTGATCTTTAGAATGATGAGAGTGAACTGCAATTCCCAATTGTTGAGCAACAAGCTTAAGTTCATTCTTTGTTCTGTTTTCTACATCACACACTGTTTGCACATTTGACAAAAAATCTTTGGCTTCATCAAGCGTAGTAATATTAGACATCATGAATAAATCACAGTCGCAAAATATCAAGCAATATCCTTATGATAATATCCATATCCTGATAAGAGGTCGCCAAATTTATGTTACGGAACAAAGAAAGATAATGAACACTTTAAGTGAGAATACTAAAAATCACTACTGTCCCGTAAAGTTCCAGGTTCAAAACAAAAGAGTTAGGTAAAATTACAAGTTAAAGTTTAATGCTCAGACTAACAACAAAACATTCAGGACTCATAAGGATAATGTAATGGCAAAAAACAGGTTAAATATAAGGTTAACTGCAATAGCCTCTATTAACACGAAATTAGCATGAATAAATTTATCTAAGTCAGCGTGATAAAATGAGAATACCAGATAATACTCAGTGAATGCAAGATATATTATTACAGATACAAAATATTATTAAGGGCTGACACCCAAAACACATGAATCACAAAAACCTCACTAAGCCTAAGAACTAACACCTTACGCTACACAGTACATGAAAAAATGCAATAACAGTTATACTCAAATTACACAGCTGCTAGATGGTTGGAGACTTCCTGAGCACTCACAAAAATAACAACTGTACAGGGGAGGACAGAGATGTGAGCAAAATGAGTAGATCTAAGTGGCAATTAATGCAGAGACTGGGCTCATTATATAGGGGCCGGCAGAGCTTGATACAACTTGTAAGAAGGACGAGCAAATGAAGCCAGAGGGGACAAAGAGTTGACAATCCTGCTCTGAACAACAGAAAGAACGACTTACTCTACTATAAGAGGAGAAGGGGGTAGTGAGGTAGAACACGCTCGTGATCAAACATGCAACATACTGTACGTTAGAATTACACAAAGGATGATGAAATCGTAGGCTATGTAACAGTGTATAATAATATCTGTGTATACTATATTCGTGCATAATAATATGATTCGTGTAAAATATAATACGAAATCGGAAGCACTTTTGAATGGTTGGTTGCCAGGGTACGATAATGACAACCTCAGAGTCGTGCGCCGCGACTATAGTATGGTATGAGTCTGGAAAGCAATCTCTGAGAGAGAGGTAGAAACAGAACTTTTCTCATTTCTCCTTCGTCTTCCCTCACGTGTCCTCCCTTCCTCAACCAGCCTCTTGCAAGGAAAACTCAAAGCTTCGTGGGAATGTGAAGTGGGCAGCTGGAGGCTTACTGCTGAAGCTGGATGAGGGATGGACAACAAAGTAGGAGAGGGAGGACAGAGAATGTACTACTGGTAAAAGAAAGAAGAAACCAATTATATAATATAAGGGAAGGAGAGAGGATGTTTCACTAAAATTAAAGCTTCCCAACGGAATGCAGGATGGTCTCCACACAAGTCTGGTGTACTGATACACTTCTGTGCTAAATGACAATGATTGATCAGCATAGAAGAATTCATGGTCCCAAAATTTATGGGTTTACATGGTTTATGTGGGCTTACATGGTTTAACCTTTAACCTTACACTGCGGTAATGATACACAGCCAACACATGTTTGGATCAACATGTCCTTCAGTGACTGGGAATCAATTACAGAGACACAAGGCAATATTTTGCTGGGCTTATGGGGCTTTCTAACATCATACTGATTACTGTTGCATGCTATATCTCTGTACTACTTTTCTCATTTTTTAACCGTATTAATAATTTGCCCGCATACAGACGAAAAAAGATTACAAGTGTACACTCCAAATTGTTGACGGTCATTTATGGAACGCATGAGGTTACTGCGTATGGACAGAGAGAGAGAGAGAGAGAGAGAGAGAGAGAGAGAGACACACACACAGACAGACAGACAGACAGACAGACAGACAGACATGGGGGGGGGGAGAAGTAATAAAAGAGTGTCAAGTCGAGGGAAACGTGTGACAGAAAACAGAGAAGGGAGACAAGGAGCGAAGGAGGAAAGAGAAGGCGGAAGTCAACAAAGAAACAAGATGCTGAAAACATGCGAAGGAAGCACCAAGGAATATCAAACCAAGGATACCGATATTCGTGGAGAAAGAACAAATTAATCTAAAGAGAGAGATGCGAAATAAAAAACTGATACATGTAAGATTGTGCAAAGCCAATGACGCTGGGTACATTCAGCAGTGCTATATTTACTCTGAGAGTGAAAAAACAAACAATGCGGAAGAGGAGACAGTTTCTTTTAGTTCTCTGTGTAGTTTGTGACGGCAGTACGAGACTGAGCTTATGGTATCTGGGTCATAATGATGTAAATACCAAGTCAATCTGTACCTCACACACCACAATGAATTTCCCAAACTTCCTCACCAATATAACCCTGGCAGCATTTGTTGTGGCAGCCAGAACACGTCACTGAATTATAATAATGACAATTAACAATTTCTGTACGAGCTACCTCCATGCTTGGTCACGCCTTTTTCAAGCTGCAGGGGTCAAATACAGACTTCGTTAACCCTTTCACTACAAAGAATTCTCTCCTGCAATAAATTTGTCTGAATGCTGCAAGAAAAAAAAACTGAAAAAGACGTCAAAGACCTAAGGGCAAAGCAGGGATCCCGAGGCCACAGTCTTTGTACCGTATCTTGCTGCAGCATGATGGCCATTTTAACGGACAACACAAAACAGGACCTGAGGCGTAACTCAGGGGGATGTGGTGTGTGAGGCAGGGGGATGTGGTGTGTGAAGCAGGAGGGTAGGGTGTGTGAGGCAGAAGAGTGTGGCGTGTGAAAAAAGGGTGTGAGGGGTGTGAGGAAGGGGGTGTCGGTTATGGGGTATGAGACAGGGGTGTGTGGGGTGTGAGACAGGGGTGTGTGGGGTGTGAGGCAGGGTGTGTGTGAAGTGTGAGGCTGGAGGGTGTGAGGTGTGAGGTATACTAAGTAGGATTTGTATCGGATGGCAGGTATCAGCTCCCAGGGGATAAGAAGATGAAACACGAAAGGGCAGAAGCAGGCGTGGGCTGAGCTGCGAGTAGGTGGACTGGGAGAATGGTGGGTGAGGGTGGCCTGGGTGGAAGGAGGGAGTGGATGAGCTGAGGGGACCATGGAAATGGATGGAGTGGGAAGATGATGGGAATGGTTGAGCAGTGGGAATGGTGGGAGTGGGTGGGTTGTGTGGAAAGTGGGAGAGGGAGCGTTGTGTGAAGAGTATGAAGTGTGTGGAAGGTGACTGGGTGGAGAGAGGGAGTGGGTGGCTAGATGGAAGGTGTGCATGTATAGGTTAGGAGGAAACTGGGAGTGGGTGGGCTAGGTGGATGGGGAAAGTGTGTGGGCTGTGTGGAAGATGGGGGAGGGTGGGCTGGGTGGCAATTTGGTAGAGGGTGAACTAGGAACAGGATGGGATCGGCAGTGATGAAGGTGGACGGGACTCAGGAACAGAGCCTAACGGAAGATGTGTGAAAGTGTGGTGAGTGGAAAGAAAACTGCGATAAATCTTGGACAAAAAGAACGATGCAGAAAGAATGGAGAGAAGGACGCGAGTCGTGATGGAGGGGAGAGAGAGACACCATATCATTAAGACAGGATGGAGGGTACTGAAGCATATGGAAATCTACAAGGCTCTGACAGACATTATTTGTAGGATACAGCAAAACAAAGGGAGTGAAAGAGAGAAAAGTGTTTAGACAAAGCTGTGAGCTACTTACAAACATATGTATAATACCAAAATACATGGATAAACTCTGAGAACATTTTCACTTTGCAAAACTGAGGCTGGAGGTGGCATGCCTTCACACTGACAGCCATCCCGAACACTGATCACGCAGTGACAGTGGTGTTAGAAGTATCCTGGCGACGCCGCTGGCCAGACTGAGTGAGCAAGGCTGACACATATCCCTCCATCACATCCCTCACCTTGTCTTCTTTTATTCTGCTCACACCCTCCCCCACCCACACATCCCTCCTTCACCGCCCACAGCTTGTCCTGTCATACATTCCTCAAACCCTTCCCCACCTACACATCCCTCCTTCACCGGCGTTACCCTCTAATCTATCCTACATTCCTCAAACTCTTCCCCACCTACACATCCCTCCTTCACCGCCGTTATCCTCTATTCTGTCCTGCTCATACTCTCCCCCATCCACTCATCCCTCCTTCACCGCCCTCACCCTCTATCCTGCCCAGCTAAAGCCCTCCTTCACCCACACATTCCTCCTTCACCGCCCTCATCCTCTATCTTGCCCTGCTAACATCCTCCCTTACCCACACATCCCTTCTTCACAGCCCTCGTCCTCTGTCCTGCCCAGCTAAAACCCCCCTTCACCCACACATTCCTCCTTCACCGCCCTCACCCTCTATCCTGCCCTGCTAACATCCTCCCTCACGCACTCATCCCTTCTTCACAGCCCTCGTCCTCTGTCCTGTCCTGCTCACACCAGAAAGCACAGAGGGATGCGGTTCTGAAACAGTTAAGCTGCGGGAGGGTACTCTTAACAATGGTAGGAAGGAGAATCATTAGCGGATTAAGGATAATTGAAATGATGCTGCTGGACAGAGTGCGAGACTACAATAAGATGACGAGAGAGAGAGAGAGAGAGAGAGAGAGAGAGAGAGAGAGAGAGAGTGGGATTGGGCGTGTATGTGAAGAAAGGAAAGGAAAGGAAAGGAAGAATTGATGACAAGATGTTGGAGAGAGGATAGGATCTGTATAAAGGTGAGGGGAAAGGGGGACGGAAGACCAGAACCGGAGTGCAGGGAATGGATGTGTATGGAGATGGGAGAATAAAATACAGAAGTTGATGGGCAGAGAAGAGACAAGCAGGGAAGCGGGATGGCAGCCTATGTGCGTTGAAGAGGGTAAGGTGGTGATGAGTGGCAATAGTATGAGAGGAGGGTAGTGGTGGTGATGAAACACCAGGTACGAGGTTGAGTTGTTCTTGGAACCCCGTGCTCATGTCACTGTGAACCCAGTGAACTGCAGGAAATTGACGACTTCAACTGGTCGCTCACGGAGGTTATTTGTTATGTTGAAGGACTCTCTGCGTTGTGATACTGAGACGGGTGTGGTGAGTAAGTGTGATGTGGTGTGGGAGGTGCACTAGAATGTAATTAAAATGGATTGTTTGTAAGCTGCATTTTGTGCTGGTATTGCAGTGGGAAAGGGTGATGGCAGCATCGTAGTCTAGTTAGGTGTTCTCGTGTCTCTCTAGATAGGGAAGTTTGAGAGGCATAAGTCTGGTGGTGGTTCTTGAAAGATACTCTTCAGCTGAAGGTGTTGGATGGCGGTGGGGGCTGAGTGTTTATATAATTATGTACTTATGAACTATACTGTAGAGTAGACAAGGGTGGATGTTGCTGAAATTATCTGTATAGTGATTTTTTTTTCTTTATAGATAGGGCTGATCCAACATGAAGCTACATAGGTGGGATGGGGGTTGACATGAAAAACAATGCCTCTCATATTCATGACCTGTTCGATTGGAAGTTTTTTCTTGATGTAAATGATCTACTGTTGTGGTTTGGGTGCATCCTATTATTGTTCTTAGGACCCTGCTTTGTGTTTCTTGAAGCCTATCCGTGTTTGTGTTGGTTTGTGTTTATGTTGGGGCTAAGCATGGGTTAGTATAGTTTATGGCTGTTCTAAATAACTATTTAAGGATTCTTTCTCCATAAGTAGTGCTTGTGAATGCCTTCAAGGCATCGAGTTCAGCAAAGCAAACAGGAATACAAAGGAAAGTAAACGGCTGTAGACCTAATGGTCGGGGCTGTAAACCCAATGGTCCTTTTGGGGTATTCATCATCTATCTATCTATCTACAGCGAGACGCCATAATTCCATAAGGGGTGGCCGTTGGTCACTGAGTTAGTTGTTTTACGAAAAGGGGCACTAACCCTCCACCAACCCACTTGCTCACTTATAGGTATTCGTCATAGTTTACATAGTTACACACAAACTGTCCCGTGACCAGCAAATGGGACAGCGACCGTGACCTACAGTGAAACTAGGTTAAAGACGACCTGTTCAACACTACTGCACTAGGAGGCATCTCTACTATCCTGCAGTGCCACGTCTCTTGTCTTCCTACTGCTCATTTTTATTCAACTTTGCAGCGTATGAGAAGCACACACAAAAAAATCATTAGCAACGACCGTTTAACTGATTTCCTATGTTTGCACTACACAGGGTGGTGAGATCTTGAGTTACTTTTCTGACAGTTGGGGAAAGGATTTAAAGGAAAAAGAAAGTTTCGGGTAAGAGTACGCAATACAACTGTTGTTATGCCATGGAGCCACAACACTTTTCCTCCAATATATAGACGTTGGGTCTGAAAGCCACGTTCCTAACCAGTACGTGTATATACGACTTTACGAAACACAGAGGAAATGTGGATATTGTTCTTCTCCCTCTTCACAGACAGAAAATGGAGAAAAAAAAAAAAGACGGTAAATTAGCCGAAGCATAGTGGAGAGGTACTATTGCGGCCAGGAGTTCTTAGCCACCCTCGTCCAGCCAACCCGTGAATGTGGCAGCGTCGCATTCGATGCATTTCTGTCGAAAAATATCCCTTCAGCTTTGGGCTTGTACTAATGGATAAAGCAATAGTACTACTTACTTTGAAGGTTTGACTCTGATATCACGAATATATCATAATGATTATTTAATAACTTGTTTCTCGTACAGAGCCAAACAAGTGACAAATATATATATTTGGTTCCACTCCAACACGTCCTATAGGTTTGAACCAGCGAACAGAGTGAACAAGTTCGAAACATTCATTTGTTAACAGAAGAGAGAGAGAGAGAGAGAGAGAGAGAGAGAGAGAGAGAGAGAGAGAGAGAGAGAGAGAGAGAGAGCGTGTATGGTGGGAGCCTGTGAATTTTGGAATAATGAGGTGGAGGCAGACTGGCGCAGGGAAATGCAAGGGGTGGGAAACCCTGGATTTCTGTGATCCATTGAAAACAGGCCGCAGTGTGATTATTTCTTCCATCAGTCACTAGAACTTTCATTGCTTTGTGATAAATTTTTTTAGGATTGCTTTCGTTGAAGTAATGAATTAAGAGATAAATGCTGTTGGTTTAACAAAAAACTGTGCTTAAGAAAGTAATTTGCCTCTCTGTCCAGAGAGAGATATCCAGTTAATGAGAAAAATACTCATGAGTTTGCCAAAAATCTCCAGGTGCCAACCATCAGAGAGAGAAAAAAATGCGAACATAAGGCATTTAACAGAAGTTACGCGGCCTGCCAAATCATTTGACAAAGTCTACTGGCGTTACCCAGAATAAAACCCATCTTTCATTATGTCCGACGAGACGTTATCGTGGGATTAAACTCCTTCATCAGCCAAAGGAAAGATTCCCTGTTTAGCTCGAGCAACTTATTTACTCATATCGCATAAAATCATGTGTATGTAGCCGGAATGAAGCCCCTTATCTACGGCCTGGCACACTCCCTGTAAAGAGTACCCGGTACTATTTTCTACCGACAGACTGAGTTAAGCGGTGAGACTCATCTTTCGTGTAAGGAAATCCACCCCGCCTGTGTGTGTGTGTGTGTGTGTGTGTGTGTGTGTGTGTGTGTGTGTGTGTGTGTGTGTGTGTGTGTGTGTGTGTGTGTGTGTGTGTGTGTGTGTGTGTGTGTGTGTGTGTGTGTGTGTGTGTGTGTGTGTGTGTGTGTGTGTGTGTGTGTGTGTGTGTGTTGAATTGAGTCATCTGACTTGTGGAGCATGGTATGCGGGTTGGTAGGTTGGTGACTGGGTGGGTGGATTGGTTAGCGTAGGCTGGTTGTTTCACAGGCGGATTAGGTGGAGTGGGTGGGCGAGAGGGAGGGGAAAGGGTTGTTGGGCTGGTTAAGTGGGGTGGAGTGGGGTTCGTGCATTAAGTGGGGTGGGTGGTGGGGCTACTAGTAGGACAAGGCAAGAGACGGGTTTGGGTCGTCCTACTTTTGAGACATTCTGTATTGAGTAAGGTTGTGGGTATGTGCGTTGATGGATGGGTATGTAGGTGGATGGACGGATTGTGGGAAAACAGGCCACTGGGACTAGGTGATATGAGTTAATGTCCGAGTTGGGAAGAGTTCAGTGTCCGGAAAATCAGTCCACAGGGGATATTATTCTGGAATTATGCTGAAGTAGGTATATATATATATATATATCCAGTGGGTTACAACAGGTCCATCGTGCAATACGTCTGTTGGTCAAGAGGTCTGTTGCAACTGCACGCATCAGTGGGTGATATAACCACGTCGGATAACAGGTTTATGGGGAAAATAGGTTCATTTATGAAAAACACATCCATGGGTATACGACCATGCAGGAAACCTGTATCCATGGACAGATTCAAGGTCGACGGAAAAATTGGTCCGTGGGGAGAAAATACATCAATGGGGAAAATTAGTTCGTGGGAAAATAGGTTACGTAGAAAAGTACAGTAGGCGTCTTTGAAAAAAAAAAAAAAAAAAGTCATTAAGGAAAATAGATCCATGGAGGATTGTGCTCGGAGTGGTGAAAATGTCCATTGCTAATAATATTCATGGGGTGAAAATAGGTCCATAGGGGCACACACGTACTGTAAACATACATGGAATATTTAAAATAAGTGGGACCTAAAATATCCAACTTTTAACAGCGACCGTTGCCTGGAATTAGGCTTACCACTGCACACCTTGGACCAAACAACCATTACCCAGACCCTATTACCACTTCGTCATCCAGTTATTATATTTCATAATTTACCTTCATTTAGTCATTTAGGCATAGAAAGCCAACCGAAACGAAAGGAAAAATCCCTGTTTAATTGTGCTGAGCACCTCATTTCTCCACCTCATTCCTCTAAAGTTCACTAGCACCCACTATTCTCTCTCTCTCTCTCTTCTGTTAACAAATGAATGTTTCGAACTTGTTCACTCTGTGTTCGCTGGTTCAAACCTACAGGACGTCATGGAGTGGAACCAAATATACATATTTATCACTTGCTTGGCTCTATACGAGAAACAAGTTATTAAATAATCAGTATGATATATTCGTGATATCAGAGTCAAACCTTCAGTGTAAATATTACTATTGCTTTATCCATTAGTACAAGCCCAAAGCTGAAGGGATATTTTTCGACAGAAGTGCATCGAAGGCAACTTCTGCGCTCGTGAATGCGACGCTGCCACATACACGGGTTGGCTGGACGAGGGTGGCTAAGAACTCCTGACCGCAATAGTACAAGGTGGGAGTGGGGCTGGATTACAGTGAAAGTGATGGTGGTAGTGGTGGAGGAGGTTGTGCGGTGTTGCTTGTGATGCCTATATAGTAGCCGATCTATTGAGGTGCTAACCAATAATGTAGGTTTAGGCCTGACTCTATTATTCAATTAGTTTTGGTGGGGCGGTAAAAAAAAGACCAGAGCAGCAGTGACATTGATGGAGGTGAAAGGGGAATAGAGAGAGGCTGACAGTGACGGCGGAGAAGGTAGGGAAAGAGAAGGCAGATGATGGTTGTTATGGTTCTAATACTGAAGGATTAAATATGTATGTGGTGGTGAGGATGGTTTCTATTTTGAAGGTGGATATGATGATGATGGTAACAATAGTCTTAACCACTTCATAACGATGAGATGGGGAGGCAGGGGTGAGGTGGTGAGGCAAGAGTGAGTTGGGGGGGCAGGGATAAGGTGGAGAGGTAGAGGTGAGGTGAGGTGAGGAGGCAGGAAGTTTGAGTTTCTGTAGTAGGAGGAACTGTACTAGAAGTAAAGGCAGACAATATGGAGGAAAAAGCAGTGAAAAGATTACAAGATAAAAAAGTAGTGAGAGGGAAGGAAGCCACAAGACAAAGAGGACAATAAAGAGAAAATTAGCTCTTCAAAGGTAACAGTATGAATCATTTGAGATTATGAGTGAAAGGCTTCCCTATTCGTTGATTTCCAAGGCGTCTGCTACAAGAAAAATGTTCAAGAGCGGAGAGGGAGAGTGGATACGAGGAGAAACAGCCAAAGGGACCGGAAGTAAGATGAGCGAGAGAGGACCGAGGGGAAAAGACGATGCAAATAAAAGGGAGTGAGGAAAAAGGAGAGAGGACCTGGTCTGACTGAAAGAAACAAGAGGAAGTATAAGTAGTAAGGCGACAATAATCGAAAAGAATGGGTGAAAGAGAATACAAGGAAAGCGAACGTGAGACAGTACAGCAACAAACTGTGGTGAAGAGCATGGTAGATGGCAGAGGAAAATGAGGAAGAAAATGGGACAACCAAATCTATACGATAGACAAAGGTTAACTGACAGCTGCAAAATGAGTCAAAAGTTGACGGAAGGAAGCGAGAGACCAATAAGCCGTGAACTGAAAGGAGACACTGACCACGATGAGTAAGGAATGCAACAGGGGAGGCTGAGGGGAGGTGCTGACAGGACCAAGAGGAGACACACACAACAACAAAGGGAGGGTCTAGAGGGTCAATATAATCGAATGAATGGAGCTCCTGTATCAATAACCAACACAAGGAAATAACATGCTTAGTTTGAAAGACTGTAGGGCTGGGGCGAGGCAGGAAGGCAGTCTGACGTAACGTGACGAAGTAGCCTAGACGTACGATTAATATGGGGAGACAGGGGACGGTGATAAGGAAGACGAAGTAAACTGGAAAGGCAGGGGAGGAAACAGGAAGGCAGAGGTAAACTGGAAAGGCGGGGGAAGAAACAGGGAGGCAAACTAGGAAGGCAGGGGAGGAAACAGTTAAGCAGAAGTAAACTCAGGAAAGAGAGAGAGAGAGAGAGAGAGAGAGAGAGAGAGAGAGAGAGAGAGAGAGAGAGAGAGAGAGAGAGAGAGAGAGAGAGAGAGAGGAGAAAAGGCAATGGAATAATACTGTGTGTAAAGACGTCTTTGCTTCGTCTCCATCTCATTTCCCTCTTCGTTCTCTACCACAGCCTGCCATCCACACTGCTTCACATAGCTGACATTATTGTTTTAACACTTTTAATGTACGAAGTCCTTTCGCTTAATAAATTCATCTGGTTGTAGAAAAAATAATTTAGAAAAGTGCCCATACTGTGTAAGGGCTGAAGGTTTTTTATTCCCTCAAACACAGAGCTTTTTCAAGAGACAAACATAATTCATATAATCGTGTTGAAGGGGTAAAGGGTAAAGTTCCCATTGTCGATTTGTAATGAAGCAACATATGATACACATACATACACACACACACACACACACACACACACACACACACACACACAAATATAAACAATATTAACTAGAGTTGTGGTTAACGAAGAGAAATTAACCGAGAGAAGATTACTAACAAGGTTTGCCGCGCTTGCCTTTTAGCATGCAGACTTGTCCTACCCACAAAAACCCAGTTTGATGAAGGATTAGGAGGAGAGAGGGGCGGAGAGTGGTGATGACTGAGGGAGGGAGGCGGCAGTGGTAATATATGGCAACATTAATTAGGCGGAGGGAGGGTGGACGGGATATGGGAGCACTAGTTACACAGAGGAATGATGGATGGGAGACAAGAGGAATAAGGGGTATGATACGGCAGCTGAAATGGAAACTTTTGTTACCCTGACCCTAATTCCCCCGTCTCGTCCTAACTCAATGAAACAAGAGAGAAAAGAACTCCTTTCTTTACCATTCTTGTCTTATTCTCGTAAACATCTAGTATGTATGAACACAATCAGCCCAGTATAGTCCAACCGACCTGGTGCAGTTACGTTCTTTCCTTACCCTATTAAGTACCATTCCTAAATGAAGCTGGAACACAAACGGATTTAATAATCTGGTAGTAATTAGCTTCATACTTCTGTACCATTCTGGGCAAAGTTAGGAAAGCTACAATAATCATTCGTTATCCAAATGCGTTCAGGTACCTGCTGCCGCCGCTGTCACTTTCTGGCGAGATTAAATTTTGACTTTGACTTTTCTCCTGACCCTCCTCCCCCTCCCACCCACCACCCACCCACCAGAGGAGGTGTCCGCTCTGCAGACAGTATATGAGCGGACCTGGTGGTGGCGGTGGTACTGATGTACAGTATAATGATGGCTGTGGATTCATCTTTGGTGTAAATATCTGAGCACCACACAGGGACACAAAATCAAGCTTCATATGCACGAAAGCTGAGCCTCACGCTGTCGATCGTAATGTTAGGGGTCAGAGCAAAAGAAACACTATAGAAACTATAAATCAATTGATTCTTATGGAAACCTGTTACCAAGGATGACATAAATTTCATCGGAGAAGCAACAGGAGACATGGACAGCATCTCCTAAGGTATAAAAATTTCACAAAATTCACAAAAACTGAAGATGCCCCAAGTTATGCCAGAACTATCAAACCAAAACACTGTATGCCGTTATTACACTTCTAAAAACCTTACATTTACTGGTTCACCTGTTACACAGATCCATGACACAGTTCCCTTTCATAATTAATCTACCATCATTTCAACCCAGGTCATCACGGCTACATTGTCCTTCTTCATCATCCCTCCTCTTCACGCCATCACCCATCCTTGCCTGCCGTTACATATTCTTCCCGTCCTACCTCCTGCAGTACCTTCTTTTTCTTCACCACCCGACCATTTTAAAAAATCCTGAAAAAAGTAAATAATTGCAGAAAGAATCATTGTCCACGAATAAGAACAGCCCACTCTGAAGAAAGAGTTGCTTAATTATGCAAGCAGATTTACTAAAAACAAGCCCTCCCCCCTCCAACCACACACACACAACTCATTTACATGTTTGTCTGTGTTCTGGTGTGGTGGGGGTTGTTGGTGCCACAACTTCCCCAGCACTCACAGTTTTCTCTCATAATTATGCCGCATCATTCTACTTCTCCCCCCCCCCTCTGATAAACGATATTCTGGCTTTCGCCCTATTAACAAAGGAAAATATTCACAGGTACAGCAAGGCAACTGATGGTGCTGGATGTATCATTCTGGTTTGATTCGGTTTAGGTCTTTCCGACCGATTTCTATTCTTATCTAGCCTACAGCTCTTCTGATGCTGAGTCTGAATATGTGTTTCAGTGTATATATGTATATATGCACGGCCCATACGTCTGTAATGTGTGTATGTGTTTATACAACAAACTCTGCACCTGGTAATCGTTTTTTCTTACAAAACTTCGTACATACAAACACTGGAGGGGGACAGCAGATGAAGCTAAAAGTTTGATCAGTACCAAAATAAACGTGCCATTAGAACCATTTAACCTTCGATTTTTTATTCTGGACAGAAAACGTTCCAGACGGTGAAGAAAGATGGGAAGAAAAGAAGCAGTAAAGCATTTTTTAAAAAATGGTAAAAATAAAATCTAAACTATCACACACCTTAACTAACACTTGGTCCTCTCGCTCGCTCTCCCACCCATACTGATTCACTTGCCGAAATATTATTGAGTACTTTCACTCTCCAATGATAAGGCATTTTCATTGCTCAACAAGGAAGCGAAAATGATGGGTAACAATTAAGAACTGGTGAAAATCGGTATAATAGAGGAGACAAGGAGAGGAAGTATGAGAATGGGAGGGAACAGACACACACAGGAGTATATATTTATCATGTGTGTGTGTGTGTGTTGTTCTCTCCGACAAGGAGAATATGTTTTCATCCCGGTTTGTATGTTAGTTTGTCCCTTTGTTAGCAGGATTACTCAAAAACTAAAACAGGGATTTGGACTAAATTTGGTGGGTAGATAGCCCATGTCCCAGGGAAAAATCAGTTAACTTTTGGGACTGATCCGCATCGTACTGCAGATTCAGGATCCGAAAAACTCTTTTTCCGAAACCCTAATCAATGATGAGAAAACCTAACCTATTATAAAGAGTGTTTGGAAATTACACTGCCCTTGTCGGACAGATGCGCTCCACTGAGAGCCCTTCTAGTTGTTGTTGTTATTGCTTACGCCTGATGGAATTTATTCAGAATGGGGAGGGACCACTTCCTGAAAAATCAAAAAGTCAGACCCAACCTGCAGTAACCTGTACAGTATCAGGGCGGCCTCTGTATATTAGCCTGGCAACAATGTGATCATATCTGCCTGCAGCTTAGAGCCGAGGACTCTGTTAATACGCTGCTAACAACACTACAAAGGCACAGACGAAGCACATGAAAGGAGGGGACAGAAGCCATGTGGACAAAGATGCAGGGAGAAAGAAGGGAAGGATACGAGGGAACAATAGCTAAAATGATAAAGAAGAAGAAGCGACACACACACACACACACACACACACACACACACACACACACACACACACACAGAATGAGAGAGAGAGAGAGAGAGAGAGAGAGAGAGAGAATTTCGTGCAGGAGTATAAGCAGGGTAGACTGATATATTAACTGGAAAAAAGAAATGGTGAATAACAAACAGAAAAAAACGGAAAGGTATAAATGCTCAAGTGGTGACTAATGAAAAATCGGGCGGCATATGGATTATCAAAGGGCTCAAAATATTTAACGAAAAGTTGCCTGTAAAACTTGTGCTAGTGTTTTGCTTCACCCTGATCCGTCGAATGGACTACGTACAACTTGTACTCTCACAGGTTCCGTTCACAGAGGCGCCACGGTGTCCGTACCACCAAGTGAGTAGTGGTCGTGAATCAACCACAACTAAATTTGTGCGGCTACCATGGCAACCAACACATTACCCTGCCATTACTGTTGACATCATTCATGTAAATTTTTTGACATTTAAAAGGTTGAAGAAATGAAAAAAAGTGCAAACTTCTGTAGGGATGTAACGACTTCTGGATTTCAGACACTAGAAGGATTAGTTACGGGAGAATAACTGTTGGTGAGATCCAAGCAAGAGTAGGAAGGGGAGTGAGAGGAGAGGCGGGATCATTTCCCTCCCTCCCTCTCTCCCCAAGAACACTTATGTCAGATTCTCCCTTGTACCATTCACTTTAATTTAAAAATATTTGAATACATAAGGTAATCCCTCCATGAGCAGTTCACAACTCAGTCCCGCTCTGTGTTAAAACTGGTTACGAGGGTGGCAGTAGAGCCTGGATCTGCAGCCACCGGGGTACAACTGAGTAAGAGGGTGGCAGTAGAGACTGGACCTGCTGCCACCGGGGTACAACTGAGTAAGAGGGTGGCAGTAGAGCCTGGACCTGCAGCCACCGGGGTACAACTGAGTAAGAGGGTGGCAGTAGAGCCTGGATCTGCAGCCACCGGGTTACAACTGAGTAAGAGGGTAGCAGTAGAGCCTGGACCTGCAGCCACCGGGGTACAACTGAGTAAGAGGGTGGCAGTAGAGCCTGGATCTGCAGCCACCGGGGTACAACTGACACCCCGTGATATAACAGAAAATTAAGGAAACTTGCTTAATCTAAGCGGTGGTATAACACATTTAAATGTTAAGATCAGTCTGTACTGTGATAATAGAGGATACATAATGAAACAGTTTTCCTTTAGCCTACTTTGATTTTTCGCAATTTTTCAAACCTCCCTCCCCGCAGAACTCGTCTTTTCATTAGAATTTTTAATTATTCTGAGTTGTGGCACGATTTAAGGGTGCGGACTGATCTTAAAATTTAAATGTGTGTTATACCAACACTTAGATTCAGCAGGTTTCCTTAATTTTCTGTTGTATTACAGAGTGTCGGAGATTTAAAGGAATTGTTCGAATGCTGACCTTGACTTGGACTGTTACAATACTTTGTTGACTCAATATATCTCCTTTCCTACGAAAATTTCATTGTTGATAAGTACGAAGTATATAACGGATTTCTTATTGTTTTTGACGATTGTATTGTCGACAAACTCAGTATCATTTCTGATAATAAAAAGAGTATCAGTTTTAGCAACAACGAAATCGAACAAACACCTCCAGCCAATCAGAATCTCGGCAGGAACAGTGTTGCCATACATGCCTGGCCAGATTAATTGGTATGAGGTCTAGTAGAGCCTGGACCTGCAGCCACAGGGGTACAACTAAGTAAGAGGGTGGCAGTGGATCCTCCCGGTAATGGCAAAATTTCTTGGTTCCTCCTCCGACAATCTCCACAAAGTTTCCCTGAAGAGTTGCCAGGCTATTCTACCACAACACAGAGGGGTGTGTTCTTGTTAGCGTAGAAGGTTCTCTGGCACTTACTGCTTATCAATGTGTTGTTTATTATGGCACATTAATAATGCAGTTTGCATTTAGGCTAATTGTCTATATCATAATAATGAAAAATACACAGAATTAAATATCTGGTATAATATGAAATAATGAATTGCGCAGGATAAGGAGCTACAAAGATTTCTAATATACAGGAAACCAATGTACTGATGTGTCTCAACAAAACTTTATAAAGTACTGGAGCTCTCCAAGCACTTCCGAGGTTATCTTAATATCCCTCTTCACATGTGTTATATATTAAATTAACAGTCCAGTCTTTAGCTGTGTGCTGGCAAAGTGAATCTACTAACTGGCAGGATTAGAGAGCAAAGAATGAAAGAAAAGGACAGTAATGAAACTTGTAAAAAGATAGTAGGACGGGTAATAAAGGAATAGCATTATTACAAGAGGAAGAGGAAGAAGAGATGTACAGGTACTGTACAGGTTAATGATTTATAAGTGTAGTGATTACAGACATCTGACATCCAATAGAATCATCGTTAGTTATTATACCAGCTCAAATGAGAAGAGACAGCAAGGGGAATAAATATATAGGCTCTATCCCAAGTTCTTGCTTTTTTTTTTAATACAATAATTCTTTTACGTTCATTTGTCTGAAAATATACAAGTACATCCAGGAAAAAGTGCAGGAAAAGAAGTGTATGTCATGTAATTTCGTTTACATGTAATTACTGTCTGAAATACAAAAATTCCCACTGATCCCATTGCCCGACACTTTTTGTTAGTATAAGGGAATATTGTATTTCGTGTTTCAGGTATGTTGCAGAGAGTGGGTAAAAAAAAAAAAAAAAAAAAAAAATGCGGGGATGTCTGGTACTGGGTGAGGTTTTAATTTTGCTTGGCCTGTTAGGTGCTGGAGGTGTCACTGATATACATAAAATTATAATCGTCTGTTTTGAGGCAATAAAGAAAAAGTAAATCCTAAATAAACTAAGTAAACTCACATCATACTGAGCATGACCATAATTTAGAAATCCTTGTATACTTAGTACCGTAACTACTCACCCTAACACATGATAACTCAATAGTCAAGGGGTAATTAAGTCTGGAATATCTATGACATCAGGGCGTTAACTAGAATTAAAACTTTTAGAACATCCATGTAATTAATAGGTTCAATTCCAACACAAGTTTCGACTCCCTCCACTCACATCTGAATTGTGTTTCATCTCTAACAAGCCTTTTTCCTATACCGCAAATCTCTCTCTCTCTCTCTCTCTCTCTCTCTCTCTCTCTCTCTCTCTATGTCACTCATCTTGCCACTTAGGTTGCCCTCCACACACATCAGCTACAAGCTTCTCCTCTCCCCTCTTATTCCTCATTTTGTGCTCAGTATCAAGCCCTTCTCGCTTTCACATCCACTCCCACCTCCACACCTCTCACACTCACTACCACCATCTCACTAGCCATACTAAGTGCCACTCCCTCAACCCCAAACCTTCACATTCACTGCCACCCCTCTCAACCTCACTGTTACCCTACCTTAACCCTCTCACCCTCACTGGTACTTCCTTTCACCTTTCTCACCCTCACTGTTACCTCTCTTAACCTTTCTCATCCTCACCGTTACCCCCTTCACCTTTCTCATCCTCAGTTACCTCCCTTAACCTTTCTCATCCTCACTACTGCTTCCCTTCACCTTTCTCATCCTCACTGCTACCTCCTTTCACCTTTCTCACCCTCACTGCTACCTCCTTTCACCTTTCTCACCCTGACTGCTACCTCCTTTCACCTTTCTCACCCTGACTGCTACCTCCTTTCACCTTTCTCACCCTGACTGCTACCTCCTTTCACCTTTCTCACCCTTACCGTTAACCCCCTCTCAACCTCAGTCACAGGATCCCCCTCCCTCACCCTCACTGCTGCCTCCTCACCCTCACTGCCCTCCTCACCCCCTCCTAGTGGTGGGTGGTGGTGTCAGGACTCCAAAATATCATAAATAATAGCTAATAGCATAGATGTAATCTAGAAGGTTGTCAGTCATGACTAGGGCCGGCAGGAAATATCGTTTGCACATTCTCTCTGAAGAATGTGCAGTCTGCACCTCATGACGCCTGATAGGAATACACACATACACACACACAGGCTTCTAGAACAACCGTATAATCCACGTGACAAAAGCTGTCAAATATGAGAGAGAGGTAAGAAGAAGACAGAAGGAATTTAGGAGGCTGGAGAAGAGAGAGTGAAAAGGGGTGGTCTAGCGAGAGAGGCTGCGAGAGAGTTAGCAAGCATAAAACCGTTCTCACCTCAATACACTCATGTGAGACAGTATAAAATTTTGAGATATTCCCTCTGAAAAAATAAGCCACAATCAAACCCCTGTATTCATCTTTATCATCTCCTGTCACTGACTACAAGTGAACTGAGGTTATCTCCTCACATATCTGCTCACTATTACCTACAGCTTGGCTACGACTACAATATAATCAATTACAACACCGATATATTATTTTGGTGGCAGTGGTGGGATAAGGATTCCCCCCTCACCCTCACATTCGCTGCTGCCTCCTCACCGTCACTGCCCTCCTCACCCCCTCCTAGTGGTGGGTGGTGGTGCTATGCATAGCAGTCGTGCCATGTATAGTGGTGGGTAGCGGTGCTATTTATATGGTAGTGCTATGTGTAGTGGTGAGTGGTGGTGCTATGTGTAGTGGTGGTGGTGTGTGTAGTGGTGGTGCTGTGTGTAGTGGTGGTGCTGTGTGTAGTGGTGGTGGTGTGTGTAGTGGTGGTGGTGTGTGTAGTGGTGGTGCTGTGTGTAGTGGTGGTGATGTGTATAGCAGTGGTGAAAGTATAATGGTGGGCGGTGGTGCTATGCATGGTAGTGATGCTATGTATAGCGGTAGGTGACCGTGCTATGTTGAGCACTGTAACTACACATTCAATTGATAACTACAAGGGATGCAATGAAAAACTTCAAGAAAAAACAAGAGCTATGCCGAAATATTCCTAAAATTAACAAGGAAATGCACCGCAGATTGAAAATGATGTTTAGTGGAGAGAGAAGGAAAGATGATAGGGACAATGAGGACGGTGGATGGGAACGAGATGTGGAGGGGTGCGAGAGGTGAAGAGACAAAAGTCCTTGATGGAGAGGGAGACAAATGGTGGTGCAAGTTTACAGTGACTGAGGAGCCATAAGATATACGAGGAGTGTGTGACAATCTAGGGTACAGGAGGCTCAAGGGTGGTATGGATAGGGCAGAGGTAGAGGGGAGAAGCATGAAAAGCAGAGGAGGAAATATGACATGATAGAAAAGGAAGGAGAAAAGGGAGAGATGGGAGAAGTAAATGTGAAATACGGATAAGTTGAGACAAGGTGAGGAAGTAAGGAAAGAAGTGAAACGATAAGAGTGGCTGAGGATATGAGTGAGCTAAGCCAGAAAGTAATTGGAATAAGGAAAGGAGAAAAAAAAACTTGGCAGGAAAAGCAAAGCAAAATGGTAGCTGCAACAATAAAGGTAAAGAAGGAGGACCTAGTTTTGAGGAGGCAGTCAGGGGAAATATGAAGAAAAGGGACAGGACAAGAAGACTGAAACGAGTTGCGGGTAACAAGTTCAAAGGAGAAAGATTGGAGACAGATGGAGGTGGCTGCGGTGTGAAAGAACACACAGAGAAAGACACAGGGCAGAGACAGGAACTGTCAAAGGTAACGACGTAAAAAATAACCAACGTAATCGGTAGATAATCGTAGTGAGAGAACTGGGAGGAAAGGGGAGTGTAAGATATGAAAATAAAATACGAGCGCGAAGGGAGCTGCAAAGAATAAGCGCAAAGGTGTAAGATAGGAAAAATGGAGAAAGGAGAGAAATAATAATAAGTCTGAGAAACAAGAACATCGGGAAGGACTGTGAGTGGCAAGTGGTGGAACGGAAGAAGGGTAGGGAAGGTAAGATGAGCGAGAAGGGAAAAATGCGACTGAGGGAAAACGAATAAATGGAAAAGAATGAAAGAAAAAAAGACGAGAGCAAGAGTAGGAAGGGAGAAGAGAGAGGGAAATAGAAGGATAGGGAAAGTAGAAGGAGGAAAGGGGAGGAAGACAGAGAGGGATGTTGGATATAAGGAAGAGATCAGAAAGAAAGAAGGAAGGGAAAGGGGAGGAAATTGAAAAAAAGCAAGAGATGAAAGGGAATGTAATAAGACAGTGAAAAGAAACAAGAAAGGACATAAAGAGTGGAAATTGAAAAAAGCAAGAGATGAAAGGGAATGTAATAAGACAGTGAAAAGAAACAAGAAAGAACATAAAGAGTGGAGGGAAGAAGGAAAAGCAAAGAGGAAAGGAAAGGAAAGAAAGGAAGGATGACGGGGGGATGAGAATGGAGAAAAGAGAAGGAGAGAAAGAGGAACAGGAAGGATGGAAGAAAGAAGCAAGACAGCAAAGTGTAATATGCCTCAGGGAAGGACTTATGTGACCTCTTAGGAACCTCCATTACCCAAGCTGTATTACACTGCTGTTATACTGACCACATCACAGCACGTCACACCACAGCACACTACACCACACCACATCATACCACACAATAGGCACGTCACCCTATTTCACATCACATCACATCACATCACAGCCAAGTCACATTCACACCAGACCAGCCCACACCGCAATACACTACAAAACACAGCAGTTTTGTCACACACCATACTACAGCTTCGCTTATCCATATCCTCCACCTTCACCATCAAAATCACACCCCACAATCATCCTCATTCCATGTCTTTCCCTTGTCTTTTCCGGTTCATTCTGCTCCTTGTTATCTTCACTTCCTTCATTTTTTCCCGGCTTAGCCATCCTGGCCGACACCTCCCGCTATGGAAAAAAATTCGGAGAAATGTCTAAAGTCAAGTCTGAGCCGGAGGTGAGGGTGGGACACCAGATACTGCGGTGTCTGCCTTTGACCTGACGTTATTCTTTTATGTGAATTGAAATCAGCTGCCTAATTTGATTCCTAACGGAAAGAAATCTATCGCTTTCTGTCCAGCCTTAGCCGTCGTAGTTCCACATCACAGCTCTCTATTCCACATGTGTCAGTGTAACTGGTTCCTCTTGTAACTTTTTCCTTTTTTGTGGTGCTCTGATTGGATGGTTATAAAAACCTGTGTTATGGCATAGTGATGTGGCGAGCTCACCCACAGACACTTGTGCAAATAGCTTCGTAATTTTCCGCGACAACACGTGGGGAGCTGGATTGGGAATCTTACACATTTTTTCAACCAGTACCCAAAATTTATCTGATAACCCTCGATCCCCTTAAAATTGCTTCCGACACCTGTCCAATGCTCTGTCTTAACATGCAGGCATTGTGTCTGTGTGCAATATGTAGTGTCACGGGGATGATGAATTTAATGAATTAAAAATATTTAATTGTTGTTTGTAAATAGGGGCAATAATTGACTTGTTAAATCAAGCAGTAAGTTTTACTTTATGCCGGCTTACTTCGCCGATTCTCTAAAGACGAGAATTTATAACTTTCTCAACAGTACACAGCAGAAACTACTCACGAGTGCTGTTTGTTAGTACTGTTAGCCTCACGAGAAAGTGACTCCACCCCTGACAATCAATAACTAATGCTATTACTGATAAACAGGTTCTTGCCAGTGCATTAACTCCTGGCTGGCACAACGGATTTAAGCTTGATACAAAAGAAACTGGCTTGAGAACCAGTTATGAATAATGCAATGCGTTTATGCAAATTAGGAGCAGCAACTACAATAAGCTTAATGTGGAGAAATAAAACACGAGTTTAATTATATTGACCTCAAAGAAAAAAGAACTGTACATTTATTAATTATAATGAATTAATTTTACGTTACATGAGTCTCAAAATGAATTCAAAATAACAAGGGAAATACACTCACTCGCTCACTCAAAAGCTAAACTCTTAACCTAAGAAAACGAAAGGGAATACTGGTCAGTGAAGGGGGCTAGGCGGAAAGACTGGGCGCCGGCGCAGGACAAACACTGCAATACGCTAAACCTCTTCGCCGATTCACCGTCTAGGTGGAGATTTCAGGAACTCGCTGTACAACGGCAGCGCTGCTCCACGCTGGGTACATGAACCTGCTCTCACGACGATCAAAGCCTGACTAACTTCGAATTATGAAAGAGGGCGAGGGCCGGTCATGTTTGCTTCAACGGTAAACGGAAAGAAAGTGAGCGATAAAAGCTCACAATAAGTCACTCAGTGAAGGCGCTAATGTTGCACGCAAGGATGATCACTTATGAAACAGTGAAAAATGTTCTGAAAACCGCCCCAACCGAGTGAACGCGAGGACGGTTGAACTGAGCGATACGCAGTGGAAACTCCACCAGAATTCGTGGTTTTCCCACTGATGAAAAATGTCACGAATTTATAAATACGCTCGCGCGAATTCGTGACATGTAGGGACTTGGACGGCTGATGAAAGATGGAAGTTGTACTGTACTACATCTACTCTCCGTGTGTTTAAGAAAGGAAAATTATGATGTAATGGCAGTGTGAGAAACAATGATGACTTATGTTTGGGAAATGAAAGTTGTGATGTAATGGCAGTGTAAGAAGCAATGATGAAGTATGTATGGTAGTGTGAGAAGCAATGATGAAATATGCTTGTGAAAGTAATGATGTAATGATAATGTGAGAAGCAATGATGGAGTATGTTTAGGACAGGAAAGTTATGAAATAATGGTAGTGTGAGACGCAATGATTAAGTATGTTTGGGAATGGATAGTTATGAAATAATGGTAGTGTGAGAAGCAATGATGAAGTATGTTTGGGAATGGATAGTTATGAAATAATGGTAGTGTGAGAGGCAACGATGAGGTATGTTTAGGAAAGAAAAGTTATAATGCAATGGTAATGTGAGAAGCAGTGATGAAGTATGTTTGGGACAGGAGAATTATGATGTAATGGTAGTGTGAGAAGCAATGATGAAGTATGTTTGGGAAGAAATGTTATGATGTAATGGTAGTGTAAGAAGCAGTGATGAAGTATGTTTGGGACATGAAAGTTATGATGTAATGGTAGTGTGAGAAGCAGTGATGAAGTATGTTTGGGAAAGGAAAGTTACAATGTAATAGTAGTGTGAGAAGCAGGGATGAAGTAAAGTGGCTGGTGCTGTGAACGTCTTCACAAGTAATAAAAGAATGAGTACAGAGGCTGCAAGAGGATTGCATGACGGGGCATTAGTGGACACACTGATGGACAGACTTTGGAATGGCATGAGTATCAAAGCCTGTGTGTGAAAGCTATTGAAATGAAACTGACAGCATGGTGTCCTATGTGGACTGAGTGGGATGGATATGAATAGTAATACTGAAAGCGTACAAACGCCAAACATGAATGTGAGTGAAAGCTAGGGTAGGACCAAGACTGGAGGGGTGAGGCTGGAGGCTTCAAGAAAAAAGGGACAATGCAAAGACAATCAGCAGCAGGAAGTGAGGCAACAGGCAGTGGGCCGTGAAATCTGACTAACCCTTTGAGTACCATTTCATTATTTCAGAATTATATCCTGGGTAACAGTAAGGCGATCCTAATGAGAGAGAGAGAGAGAGAGTAGAGAAAAAGAAAAGGAAGTAATCTGAGGCAATGGTGGGGCAAATGAAAGGCATAAATGTAGGAGGGGGTGAAGTGGTGTAAAGAGGTGATCAGCCTGAGAGAAAGAGTGAAAAGGAAGTATGAAATGGAAATGCATGGAATAGAAGAATGAACGGGGAAGAGACAAAGGGCAGAAAGTGTCAGACGCTGAAAGAGTGGGGATGAGAGAGAGAGAGAGAGAGAGAGAGAGAGAGAGAGAGAGAGAGAGAGAGAGAGAGAGAAATATCTAATAAATGAAAGGATATGAATATAAGGCTATAACATGGTGTTGGTGTTTGACAGGGCCGCCTTCACGTGGTGGCACCGACAAGACCGGCGGTGGAACTGACTGGCTTAACATCTCTCAGTCCCGTTCTTATCCTCCCAAAGGAGGAGGATGTGATGTAGAAGAGCTTCAGCCTGCAGTCCACTGTGTTCACTTTCAGTTGAACCTATTACTATTACTACTACTACTAACACAACCACCACCACCACTGCTACTACTACTATTTCTTGCCTTCTTCAAGTAGTTTAGTCACACTCTTGTAGGAGCTGACTAGCATGGGCTAACAGGCTTACTATAGTTAACCTCTTAAGTTCTGTTTTTACTGCCCCGACTACTACTACTACGAGTACTATTACTACTACTACTAACAATAAAAAGTGTTAATTAGTGCGCTGAGAACAGAAAAGGGTGTGCATCTAAAGTGATACTGAAGGTGAGGTAATGGGGGGGAGGTGAGGGTAAGGGACTACTGGGAGTGGGGAGTGACAAAAGGCCCAGGTGGGGTGGAGGGTAAGGGAAAGGTATAGGATGGCTCAGATGTGTATATGGTGTGTAGTCAGTGGGTCGTGCCTGGTGTGAAAGGCAAAGGACAAGGGGATGGCCAGGGGTACATGACCATATCCTATTAATGGTGACAACCAACAGCAGCGCGGGTGATAGGGGAAAGCCAAAATGCAATTGAAGCGACCATGGTTATTTTGCTTCGACCTCCTGGACTTCTGAGTGAAAGAAGAAAAAAAAAAAAAAAAAAAAAGGATCCCTACGCTCTATTTTGAGTTTCTCTTGGCTTCCTGTAATACACATTTTACGCAAGAGCTTTGGTGGGAAAGTGACATGAAGCAGTTTGAAAACAAGAACGATGATAATGGCACCACATAAGAAAAAATCCTAAAAATGGCGAAGAGCTGTGAAAATGGTCAAAGATGACAGGACAAAACAGTAGAGATATGTGAAAACAGTCCATCCATCCATCATCCAATCCTACATTGCCCCATGAGAAGCGTAGGAGCCCGGGGCTAGGCAGCTGGTCCCGACATTCAAGATGAGAGTGACCAGCCTCACTCATCCCTGAGTGGCATTACTTGAGCAATCAACCCCAACCATCCCTTGGATATAAACCTTCATCGGCTCAATCCGATTGGAATGCAATAATTACCCACTACACCATCAGGCGCCAAAATTTGGTTATATGATTACCACCCAGCGTAGTAAATGGTTTCCTGGTGCACAGGAAACCATTTGGCTTGTCACTCAGTGTAGAGTCACCCACAGGCTGAAGGAAGTGGAAAGAATGAAGTAAAGAAAGACAGAAGAGGGAGTGTTAAGTCACCCGTAGGCAGAAGGACAAGGAAAGAATGAAGGAAAGAAAGACAGAAGGGAATGGAAGAAAAGAAGGATGGAGAGGAAAGGGCAGACACCCGAGAGCACCATTACAATGAAAATAATTATGTTGCATGAGGGGATTGAAGGAATTGGGAGGGGTAAAGGAATGACGGTCACCCAGCTTTAAAAAGAAATGATCATGGAAACAACGATAAAGGGAGGTGACGAGGCACCAAGACGGAAATCGGAGGCTTAGAAAATAATCTTCAGGAAGAATGATGATGTGGAGGTGTAGAAGGAGTATAGATGGTTGGAAAAGAAGCTTAGTGTTTAAGTAATGAAGGGTGAGTTGTGGGGGAAGGGAGGACGAGAAGGGAAGGGGGAAGTGTGGGTGTGGAATAAGGATATAATTATACACATACTTCTATTATTGCTGCAAAGGCTTTATCTATATTCAGGAAATAAAGTGCCAAAGTGTATGACCAGGTCATAACATCGCCCCCAGCATGCAACCTGTTCATTCAGGTTTCATACAAAACAATGTTACGTAGTTGTCCAGCCGGGGTATTTTATTTCCCGCTAACTCCTCTACTTTCTTTTTACCGCCCATCCTCACCAGGGGGCTCGCTACGCTCAGTAGGGGAGAAATAAACCTCCTGAATAATTTTAAAAAATTCTCCTCGCCTTTAACTCCTCGTACACAGGTAAAACAGCAATAAACAAAAACAAGCAACAATAAATATGCTAAAGAAATAACGCCAGCAATGGCATCTACGAATGAAATTCACACCTCCAGCGTTATGGAGCCATGCAAATGTGTGTGTGTGTGTGTGTGTGTGTGTGTGTGTGTGTGTGTGTGTGTGTGTGTGTGTGTGTGTGTGTGTCTGCAAAATGATTTTGGATATTGGTAGACATTCACCCCGGCCAAGTGTTATCAAGGTGGGGCCTCTAACGGCCACCGATAACTGAGGGGATGGCCCCCAGAGGGGACAATGCCATTTTTTTTGTTTAACCTAGGAACATGAACGTTTCTAACGCAGTAAGCCTTCGCCCGGGCCACCGTTTAGCCAGGTGGAACCCACGGGGGTCTTAACTCCCCATTGTAAAGTACTTCTTTCTCTTTACGACACAGCATTGGTGGGTGTTGTTTTTCAATTACGGCACAGTCTTTTATTTGGGCACTAAAAACAAATATTAAATTTTCAGCAATCTGAAATATTTCAATTCCAAATCGACTTAGCTAGGTTAAAAATTCCCAATATTCATCAACACTGGCAAAAGGGCGGCCTTTGTAATTTATTTCTGCTGCTGTCTACGCCTCTATTCATCACAAGATACCAAACTGCCTCTCGTGTTGGAGTTGACGAAGGTAAAGTCTAACGCTTTTAGCTCCGCAATCTGTTGAATAAAGTCGTCCGGATATTGCACGAACAATATAAATAGCACAGCATAGCTAAACAATACTAATCCCCACATGTGCCACCAACACAGTGGAACAGATGTCATCCATTTCGAAAAACTTTCTAAACAGCATTTCAGAATGACCGATAACCACTGGTAGTTTTTATACACCTGTCATATACTCAGCATGAAAGTATTGTCACTTAACCCGCCCCGTCCCGACGACGTATGGGTACGTCACCACGATTTGCATTTGCCAGTCCCGGCGACGTACCAGTACGTCGTGCAATTGCAAGGTACCTAATTTGCACAATTTTCAATTTTCGCACGTGATTTTTCGTATGTATACACAGGACACCTTCCTCTATTCCTGTACAAGATACCAAGCAGGGACAATGCCTTAAACTGCATAACCTCCCCCCTCCCCCCCTCACGCCATTGTCTTGGCAAAGGACCTGTTACCAGTGACCTGGCTAGTAAAGTTATTCAGGGCTAGAGTGATTCCCCAATTGATGACAATGTGGAGGACAATGTTTACATAGCATTAGAAGAAGAAACAGCCAGAAATAATGATCAGGTAGTGTGGCAAAAATAGGTCAGGTATGGTGATTAGTTAGTGAGTGAAACAATGCTTATAATGCCTTTATTACTGCTTGAAAACCAATATACTGTCATACTACATATACACTCGTACCAAGTAAATAAATAAATACCGTTTATGAGTGGATAAAATAGTTACCCTCCCATAGAACTCGTTTTCTTTGGTGCCAGCATGTTAGAAAACCCACTCAGGTAAGGAGGAACTCCTACCTGGATTGGGCACTTTAAACCTCAGGTGAACGATTTCTATATGAATTTTCGATGTTTCTCACCAAAAGCGAAGGTTTTAGCCAAAAAAAAAAAAATCAAAAATACCTCGGGACTGGGGGATGTCGGAGGTGCGGAAAACCTCGGGACGTGACGGGTTAAATAATATGACGCAACCTGAAGAGGACCGAAGTGAGAAATAACTCATATGTTTCGTACGTTTGGCAAAAAAGTATAACCCACCAGAAAATTCCAGAAGCACAGACGACACTGTCTATACCAGTTTAATGTCTATAAAGTACAAACACCAAGCAATCTACTCCAAACACTAAAAAATCAGTTAAGTCTTCATATGTATTGGGCAGTGACATTCAAATGAATGATTTGTGAAATAAACAAATATTTTATGCCACACATTTAACAAAAATTAAAAAAAGTAATCAAGTGGTGATAATCACAAAAGGAAACTGTGTCATGAGAGTGAATGAATGAAATGTCCGCAACACTAACCTCAAGATGGCGGATGGCTTGGTCCTGTAAACACCAGCTCAGGTATTTTCGTTGTAATTTCCTTATTTCATTCATCTCGTACATCCTCCTCACACCTGTAGTTCTCTGGGCCATCATGATAAAACAAAACCAATTACAGAGTCCTGATTCCAGGTGGGTGAAGGTCGGGGAGAGAGAAACAAATGAATATTTATATAAAATCACACTCGCACTACCACAGCTTCAACTCGACTGACGCTCACGAGTCAAGACTCGAGAAGTCAGGGAAGAGAGCAGAGCATCATGGGTAATCAAGTGACAGCTGAGGGTGCACTTACGCTTTGCGAACGAACGAAAATAAACACTGCCGAACGAGTATTCACGAAGGTTCACGTGAGCATTCATTCATGTTCTGGCTTCAATATCCCACCTGTAATCATTCTCGTACCAGAATTTCTGTCAAGGTAGTTACATGTGCTGGATTTGTCATCCACTGGCTCTCGAGAGAAGTGATGATAAACTGCACACTCCTCCGAACTTGCATCTGAGCTGGAACAGGTTCGATTTTGCTCTACAGATCTGCATTAAACATTACTAATTCTTTACTACTGAGGCTAAACACACTTTATAACACTAACAGTACAACAACAGTAATATAATAATAATAATAATAATAATAATATTATTATTATTATTATTATTACTTCTACTACTACTACTACTACTACTACTACTACAACTACTACTACTATGATTATTGTTATTTATCATTATCATTATTATTATTATTATTAACGAATGAATCTTAACCTTCGTTTTTGTCATTGATAAATACTCCGTTCTCCCTGGTGCCAAACGAAGTGTGTCTTGCAGAAAAAAAGTGTACCCAGGCGCACGTGTTCCTTTCCAGCTGATTCAGTTGAATGAAGCAGCTTCGTTGTTGGTTCTACATGGAGTTGTTGGGGCAGTTTGGTACGGGTGACACATCACTGCCAAGACAGTGTACAACAGGCTAGCTTTTTACCAATTTATGTGCACAATGAAAACATATGGCACTTACATGCATACATACCCGATATACATATAAATGTTTATGTTGCCTCGCAATCAGCATTCTCTCTCTCTCTCTCTCTCGTATGGGTGCTGAACGGAAAAGTGGATCACTCTTACAATTGACGGTGTTTCATTTTATCGGCGGTAAAATAATGACAACAATGGCATTTAATCAGCATACCGGGTATGTTTTTCGTAGGTAAAACTAGTTTTTTTTTTTTTTTTTTACGCGTCCGACTCAGGGCAAAGGCTTCAGGGCCTATTTCTTGGGGGCAGTGACCTATCCCAAGGCCCAGTGGTCCTCCTACACCTCATGTCACCACTTCGGCGCTAACACCCACCGTCCATATTGAATACATGCTAAGGCTGTCTCATACAGGACTGGTGTATTGGTATCAGCGGGGGTATTTTTACGACATGTCGGCGGGTCATCTGGTAGATCAGGAAAGTCTGCTTTTAGGAAATTCAAATCCTTAAACTGTTCCCTGCCCCAGCCGGGATTCGATCCTGGGTCCATTAGGACTGCAGGCCGCGTCTCTAACGATTCAGCCACCGTCTCCCCCAAATATCTGACCATGGATAGTACTGATTATTTTCCATCATTAATGACAGCGTTTATAACCTCTGCAATCCAGTGCAGTTTTCTGATTTTCATTACTGCTTTCTCCAAAAGATTTTATTAAGCTTTGGAGACAAAGAGCAGATCACAGGACTGGATTACCAGAACCCCTTTACCAGAAACAGCCAACGTTAACTGTACCTAACGGAACCGCACCGGACTGTATCTCCAGAAAACTATGAACTGGAACGTATCGAATTTTCATTTTTAGATTCCATCTTCAGTGAATGTGATGATACAGCTGGTGTGCCCGAGGTTGTGAGACACAGAAGAACTGAAGGAAGTGTGGGGCGAATAAGAGTGGGTACGGGGGAGAACCGAGGTAGGGCAGAATGGAATGGAGGTATAAAGAGGTGAAACATACAAGAGGATGTAAAGTGAGACGAAGAATGGACGAAGGATATGGAAGGCAGCCTTCGCGGCGCCATTCTAGTTAGAGAAAAGGCGGGAAGGGATGAGAAGGCGGCAGACCCTAGTGAAAACGAGGAAGCATGGGTGAACGAACACTGAAAGGGACATGAGGAAGAAGTGAGGCTGCAAAACGCACGAGGCAAAAGGCAGAGGAAACCAAAGACATTGTTTGTTGAAAATGTTGAACTTCGTCGGATGGTGAATCATTATTGTCATAGAGAACACTCACAACACAGCTCCACCTATACACACCACCACATTTGTACTGGGGGCACAGTATTAATAATCTTCTTAAGCATTAACAAATTGCCCTTATTGGAATAATGACAGGCTTTTATTCCATGTTGTACCAATGGATGATTAGTTCGACCAGAGGAACTTCATTGTTACATTCATTTTTTTTTTCTATCATCCAATCACACATTGCCCCAAGTGAAGCGCAGAAGCCCGGGGCTAGGCAAGTTGGTCCCAACATTTAAGATGAGAGTGACCAGCCTCACTCATCCCTGAGTGGCATTACATGAGCAATAAACCCCAACAACCCCTTGGATATAAACCTTCGCGGCTCCGTCCGATTGGAGCGCCATAATTACTCACTAAACCACCAGGCGCCATAATCTGGTTATATGGTTACCACCCAGTGTAGTAAATGGTTTCCTGGTGTACAGGAAACCATTTGGCTTGTCACTCAGTGTAGAGTTACCCATAGGCAGAAGGAAGAGGAGAAAATGAAGGAAAGACAGAAGAGGGAGTGTAAAGTCACCCGTAGGCAGAAGGACGAGGAAAGTATGAAAGGAAGAAGAGGATGGAGGGAAAGAAGGATGGAGGAGAGGAAAGGGTAGACACCCGAGAGCAGCATTACAACGAATGAGTGGATGGTTAGCGCCCCCACCTACCACAAATAAACAATATAAATCATACTCACAGATGTCAGGTGTAAATCCGTCATTGGCATTCACTCAACTCTTACCTGCAACAGAGAAAAACACATCGGTTAAGTTACACATGTTTATACTGACAGTAAAGAAACTACGAAAAAAAAAAAAAAGTGGAAGACATTTCTAGGCAGGGACGAAAAATCAATGGATTAAGGAAAATATATTATGATACGGTGCAAACTGTTAACAGTGACGAAAATGTTACATACATTACAATAACAGATACGAGCGATGTAGACACGAGCATGAAGGACGACTAGCACTTGAAAGCTGAATGTTTACAATGACTAAGAGCGTAACAAACATAACAATAACAGGTAGACGAGCAATGGGGGCACCTAAGGAAGGAAGAAATGACAATAAGCGCTTGAAGGGCTGGCGGCTAATAATAAAGCCACCTTTGTTAAACTTATAGAATATCAAATGGGAGAATAGGCGTATGAGTGAACTAAATTAGCAGCAGGGTGTGTAGAGAAGCTGTAACGAGTCGTGTGTGTCACAATGAATACCAAGGGAACTCACTGGGGCGACCAAAGATAACACTTGAGATAGAACACTGGGATAGCACTTGAGACAGAGCACAGGGATAACACTTGAGATTGAACACTGGGATAACACTTGAGACTGAACACTGGGATAACACTAGACATGCAGCACAGGGATAACACTTGAGGTAAAGCACAGGGATAATACTTGAGTTAAAGCACATGGATAACACTTGAGGTAGAGCACAGGGATAACACTTGAGATAAAGCACACGGATAACACCTGAGATGCAGCACAGGGATAACACTTGAGATGCAGCACAGGAATAACACTTGAGATGCAGCACAGGGATAACACTTGAGATGTAGCACAGGGATAACACCTGAGATGCAGCACAGGGATAACACTTGAGATGACGCACAGGGATAACACTTGAGATGCAGCACAGGGATAACACTTGAGATGCAGCACAGGGATAACACTTGAGATGAAGCACAGGGATAACACTTGAGATGCAGCACAGAGATAACACTTGAGATGGTGTTCAGGAATAACACTTGAGATGCAGCACAGAGATAACACTTGAGATGGTGTTCAGGAATAACACTTGAGATGCAGCACAACGATAACACTCAAGAAATCATCGTAGGCAAGGACTTATATCACTGTTCATCACACGACAATCTGAGACTGGAAGTTTTTTTTTTTTTATAACATGGTATTAGATTGGAAGATTTTTTTTAATGTAACATGGTATTTTATATTTATATCTTATTTTTGCAATGTTTTGGTGTGTTTTGGCCGACTTGGATCTTCAGTTGCTGTCAGCATGGAACTGTTTCTGAGAATTAAAGTAATATTAATAATAATATGTGGAAAGGATGGAGAGTGAGAGACTAACAAAGAGAGTGTATGTGAGTGAGTTGGAGAGGGGGGAGGGGGAGGGGGAGGGGGAGGCCGAAGATGGGATGAGGGATGGGAGTGGAGGCATATGAGAGAGCGGGGTGTGAATCGGGAGGAGGGCATTGAAATGGCGGGAGACAGGGCGACATGGAGGTGACTTGTCTATGGCCACAACTTAACGGATTAAGGCGTCTTGCAAAAGATAGATAGCCAAGCACCAAGACACGAAAATGGGGAAAAAATTCCAGCAAATCCAAGAACCAACCTGGGCATCTTTCGGTCCAGATTTGGAAATATTCAGTCAAACCTTACTTACACCTTGTTTGGGCGTCCTCTGGTCCCAACTTAAGAATATACAGTTTAACGTCGAACTAAATCGGGCATCTTTCAGTTGTAACTTGATATCCAACATAACCTGACTTAGCCTGGACAATTTACCAGGTTAACCTTCAGTTCTATCTATCTCTAGAACCTTCAGTTCTAATTTACGAAATTAGTAGGTAGAATGTCGTGTGCTCTAATGAACTGCAAAGGTTCACCATTAACTCTGTAACGTATTAATTCCTGATAAGGTTTTGTATTTTTGGCCAGTAATCCACTGAACATCTAGAGCACAAGCCTGCCATCCCGGAGCTAAGACAGACACAGCCAATGATCCCACTAACGCACTATGCTGAGTTGTGGCTGGTTGAGTCCTACATATTCTGATGTCTCACTACCTTGCTCAGACGTAGTTTGCAACAGAAATGACATGGAAGAAACGTGCCTTAGATTTTATATAAACACCTGCAGTACGGGTAGAATTACTACGATTCCCTTGTTGTTCAGAACGAAAGTAGTACTCTGAACCAGAGTTTTTCGCAGACCTTAATTTAAAAAAAAAAAAAAAAAATGCCTCTCCATTCCTTCTCGTTTTCCAGCTGCCCAAAACCAATTACTGCTTTGCACTAGTCCGTGAATCTCGGGAAGGGCACAAAAAGTAAGTTCTTACAAATTAACTTTATGTTATTTGTTTGTGTTGAGCCTGCCATGATTTCCGCCTTCACAGTCATCTGCAATTACTGTAACAGGTATTATAAATATTAATGTATACTTCTCCACATATGTGTTAGGTTACTTTGGTAAATACGTGACTGAATGTACACTGAAAGTCTACGTGACCAAATTCGCTGATATGTCGCTTCTCACGTGTCATTCACAAACATAGCATTTTTGTATGTTCTCTCTCTCTCTCTCTCTCTCTCTCTCTCTCTCTCTCTCTCTCTCTCTCTCTCTCACACACACACACACACACCTGTTTCAAGGGGATACAGTTAGTTAACAGGAGGCTGTCATTATCATAAGGGATACCTGTGTTGCTCTACTCAAGAATACAGCAGCCAACAGCAAGGACGTCGTTTGCTATCTCCTTCTGGCATCTCAACAAGAACAATCATCGCTAAGCATTACAACCATCATCCATCCTCAGTCATACTAACCTATGTCCATTAGTATCCCTTCCTTTCATTTAATTTGGTTTCTATCATTTATCAGTTTCTTGCTATCTCTGCTTTCTTGTTCTACCTACAGTGAGGAACGTTATGTGGTGTATTTCAGACCAATACCTAAAAAACTGAAGATCTACATTTCACATGTAAAATTGCTTTGGTGTGTAAATAGAATTTCAACACAGGCCCCTGAGGAGAGGACATGCATAGAAGTAAGGCAAAGGGTAACAAAGTAAACAGAAAGGACGACCGTAGCAATGTTCATCCATGAATATGAAAACACAGACATTATACTGCAGCCCACAAAAAACAGTCCTTCTAAAACAATCAAGTATAAGATCCACATGGAAGTCCAGTCAGACTGACATAACCAGAACCCATGAGTGTAAAAGAGGAGGGAAGGATATTACATCAATGAAGGGCTTTATACAGTAAATCAAATGTGCAGACAAAGGCCTTGACTACTGGACGACCCTGGCATTGCTTTATTACCAGCAAAGAGAATGGTAGTGATTGGGTGATGCAGGATGGCAGTGGAGAGGTGAGGTAGTATGGCGGTGGTGAGATGAGGCAGGAGGGCAATGGTGAAGTGAGGAAGGATGGCAGTGGTGAGGTGATGCAGGATGGCAATGGAGAGGTGATGCAGGATGGCAGCGGTGAGGTGGGCAGGATGGCAGTGATGGGGTGAGGCAGGGTAGCAATGATGAGGTGAGGCAGGATGGCAGTGGTGAGGTGAGGTAAACAGAAGATTCTCACAGTAGCTTGTAAAATCCCTTCCTCGAAAACTTCTGTCTCCATCATTAAAACTTTCATGACCTGCGAGTTACATCATTTTAAAAGCGACTCTCAACCTTCTTCAGCCTCGCCGAGTTGAATAAATATGGGGTATCGGAGTATGATATTTTTACTTAAAAATTTTCGCAACCCGACACATTTCGAAACTTAGTTTTATACTCTATCCACGCAGGACTGCACGGACACATTTTCATATATAACAACAATCCTCTTATAAAGTAAAACTTGATGGCTGTAAATTAGTCACTGGAAGGAATTCATTGAGATGAATACAAACGTCCGGTGTTAGGGTGAATAAAACTCGTTGTCCTTCAACCACTACAAGGATCAGAGGGTGATGGCCATTATTATGTGGTCACTTATGGTGGCATTAAACAAGCAAGCAACCAGACAAACTATAGTATTTACAGTCAGCACCTTATCTTGAGAGGAATGTGTTTTACAAGCCCTTCATCAGCATCTGGAGTAGTGTTTCAGGATGGCAGAATTATGCTTGGTATGTAGGTCTTTTCTCTTGAGCACAGATTTAAAGAAAAATGGAAAAGAAAAAGAGGATAACTACAGTAGCCCAGTCTGTTGATGCTACACAGTTCCTGTAAGAATGACCCGATACGAGAATGAAGAAAGGAATAGTAAAGAATGGCTTAGTGCAGCCTCCAATAATTAATGCATTTCTGTAAAGGTAAGTTGTTAGAATGTTTTGTGAGTATAACTAATATTTGATATATACGATTGTTGATTTTAAATATATTAATATTATTTTTTCTTCTTGTTGCTGCTGCTGATGTCAGTACAGACACGTATCGACCTACTTCCAGCCAATGGACGGTCACACTGTCTGCAAGTCCACCTGCCACCTGCCGGTTATCACACTGCCACCAGCCTACCATCACACTGTCACTAGTCTATTACCACACTCCCGCCAGTCTACTACTTCACTGCCTCTGGCCTACTGCTACTACACTGCCTCTGGCCTACTGCTGTTACACTGCCTCTGGCCTACTGCTGTTACACTGCCTCTGGCCTATTGCTACTACACTGCCTCTGGCCTACTGCTACTACACTGCCTCTGGCCTACTGCTACTTCACTGCCTCTGGCCTACTGCTACTACACTGCCTATAGTCTATTGCTACTACACTGCCACCACTCTACTACTATTACACTGTCACCAACCTCCTACTATTACAAATACAGTACATTTCCACTAACCTATTACCACACTGTCACAAGTCTCCAACCATACTGGCACCTGCCCACTACCACACTGCCACCAGCCTACTACCACACTGTCACCAGCCTATTACCACAATGCAATCAGCCTACTACCACACTGCCACCAGCCTACTACCATACTGCCACCAGCCTACTACCACACTGCCACCAGCCTACTACCACATTGCAATCAGCCTACTACCACAATGCAACCTGCCTATTACCACACTGCCACCACCATCCTGTGTGACTTATACATGATTAGCACATAGAAGGATCCACAGCATCACCAGACAATTGCTCACAGGGTCATCTGGCTCCCACCTGTGCTGAGGACAGGCACGTTTCGGTGGCGGCAACGTACACACACACACACACACACACACACACACACACACACACACACACACACACACACACATACACACCGCAATACATTCGCAGTGTGGGTCGTGATGGTGCAGTATTTGTATATAATAATGGGATCAGGCAAACAGGATCGCACACAATAATTCTGGCGAAGCAGCAACTGCGTGAATATACAAGGGACCTCAAGAGCAGATTACTTCTGTACTAAACAGTATTTTGTTCTTACAAGTTGGTTATCTCTCGCACAGCAAGTCACACCATTATAAAAATACATAATTGCATAAGTAAATTATAAAACTACCATAAATTGATAAAGAATAAATATATAAGTGACAAAATTTCCAGGGAATTCAAAACAATCATGGAAAAGTATCGAAACAATTGCCCCCTCCTGTACCGGCCTCCTTGTGCCTCAGCAGATGCCAGCCACGTGGGAACAGTATTACATCATGGTTGAATTACTCCGATACCTGTGCTTCCTGCAGTCTATTAATTCTCTAGTCCAGTACTTACTGTTTTGTCCCATGACACATACTTATTTTCCCATTTCTTTACGTTTATATTTTCCTTTCTTTTTCTAATACTTTCATCATCCCTCTTAGTCTCTTACCTCATATCCTTTCCCCTTCATCTTTTTGCTTGTTATGTACAACCCTTTGCCACAGACCGAGAAACTGATTAACCCAGATCCACTGATCCCCCTGAGACTGGCTCTCTTTAATCTATCTTCGCCGAAGATGATATTTAATATTTTCATGTGGCTTCAGTGGCACCACGGACCTGCTGCCTTTACAGACGAAGCCTTTGATTTAAGGACGTACAGTACACTCACGATCAGTAACTGTTTTTTCCCGCCTTATATCCATGTATAATATTATGCTGAAAATCAAACTAAAATCCTAACTGAAATTCTATCAGAGGCAGTGATCAAAGTATAGTGGTTCATATACTCGGTGACTGTAGCTGTGTGCAAGAAATTGGTAGCTATTTACCGTAGCCGGGCCAAGGCCCAATGTGGAGGTCATGGGTCAGAGGTCAAGCTCACTGCTGTACAAGACAGGAGCACCATAATACAGCAAATGACTGTGGTAAAGTAACAACAACTGGTGCAACAGACCAGACGACTTGCATCCACACTGCTGGTACTGCACGGTATCCCTCACCACGAGTCTGGTCAGCGCTTAGTCTGCATAACAATCTATCACTTGAATCACCCGAGAACCGAACTTTGAAAACAGACTGATTCCATTCTTCAGATGGCATAAATCTGGTTTATATTGTACGGAACTGTGCAAACCTCTCTCTCTCTCTCTCTCTCTCTCTCTAACACACACACACACACACACACACACACACACACACACACACACACACACACACAGGAACATCTCTTGGAGTGGCCCTGTCAGTCATTCACTCCCCAACAACTTTCGCACGCGAGGTGTTTCACTCCTATGAAGCCCCATAGAACGGTCCTAATGGCCCTGCATCTATCCTGCACCTCTGTACTTGTTTTATCATTTCTTGCTATACACAGGCATTTCTGCTTAAATTATATGCTACAGCCAGCTACTGGTGGAGGACTTAGTGAAGGTGATAATAATACCCACCAAGTTCAGAAAAAAAAGGAAAAAAAAACTATTGCAAGCACGGTACATTTGTTCGGAGACAGCATAATGAAAGTGAAAAAAATGCCTCCTGGCTCAAAAGGTTAGGAAGAACATAGAAACTGAGATGTTTCGGGCATGTGATTTGCAGGAGGTAATAGAGAGAGAGATATAAAGTGAACGAGAAAACGCCTTAGCGAAGGAGGAAGACAGAAAATGAGATGAAAGAAGGAATACATGAGGGAAGGCGGTGTTTGGTGTCGGTGATGCGCCGGGACTGAGAAGCTTTATTCGAAATTTACCATGGCCAATCCTAAACAATATTTTTCGGATGTTTTGACCACTGACAGGCAAAAACCAACACTTCGTAAGTGAAAACAAGGAAAAAGAATATTTTGTAAAAAAAAAAAAAAAAAAGAAAGAAACAAAAGAAGAAGAAAAGGAAAGTGTGACTGGGGAGATGAAAAAAGTAGGAAAAGAACATTGGTATGAAAATGTGTGTGTGTGTGTGTGTGTGTGTGTGTGTGTGTGTGTGTGTGTGTGTGTGTGTGTGAGAATGGCGGGTAGGAGGAGAGGGAGATAATACAGTGTGTAAATAAAGCTGAGCCAGACTGACTCACTTAGAGGCGGATGTGGTCTTTGTTCCTTCCACCAACAACCAAACACCATCATAGTTTTATTGCTATTCGAAGACCAGTATAATTATGCAATTTGCCTTCCACACCACAGCCTACGCGTAATACCTACCTAGTAAAACCTCTGACTGCTTCCCTTGTCAAAAAGAAATATGTGAGGGAGGTGGAAAAGGTGGAAAAGTAAAGAAATGCCCAGAACGGTATGTGTTGCAGAAAGGACAACACAAGACACAAGGGAGTGGAGATACCACTGGAGAGAAGCCATGATGAATACAGGAAGGGAAAAGGACCAGAAAGCGAGATGGGAAAAGCGGACGGAGTGAAAAGATTTGGGGGAATCAGCTCAGGAGGAAAGATAAGTGAAGGAATAGAGAGCAAGACGAACATGAAGAAAAAAAAGAATAATTATTCTTTTAACCGTATTTCTCACTAAAACATTGGGTGATTAGGATTAGGAACCCTCCCCCAAAAAAATAAAGAAAAAAACAAGGAAAGTAAATGTTTTTTTCTCAGAGAACCGGTACCCAGTAATATCATTCATTTACCCACCTATTCATCACTCAAGGTTTCTAAATTATTACTCATCACCGTGAAAAAAAAAATCAATTTAACTGGTAACGAAGATTTCGAAATTATTACTCACCTCTGCGAAAAAAATATAAATATATACTGGTAATAGATCAATTTAGCCGGTGACGAAGAATAACAACTGGGGAAGCAGTATCCGGTATACGTAAGAGAAGATAGGATGAACCACAGGGGAAGAAATAGGTAGTGTGTCAGGTAGGGTCACAGGAGAACCAATAGACAAAATATGAACTGACTGGAAGCAGAGATGAAAACACAAGAGAACGCGAACGCGACAGGAAAGTAAACAGTTCTGAATATGAAGAGGGATGTGTGTAAAGAGTAAACAAAGATAAAGAATAATTCACGAGGGGAAGAAGGGAGAAAACAGGACTTGCAGCGATTTGAAGACAAACTGAAGGAAATAAAAAAGGAATTCTATCCCGTGGTGTCTGACCGTTAAATCCAACTAATACACTGTCACCGTCACTATAGCCTACTGTCACTACTGTCACCGGCACTGTAGCCTAATGTCACACTCACTACTGTCACCGACACTATAGCCTACTGTCACAGTCACTACTGTCGCCGTCACTAAAGCCTACTGTCACACTGTCACTACTGTCACCGACACTATAGCCTACTGTCATACTGTCACTACTGTCACCGACACTACTGCTTACTGTAACACTGTCACTACTGTCACCGTCACAATAGCCTACTGTCACACTGTCACTACTGTCACCGTCACAATACCGTCACACTGTCACTCTACTATCACACTCTAACAGAGAGAGAGAGAGAGAGAGAGAGAGAGAGAGAGAGAGAGAGAGAAAGTGTGTGTGTGTGTGTGTGTGTGTGTGTGTGTGTGTGTGTGTGTGTGTGTGTGTGTGTGTGTGTGTGTGTGTGTGTGTGTGTGTGTGTGTGTGTGTGTGTGTGTGTGTGTGTGTGTGTGTGTGTGTGTCCCGATATTAATGTTCTGTGACATGAGGGGAAGAAGCCTATAAGAAGAGGTGTGTATGGCTGGAGGGGGTGGTGGAATTAAGGGCAGGGCATGGTGGTGTACTGTAGGGGATAAGGGTGGGGGAAAGGACAGGCAGTGGTGCGAGGATGAGGGAGGGGGAGTGTAGGGGGAGAGAGGAGAAGGAGATAAGACACAAAAGGTGATAATAGCAGGAGGTTAGAAGGTCGAAGGAGAAGCAGGAGGAAGAGAGAACAGGAATGTGAGAAAGAGGGAGAAGGAAGGGACAAACTCAGAACCATTAATATTCCAGCCAGATGGTGGAGGCGCCACCACCGACACCATCTCATAATTACTGTCGGGAATTGTGCCTTAACTCCTTTAGCCCGACGACGCATTCATTATATATATTCATCTAGTTTACGCAGCACGATTTTGTCTACCTTATGTTAACGTTCCAAAGATGAAGGGATAAAAAGGACGCTAACTAATACGGAAAATTTTCAGTACGGTCCTTGATTCTTGTTATACTGCTCTGATATATATGCAGAAATTAATGATTTGCTAATATAAATGCATCCATATAAAACCGGCAAAAGCAATATTATTTTCCATACCAGCATCCCACAATCACACTGCCACCACCACCAGCTCACCATCACACTGCCACCACCTCCACCAGCTCACCTTCACACTGCCACCACCACCAGCCCATCATCACACTGCCACCACCACCACCAGCCCACCTTCACACTGCCACCACCACCAGCCCGTCATCACACCGCCGCAACAACCCATCCCACCATCACACTGCTGCCACCACCAACAGCCCACCACAACACTGCCACCACCACCAGCCCACCATCACACTGCCACCACAACCAGACCGCCATCTTACTGCCACCACCACCAGCCCACCATCACACTGCCACCACCACCAGCCCATCATCACACTGCCACCACCACCAGCCCACCATCACACTGCCACCACCACCAGCCCATCATCACACTGCCACCATCACCAGCCCACCATCATACTGCCACCACCACCAGCCCGCCATCACATTGCCACCACCACAATCAGTCAATATTCATATTGCCATCATCTTCCCCTGTGACTCGCCTCAGACAAGAACATCAAAAGTCTCCAACGTCACTGGGGATAATCCTGGTACTGAATGTGACTCCACCCCACCCCACCCAGGCTGGGATAGGAAGGGCGGCAGGGAAGATGAGGCGAGGAAGATGAAAAAAGAACGCAGGAAATTGGAAGAAGAAGCCCCCTGCACTCTCTCTATCTGTGTGTGTGTGTGTGTGTGTGTGTGTGTGTGTGTGTGTGTGTGTGTGTGTGTGTGTGTGTGTGTGTGTGTGTGTGTGTGTGTGTGTGTGTGTGCGCGCGTGTGTGTGTGTGTGTATGTGTATGTGTGTGTGTGTGTGTTTGTGTGTGTGTGCGTAATACTGTTTTGTCTCTGAAACACGAATACATGACAAACCAACTCAGTAACTGACCTGAAACACACACACAGACACATACAGGTAGTCAAGGGAAATAGTAATGGACACTGAAGACCGGGACATTCCAAACACCTGGACTGAGTTAAACGACGATTACGACAAGCATTTGGCTTGCACACTGCTGGTGTTTCTTGTGTGAAACACAACACAGAGGTTATTAACCAACACTTCCTCCCTCACACTAATTTCACGCAATTACATCTATGAATAAGGTCGCTTCATGGCTGCTGCCACACACGACTGTCTCGTTCATTCAGACAGCAGATTTACCCAATGTTCTCAGCAACCCTCATGTTGTGACACCAATATAACCAGGCTCATCCATTGCTCGACTATACAGAGTTCCCTCAAAAATATCCCTGACTCCAGAAATGGGGATGTTACGCTGTAATAAAAGAGACAGGGTAAGCCTGCAGTCCACCGGATTTACAGTACGTTGGAGATAAGCCTCGGGCCAGAGGAACAACAGCAACGGCACCTGTTTCCTCCTGGTTCCTACGGTAACACGTGCCACCCCTTCATATTCAGTAATTATACAAAATGTAGTGATTGGTAGCACCGCTGGTGACGCTTCTGCTCTTATCTCCCTCCAGTCAGGTTATCCTGGGTCAACACCAGATGCTTAACAATATCTCTTAAAACACGAAGGAATCTCACGGGAGTAACTAAGCTGAGAATGCCAAAGTGCAGTCACTTCCTCAATTTCCTGGCACTCTCCTCTCCCATCAATAATTCACTTGCCTTTTCCCGGATGGGATTTTGTCGGAGGCAAAGGAAGCCTACTTACTGTTCAGTCATTACTGTGGCCATTACAGCGGTGATGTCCTCATCACACTTTTATAACCTAACCAGGGGACCTAACCAGCCTTCCCACTCCCTTCTGGTGAGCCTATGCTGTGACCATTACAGCAGTGATATCCTTATCAAGATAAACACTTCTGTGACCCAACCAGCCACACCACTCCCTTCTGGTAAGCCTATAGTGTGACCATTACAGCGGTGATGTCCTAGTCAAGATAACACTTTTGCGACCTAACAAGCCTCCCCACTCCCTTCTGGTGCGTTAATACTGTTACATTACAGCAGTGATGTCCTCTTCAGGATAAAAATTTTGGGGGCACAATCAGCCTCAACCACTCCCTTCTGGTGAGTTAATGCTGTGACATTACAGCAGTAATGCCCTCTTCAGGATAAACGCTTTCATGGCATAACCAGCCTCCCCCACTCCCTGCTCCCTCTGTTTTAATGCTTGTGTGCAGGATAATGTTACCCTTCCCTCCCATGTCCTCACTCCCAACTCCATGTTGTTTACCAACGTCGACTCTTTCTGCCCTCCATGCAGCATTTATGATCCAGGACTGGCCTGCACAGCCAGGCCAACAGTCCACTGGCTTTAAAGTCTTGCTGAGGCTGAGACAAGTGGCCTACATGACTGGCCAGTGGCTTTGTGGCTGAAACTGTACTTAATGAGTGAAGATAAATCAGGAACGTTTTTATTTGCTACCAGAAGTCAGACATTTTATGTTTCTGCTTACAAACCCCACAAATTGCATTAAAAATATAACACAAAAAAGTAAAAAATTCTACCCGTTAAACCCAATGATTAAATTACGATGATACACGTATCAAGCACTCTGTCATATTGCTAACGGTGGAAGGGATGAAAAGTCCAAAACCATAACTGGAACATAATTAGAAGGAAACTCCATAGTAAAGAAGAACGAGGGAAGTTATCACTTTCTGGACATTACCGTCATGATCATGCACACACACAATAAAAAGGACCGACACTATTCACTAGTATTTCATGTATTTAACATGAAATTTTTTGAACGCACCAAACACATACACATCATTAAAGGCAATTCTATAATTATACCGTAGATCCGTACATGTCTTCTATACCCTTTCCACTCTAACCTGGCCTAAAATTGCCATCTCTCAATCTTGAATGTTGAGCTGTAGAAAGAGATTCACTAGAATATGGTGTTAATCAGGAAGAACTGCTATGGAAAAGATATCTTATTTTGTCACTGAGCTACGTGACAAGGCTGTAAAAGGGCAAAAATCTGGTCCAAGTTAAGGTGACTGAATTATAACAATTCTCGAGTGTATGTACTAAAGTACGGTATATACAATAACTTTTCTTTACTTAAAGGCTTGTAAATTATATTAGCAATTTTCCCTGCTGACTGGCGTATAATTTTTGGCTGACAAAAACAATCTTGTCCCAAAATATCACAATAAAAACAATTTCACACATAATTAACCCCTAAATCCCAGAGAGGCAAGTTGTTTGTATGATCCTATAACACTGAGACGATTCTGTTCAGCCTGGTGGAGATCTCTTAATGTAATGGGGTTAATGAAGGTTCTGTCTAATGCCTCTAGTTTGCAAGGTCTCTCGTAAGGTGCATAAAATCGTCTGCATGTAGCGGGAATAAAATGAAAATACGTCGTCATAATAAAGGGTTAATGTGGATGATACCAGTGTAAAGTTACGCAGGCGGAATCGTTCAGTGATACCCTTTCAGTTCTTACCTGCAACCGGAAAAAACATTTAGACTAACATACATACCATCAGTGACGCTTTCGTATCCAATAATAATAATTTTACTGCTGCTTATATGTGTATTTGTAGAATTACAGACCTAGTCATAATGATATATCCTGAAGTTTTTTGGTATCCAGGATACATAACTGATTACCCGTGTATTTTAACGAAATGACAAAACCAAGCTGGAAGAACATTTTCCCGAATCTGTTTCCCTCTTGATCCTTTTCAGCCACCAGTGCACTTGGGGACCTGTATGTAAAACTGACTGTTGTATGTGGTGTTGTGTTTAAGGGCAAGGTAAAGTCTTGGTAAGGCTTAACTTTTTGCCTTATTGATCCTCGTCCAGTCGATAGACAGAAAGCTTTCCCTACTTCTTTGTCTCCTTCCTTCCTTTCTTCTGTGGCTGTCAGTCCTCCTACCTCCCATCCCACATCCTTCCGTTCTCTTCATTCTTCCCATTCTGCCTCCTGCTGCCTCTCAGTTTCCCATGATGCCTCTGTCCCGGACCCGTCCTCGCCTCCCAGTCCCTTGGAACTAATTTCCACACCACCTTTATCTCCAGTCTCTTCCACATTCACGACATTGCCCCATTTGCCTAGTCTTGTGAAAACATCTAATTTCCTCATAACTTCAATAACAGGATTAGAACACACGGCGAGGGGGGAAGTAAACTGATATTTTTAATTTATATGGAAATAAAGATTTTCACAAAGTTAATAGTGAGACAATCACACATTCAGACTTCCCACGTACAATGATACCCAAAGAAACTCATGGTTTATGTTTCTGGCACACATGTAAATTCCACCCAAGACACATTACAACAGAAATGGTGGAAGACTGGGCATGAGGCGTGGGGCGATGCGCGGGAGAAAATGGAAGCAATAACGGTGAAGAGGAGAATGGACTGTAGGGAGGGAAGAGGGAAGCAATACAATAAATATCTGCGTGCGTAAGCACATGCACGCAAGCAATCGCGCGCGCGGGCGCGTCCACGCACTCACGCACGCACGCACACACACACACACACACACACACACACACACACACACACACACACACACACACACACACACACACACACACACAGGCATAAACACACTCAGGCGCGTACGCGCACACACACGTACACAAGCACGCACGCACATGTACACGCACACACACACGCACGCACATGTACACGCACACACACACACACACACACAGGCACACACACGCACAAGCACACATACGCACAGACACACACAGACAAGCACACGCACAGCACACACAGCCCAACTTTTCCTGAGCACCAGTCCACAGTTTATCAAACGGGTTGACACCAAAAGTCTTTGTCTTTCTTCCAGAAAATCTAGTTCAGAAACTGCACTATATTCTTCAGGCTTCTTTGTCGTTTCATTCCTTATCATAATTCATAATATAAACTTACAACTCTTATTATTATAGCTTTTCATATCTTATACATGTTAAGTTACATATTTTCTGTCCCTCTTCCAGTCTCGCATATCCGTCGTCACTCAGCACTAACGTCCCTGTGCCAGTCCTAGTTAATCTATCCCTGCACACAACACAGTGGCCGGGAAGGACATACGGGAACGTCGTGCCCATGAAAAGATGGTTGTAGTCTTAGTGGGGGTAAACACAGATAAACTGGAGGAGTGAAGGCGAGAACTGATTAGGTGATGTGGTGGGAAGACCAGAGGCGGGAAATGGCGAAGACAGTGAAATGTTAAGGGATGGAGAATGGAGAATCTACACACAAAAAAGGAGGGGGATGGAAAACTGACAGACAGAGATATCATGATCGGAGACATGAAAATGACATATCGTGAGTCTAATGCATATAAAACAGAAGTTGATGAGGTGTGAGGAATAGCATGATAAAGGAGAAGCTTGGCTGGATTTGAGCATATATGAAAGACTGTAGGGTATGGATTATGGATGTGGAGAGGTGATGCAAAATGTTAGAATAATTTTACTCAGCAATGCCTTCCTCGTTAAGAATTTTACTCAGCAATGCCTGTCTCGTTAAGAATTTTACTCAGCAATGCCTGGCTCGTTAAGAATTTTACTCAGCAATGCCTGGCTCGTTAAGAATTTTACTCAACAATGCCTGGCTCGTTAAGAATTTTACTCAACAATGCCTGGCTCGTTAAGAATTTTACCCAACAGTGCCTGGCTCGTTAAGAATTTTACTCAACAATGCCTGGCTTGTTATACACTTTTATACACTGCATCAGTCCTGCTCACTCAACATTCTTGCATCTGGGAATAAGTTCACTCTTCCCACACACTTCATATGGGCAAAAGAGTGGCAGTAAAACCTTAATATTACTACCCAGTGTGCAGGAGTAGATGACGGGAGGACAGTAAGATAATACCGCTTGGAGAAACAGTGATGGAAGGACACGACCTACGAAGGGTCTTGGGAGGAGGTGCTTTTGGTCACAGAGAGACAGGGTGTAAGGGAGGGGAGAGAGAGGGAAAGACAGTGAGGAGGAGGAGGAGGAGGAGGAGGAGGAGGAGGAGGAAGAGGAGGAGGAGGAGGAGGAAGAAGAGGAGGAGGAGGGAGGGAGGGAGGGAGGGAGGGAGGGAGGGAGGGAGGGAGGGAGAGAGAGAGAGAGAGAGAGAGAGAGAGAGAGAGAGAGGAAGTAGAGAGGGACTGGGAGTGACGGGGAGTAGAGAGGGACTGGGAGTGAGGGGGAGTAGAGACGGACTGGAAGTGAGGGGGAGGAGACAGGGACAGGGAGTGAGTGGGAGGAGAGATGGACGGAGCAAGGAGGAAGGAAAAAGGGACAGGGAATGAGAGGAGGGGCAGAGGGACAGGCAGTGAGGGGAAGGAGAAAGGGACAGGGAGTGAAAGGAAAGGGAAAGGGACAGGGAGTGAAAGGAAAGGGAAAGGGACAGGGAGTGAAAGGAAAGGGAAAGGGACAGGGAGTGAAAGGAAAGGGAAAGGGACAGGGAGTGAAAGGAAAGGGAGAGGGACAGGGAGTGAAAGGAAAGGGAGAGGGACAGGGAGTGAAAGGAAAGGGAGAGGGACAGGGAGTGAAAGGAAAGGGAGAGGGACAGGGAATGAGGGGGAAGGACAGAGGGACAGGGAGTGAAAGGAAAGGGAGAGGGACAGGGAGTGATGGAGAGGAGAAAGGGGCAGGAAGTGAGAAGGAATAGAGAGGGCCAGGAAGCAGGGAGTGTTTAGACGGAGAGAGGACAGGGGATGCATAGAATAAAGAGGAGGGGGAGAGAGAAAGAAAAAAGGAGGGAATGGCGGGGGGGGGGGGAGTTATCTGAGAGAAGAACGTAGGCATAAATGAGCAATATTGTAAACTGCTGCTGTACCGACAGGGCGATTAGCCTAAGAAAAAAGTTGTGAAGAATGTGATGGTGTTTGTGTGTGTGTGTGTGTGTGTGTGTAAATGTTGGGGGGAGGGGATGAAGGGCACAAAGAGGAAAGGAGGAGAGAGAGAGAGAGAGAGAGAGAGAGAGAGAGAGAGAGAGAGAGAGAGAGAAATTACTGACGGAGCACAAGCACCAAGATGAAGGGGAAAGGATCAAGGGAAAGTAAAATAATGATGTCGAACAACTTGATACGGGTGAGTGATGAATCGGGAAGGGAAGTGTAAGGGAGAAGGGGAGAGAGGACAAGGGATGGGAGTTCAAGAGAGAGAGAAGTTGAGCGAAAAGAGGTAAAGCTGAAAGGAGAGGAAGATGAGGGTAAAGCAGAAAGGAAGGGCTGATGAGGGTTAAAAAGAAGGAATAGGTGAAAATCGGAAAAACGGAGGAGACAAAGAGAGAAAGTGTAAGGATGGAGAGGGAACAGTCACACAAAGGAGGATATATTTGTGTGTGTGTGTGTGTGTGTGTGTGTGTGTGTGTGTGTGTGTGTGTGTGTGTGTGTGTGTGTGTGTGTGTGTGTGTGTGTGTGTGTGTGTGTGTGTGTGTGTGTGTGTGTGTGTGTGTGTGTGTGTGTGTGTGTGTGTGTGTGTGTGTGTGTGTGTGAGCTGAATTTATATTCGAGTCGGATAGTACGGAATTGAATCAATTTCTCCATCGCCACTGGATATATTCCAGCCACTGGCTGTGATATACTCCAAGACGGAGGCGAGGGAGGGAAACAAGGAAGAAAGAAAGCAGAACATAAGAGCGGGAAAGAAACAAAAATATTTAGATAAATGATGGAGACTGACAGAATACTGAGTGATTAGTGAGGGTGAGAGAGAATTGGGTGGGGATAACCGGGTTGAAGGGGAAATGTGGAAGGAAAAAAGAAGTTAAATAAATGTAAGAGGATGGTAACAGTACGCAAAGCTTTCAGTAGGGGTGAGTGATGGTGAGGTGGGATGGTAAGGAGGCAGAGAGGAAAGTGTCATGAGAACTGACTGAGAAAGAAACAATGATTAGCTCAAACATAAGAATATTGGGTGAACAGCGAGGAGGACGAGGAGGAGGAGGAGGAGGAGCGTAATACGGGGAGGAGTCAAAGTTAGTTGGGTAAAAGAGGAAGGTAACAGAATACATGATCTATGGCATAAGAGGTAATGAAACGTGACAAGGGAGACGCTAAGAAAGAAGCTGAGTGGAGAAAACTGGTAGCCGGTGAGAATGGTGAAAAGGAAGAAGAAACAAGGAGAGAGAGAGAGAGAGAGAGAGAGAGAGAGAGAGAGAGAGAGAGAGAGAGAGAGAAAGGAGAGAAAAGGAAATTCAAAGGGATCTGGGAAAGACAGGGGAACAAGGAAAGACGAAAGCTGACAGGAGGGCGAAAGGAAAGGAAGAAGAAATGTGGTGAAGTAAAAACAAAAGCTGGAACACATTGTGATAAGAAGGCAGGTTCCGGAATCCGAGGAGACATGATAAAAGAAGGAAGGGACATGTTTAATCTTAAAAAGGAAAATAGCATGAGACAGTGATCGTCATGATTATACTGAAAATGAAAAACAGGGGGGATGGACTCAAGGTAGATGCAGGTCATAAAACTACGCTAGAAGAGAAAGAAGGACAAACCAATTTTCCTTTTCAGGCCGTGTTACCTCCCTCTGCCCTTCTTATTTACCCCACCTTACCTCCCCTCTCACTGCACCAGCCTACACCGCAGCACCGTCACCAAGGTAAGACTTTTCCTTTCTTCAAATTTTACAAGCATTTTAAATTTGGCATTTGGTGTATCTAATACATTATATACTACAGCATTCTCAATAACCAATTTTCATATCTACCTTTGCATTAAAGTCTCCCATCACAAACGTATATTAGGTGGTTCGCTTCAACAACATGATATGAAAGAGATGGAAGCAGACTTGGATAAATAAGCAGAGAGAAGCAAAAGAGATGGACAAGGAGAGCCTGAGGGATGAAGGAGGGGGGCGGGTGGGAGGCCATGAGGACAACCTCAGTCATCAGTATGATTAAAAGGGAATTTTTTACCAGCAAAAGTAGTACCAATTATTATAAGTAATAAATGTAAGGTGATTCCAAGAACAGGAGAAATATGAGATGAAAAGTGGACACAGAAGAATATGAAGACAAAAGAGATCATAACCAAATGGGAGAGGTTTGAATAGTAAATGGAAACGCCTGGCAGCCAATGAACGGATCTTGAATTTGGCTCTATGTCATCTTGTTTTTGTTTTTCCTAGGAGGTAATAATTTGCCTGCTCCAGGTCTTTGGTTCCTTCTTCCTTGCATTAAAAAAAACTATGGACATATGTAATTATACAAATAAGTTTCCAGTGATTATCATAGAAGTCAGAGTATTTGTTTACATTAACTTGATTCTACAGCATAACACCATGCAGATATTCTTATTGAAAATCCGAACATCAAGCTGCTACTTCAAGATTACTTCCATTGCAACACCTCTGTATCACTTTATATCATGTCAGTTAATCAGTGCTGCTTCAGTCTCAGCTGTATCGGTAGAGTTAAGGATAATGTCCCTTTGACTCCACATCAGCACCTTTACGGAGATTGACCGGCATATAACCCTCTACAAAAAGTTTACCAATTTTCTCATATTTTACGCGTGGATATCCCTGCACTCAATTTTTCTTAAGTAAAACCAATCAGCACTAAACCAACTGTTATCGTGCATGCCTCATACGTTTCCCAGTTTTGTCTTCACTGTCGGTCCTTTTTCTTTACACAGGCGCCTTCCATTCAACTGAACTTAATATTACTGAAACCCCAAATACATGTTGAAACTGTTATTTCGTATTTTGTTAAGTAGTTACTTTCTTTTTCAATGCTGATTCTTGTGTAGGAATATAAAGTAGGATCTAAGAAAGTAAGGACATGAAGGAAAGAGAAGAGGTGATGGATCAACCTCTTCAGTCACATGTCTTTTTCATGTTAAATGACCACCAGACGATTTTATTAAAATGTTTTTACTCAATGGTATTTGTGAAAGGATTAACTAAAGCTACACTGTATATCCAACCCCTCCAGTTCGACAAGTCTCCAAGCTGAATTAAAACGTTTGGGAAGAACAACAACAAAGTGCAGTACTGCATAAATAGCTGAATAATTTTGTAACTGAGTAAAATATATACCGGTATAAATTGAGTAGCTGCCTGCGACAAGGGGCCAAGCGCCAACCACCCCGTGATTGAGTTAAATGTGTAAATCAACTCTACCATTCATCCCCTATCCTAGGAACAACAGTCTGTAACCGTAGCTGTACTGAGCGTGCAGCTGACAGTCAGAAAGTGTAGATGTGTCGCCAGCCATACAGTTGCCATCTTCGTCTGAGTTTGTTAATTTTAGATGTATGTTATATGCTAGTTTTACAGTTAGCTATGACTAATTAATCTGAAAAAACAATAATATACACTTTCATTTTCCAAAGATTGTTACAAACACCAGAGATTTCCAAAAATATCAATGAAAAAAATGCTACCGGTAAGTAACATCAGGACAACGGTCGCGAGGAGGAGAAGAGAGGAGGGATGCTGGACAGCCCAAACTATCGTACGGCAATGTAAGCATCATGATTTATCTAAGTTAAAGTATGCCATATTTATGGACTATTGTATTCTTAAGGTACCTTTATTATTCCTATACTGGTAAGTAAACTGTTGATAATTGTTACACCCAAGAAGATGAATAATTAAAAACTGGATTGTATCTATTACAACTTAAATCTCAGCTGCTCAGGAAGGAAGAAAAGTTGTAAGGTCGTTCTGCCCCCGCTACAATTTGTTCCTTACGGTGTAGAGAGAGAGAGAGAGAGAGAGAGAGAGAGAAGGGGGGTAGGAGCCTGCTAAAAAGGGAATGATGGGGGGAGAAGGAATAGAGAGCTACATTGAAAAATTTTAAAACTATCCAATAAAAAACATTTCTCACCTATTACAACTTGAATCTCAGCCGCTCAGGAAGGAAGGAAAGTTATAAGGTCGTTACTCCCCTCTCCCCCCCCCTAATTTGTTCCTTACGGAATGGAGAGATAGATAGATAGATAGATAGAGAGAGAGAGAGAGAGAGAGAGAGAGAGATTATGGCAAAGAGAGGGTAGGAGCCTACTAAAGTGGGAGTGATGGGAGGAGGGAATGGAGAGAATGGAGAGCCAGACTGTAAATTTTTAAAATAGTGTCCAATAAAAAACAGTCCTCATCTATTACAATTTGAATCTCTGCCCCTCAGGAAGGAAGGAAAGTTACTCCCCTCTGCCCCCCCCCCCTCTACAGTTTGTTCCTTACAGAGACAGACAGACAGACAGACAAATAGACAGACAAACAGACAGAATGGTAAAGAGAGGATAGGAGCCTGCTAAAGAGGGAGTGATGGGAGGGGGGGAAATGGAGAGAATGAAGAGATAGATTTTAAATTTTTAAAACGGTATCCAATAAAAAACGGTTCTCATTTAGATAGGCCTCCCCTGCGGGCTCACTCCCATTGACTCTAGTTGCGCGGCTGCGGATAGAAGGGGAAGAAGCGGGTGAGAAAGAGCGTACAGGAGCGGTGGACAGACAGTTATAGCTGGCGCGAGATTTCAGCCAGAATAAGAGACAAAGTATCTTCATTTTCCACGCCAACCCTCGGAGTAATGTCAAGCAGTGGCGAAGACACGGCAAGAGAGGAGGCTAACACACAGCAGAGGACGGGTAGAATAAAGAAGTGTACACCAGCTAAGTGGGCAAGAAATATAGCTAAATTTAACAGAAATTCTGGAAAAGAGTAAGTGAGTGTCAGGACTGGGAGGCGTGTACCAAGTCGGCAAATTGGAACTCCTTGCCGTGATGGCTGTTTTCAGAAAGTGACCCTGCCTGTCATCAGAACACTTTTTAGTGAGTTCTGGACTATGGCCAACTATGATGCACAGACTGCTTACATCCAGAAACTCGTTCACAAAGTTAGTGTAAAGAGACACCGGCCTAGCAAGACCCCTGACAATCCTGGAAAACGTCGCGAGTTCATGTTTTCATACAGTGTTGTTTACAAGAATGAAACTTATCCAGTGTGTAGAGAAGCATTTACATCTATTTTTGGGATTACCAGGAAACGGGTTATGTGTGCAGTAGGCAAAACAACTTCCACCCATGTTCCTGTGTTGGACCAACGCGGACGTCACGAACCTGTCGGAAAAATTACAGGAGATAAAGCGCGATGTGTTAGAGATCACATCAATCAATTACCGACGGTGACAAGTCACTACAGTCGTGTCAGAAATCCCCACAGGCATTACTTGGAATCTAACCTGACCATCTCTAAGCTTTATCAGTTGTATAAAGAATGGATGACTGCCAATCATCCTGAAATCGAAAAGGTGACCCAAAATTATTACCACAAGACATTCACAAAAGAATTTAACATTGCTTTCCAACCACCTAAATCGGACACCTGCAGCACATGTGATAAACTGACCACTTCAATCAATTCTGCCACCACCGAAACTACCAAACAAGACTTAGAAGACCAGTTACAGCAGCACAAGGATAAAGCAGCAGAGGGACAACGATTAATGAAGGAGAAAAAAGACGACAAGAATGACAATGTCGCTGTTATTTGCATTGACTTACAGCAGACTATTCCTATCCCCAAGCTCTCCACAAGTGTTGCATACTACCATCGCAAGCTGTGGATGTATAACTTTTGCATTCACAACTTAAAGACGAATACATCATCAATGTTCGTGTGGGACGAGATTACAGGTGGGCGTGGCTCTGTTGAAATCGCCAGCTGTCTTAAGAAATGGATTGCCATGGAGTACGATCAGAAGGCTTTCAGTCACCTAATTGTGTTCAGTGACAACTGTGGAGGGCAAAACAAAAATGTAAATATTATCCTTAATTATCTTCACGAAGTGCACAGTGGACGATTAAAGACCATAGAACATGTGTATCTCATGGCAGGCCACTCTTTTTTGCCGTATGACAGTGCTTTCGGAAATACTGAAAGGAAATTTATCTGTGAGAGTAACATCTACGACTTTGACTCTTACTGTAGTATTATCCAGAGTGAAACTTCTTCTCTGTATCCAGTTGTGAGGATGCACCAGCAAGACTTCTTGGACATAGATGTGTTAAAGCAGTACGTGGTGAATCGTAAACCAAAGAGTGAGTCTGTTTCCTTCAAAGACGCCAGGATGTTTATTTTCAGTCACTTATACAAGGAAGGTTGTTTTCTTCGTATGGCCCCCAGTGCTACACCATTGACTCCCGTCAGGTTAATGCCTGGCAAAAAAAGCTTCTCCCGGAAGGTGTGCAACCTCAGTGACGTGCCACTCCCACAAAAGTATGATGTGCCCATTCCCCTCAAAACTCCAAAGGTGGCAAGCCTTAAATGTTTATTGGCATTCATTGATACAGTGAAATACCCCTACCTCATGGACCTACTTTCACACCAAGAGAGACAGACATCAAGTATGCCACCTACTCCAAGCAATGAAAACGACTTGGAAGCGGATGTAAACAACGATTTGTTGGATTATGATTGACGAGGTGAGACAGTATTGCTTTTTTTAAAATTAAACAATCCATAAACCTAGTAAGAAATAGAATACAAAATCATATTAATACATGTAAATCCTTCTGTAACGATATTGGATTTGTTCATCATAGTGTTTCAGAATAACGATAATAACCACAGGTAAGAGGTTTTGCTTTGACATTTTACAGCTTTATGTTTTTAAAAGAGGTACAAGGTAGGGTAGTGGATGTTGGAGTGGCCCTGGTGAGAGAGGATAGTGTTTGGAAACTCCCTGTACTGTTGTTTGCAGATGATACTGTGTTGTTGAGTGAAGACGAAGGGGAGCTGCAAGGCTTGGTGGATGAGTTTGAGAGTGTGTGTAAGAAACGGAACCTAAAGGTGAATGTAGGGAAGAGTAAAGTGATGGTCTTTGAGAGAGGTGAAGTTAGTGAATGTACAGCAAGGTTAGATGGTGAGGAATTGGAAAATGTGAGTACGTTTAAGTATTTGGGTAGTGTGATGAGTAAGGATGGAGGTTTGGAGTGTGAAGTGCTTGAAAGGGTACAGCAGGGAAGAAAGGTTGCTGGTTCCTTGAAAGCAGTGATAAGAAACAGGGAAGTGAGCATGGAAGTGAAAAAGTTACTACATGACAGTATTGTGATACCAACTCTAACGTACGGAAGTGAAGCTTGGACATTGTTGGAAGGACACAAGTCAAGAGTGAGAGCAGTGGAAATGAGTTATTTAAGAGGAGCCTGTGGAGTCACGTGGAGAGACAGGCTGACGAATGAGGATATAAAGGAGCGTTGTGGTGTGGATGTGGATGTGATAGGAAGCGTTATGAGGAACACACTGAGGTGGTTTGGCCATGTGGAGAGGATGGAGGGCGAAAGACTGACGAAGAGAGTGTATGTGAGTGAGGTGGAGGGGGGAAGAGGGAGGGGGAGGCCGAGGATGAGATGGAGGGATGGGGTGGAGAGGTATATGAGAGAGGGGGGTGTGAGTTGGGAGCAGGGCAGTGAAATGGCGGGGGACAAGGCGACTTGGAGGCGATTTGTTTGTGGCCACCCCAAACGGGATTGAGGCGTCTGGCAATAGATAGATAGATAGATAGATGTTTTTAATTGTTGCAGAAAAATTATGTGATGGTTTCGGAGGCTGCGAGTTGAGAAAATACGCAAACCTAATTTATGAAGACTCATGGCCACCCCCTGACCCCATAACGCCTTCTTTCACATACACCACACAACCAACTCCACACACAAACAAAATGATTACTCTGTCTGCTGCAAGATCGTCTTGGCTCTCGTCAGTGGTGGGTGAGTTTTTATTTTAAAATGTATTCTCCCTGAGTACAATTGTAGTTTTATGTCAGTTCTTTTATCTGTAGTGATAATCATTTGTTCAGGTTTACAGAAAGAATAAAGTAGTTTTGTATGTGTGTGTGTTTGTGTGTGTGTGTTGATAGACAGTGTGGGGCCGAGTGGTTGGTTTCCATGACCAAGCGTTGGTCGGCATAGTGCCTTTCATCAGTGTGCCTGCTTGTGACTGTTTTTAAGAATATCTATCACTGTTGTCTCGAATTGTTAATAAAAAAATTACATTATTAATGCATAGTAAACTCCAAAAACTTCCGTTTTCCGCCTACTTACGAACATTTTCTAAAATCTTTATTACTATGCGGGTAATGCTTTGTATTGATTCATTTTTTCCCCTCGACAGAAGAGGTGCTGGACTGAGAGTGAGTGGTTGCAGCGTTGCCTGGTAGCAAGAGGGAGGGTGTGTTGTGTGGAAGTTGGTTGGTTGGTGTAGATTCTTCCACCTGACTTAGAGTGGAAGCGGGCCTATGGTGTCAGGCCCGCCAGTGAAGAGTCGGTGATGATACAAGAGGGCTCTATGAGAGCAGCTGGATGACGATGAAGATGAAGAGGAAGGCCGCAACAGCAGAAGAAGGCAGGTGGTGGAGAGCAAGGCCGTCAGGCGGGTCGTCAGTGCTCGACGAGAGGCAGGGCGGGACGGGAAGCAGGGTGGAGGTCAAGATGCCGGTGGACAAGCGCCGACGAAGTCACGGCGCTGATGGAGGCGCCGACGACGAGCTGCAGGTGGAACCGCCCCAATGCTGCCTCAAACCCTGTTGCCCTGGATGGAGAGGGCTGTGGACGCTCGCCCAGCTCCCCAGCAGCAGGTGGAGGCCAAGGAGGGAGGGCCCAGTCACGGTCGGCAGGAGGGCACAAACCCGATCCAGGTGGTGGGAGGGAGGATCATAGTGGGGGTGCCTCGACCTCCAGGTGGGCGGACCAGGGCACTCAACCTCCTGGTAGAACAGACAGGCCCAATCCCCTAGGCTGGAACGGCTGCTGCAGGGAGCTGGTCCCACCGGAAACAGCGGCGGAGGTGTTGCCTCAGTGAGAGATGGGCTGCGAGTGGCCCCTGTGTGGAAGTGGATGGTTGGTCGTCAAGTGTAATGGGCCTCATACCGGCAGTCATGTGGCACTATTGTTGCAACTCGTATTAAATTTGGTTAGTATTCGTATGGAAAAACATATTTTTTATAAAATTATATTTTATATTGTATTATCTTGTTCCAGAGACTTCCCTTTTTGAGATCTTTAGTGGTATGCAAGTTTTTCATGTTTGTTTCAACAAGCGTAAATTGTAAAATGATTATTATACTGGTTTAGTATCCCCAGGTTGGTAGGTTTTCATTAGTGTGTGCTAATGTGAAACATTTTATTAGGATGTCACATCCAATTTCCCTTTCTTACCAGAAGGAGGGCGACTGGGCGTGATCTGCCGCATGGTGAGGTCCTGCTCTGCACTGGTTCACTTCCACAACTACACCCACCATCACTACCACAGCTTCCACCACCATCACTACCACTAACTACCATCACCACACTACCACTAACTACCACCACCTTCACTGCCACAGCTTCCTCCACCATCACTACCACAGCTTCCACCACCGTCACTTCCACTAACTACCACCACCATCATTACCACAGCTTCCATAACCATCACTACCACTAACTATCACTACCACTAACTACCACCATCATCACTATCACTACCACTACCACTAATTAACTACCACCACCATCACTACCACAATTACCACCACCGTCACTTTCACAATGACTTCTTCAGAGTGATGGCGTTTACAGTACTTCAAGCAAGAGATCCACGACGTCCTCAGTTTTTTTTTTTTTTTTTAATTATAATTTATATGAATTTTTCAGTAAACAGTGAGACTCGTGTATGTTTATTTTTCCTTATTATGCAAAACAAAACCATGAAACTGCAACATGCTTGATTTGTTGTAGCCTATTATGCTGTCTACTAGCCCAGAGGAATCAAATTCCGCATACGCTAATGCTTCTTTTAAAGCTGTACAGAAAAGTTCTATATTTTTAAACCTTAAATCTTGAATTATTTTCAGGAAAAGTCCCATTAAATATGATATATTTGCACATGCAGCTATCTGCAAGAAATGCATTGTTTGACAAGTACGGTATATTCTATGGTATTAGTAAGAGCCAAAACACTGATAACCGCCCTATGTTCTTGTAAGCGCACTTACATCAGTGAATCACGTGTTTACCGAAAATTGTATATTCTTCCCAATTTTATTTTTACTTCTTAGAATATTTTTTCCACTTTCACTTGGATTTATAATTCAAAATTTCGTGAATGAAAAATGGTAAGGAAAAATCCACATAACTTCAAAACAGGTGTTAATGTTGTGGTCCGACTTAGACCACCTTCAGGTACTGCAATGACACGTCTTGCTGTGTATGAGGGTGGGGGATAGGGGTGCCAGTGGGTGGTGAGGAAGTGGGTGGAAGGGAGAGAGAGGGGTGAGGGGGAGAGAGAGGGGAGGGGGGAGAGAAAAAGGTAAGGGAGAAATGAGGGGGAAGGAAAAGAGGAGGGAGGGAGAGGAGAGTGAAAGGATAAGGAAAGTTGGTCTTACGTCTGGCAGCGGTGAACGACGCCTAGCCCTCCCTCACTGAGTTAGTCGGAGGGAAGAACTTTCGACACGTTACCATTGCGTTACTATTTAACATAGAGAACTCAGACCGATGCCTAATGAATCATTATAAAATTTAATGCAATTTTTAATCGATGCAGAATATTATATTGTTAGTCATCAGTTTACCAGTTCAGACGTAATTTTTTAACTGTAATTACACTCTCACGTTTCCTACGTAACACCCTGTAGATTCATCATGCCACAATTCCGTTAGTACTGAACATAGCGAAATCAGATGTATATCATATAAAACCTAAGAAAATGTAGTCTTTAATGAGGTATAAAACACTGTTGTACTGTGCTATATTTAGGACACAAGACATTTATAAAGCGACAGTGCCTTCTGTGCCCGAGTACCACAATCTGAGCGCGCTTTCCTTACTTGTACTGTAATTTCCTTGTTTAGGTTCGTATGGCGCTTGACCCCTTGTCGCTGGCAGTGCGTTATATATACAGTAGGTTTGCACAATGTGCGTCATCACAGTGCGCGATTCGCATTGTGTGTGAGTGACCAAAAATTATAACCAAAAACCCTTGAATGCGTGAGTTTACCGCACAGAACGCGAGGCAGAGGCAAGGAGTGGCTCAAAAACGCCATTTTCTATTAGTGCGCGACCACCCCTCACACAGCGTGCCAAGTGTCATCATGTTGATGCGCAGAAATTCCCGGGCATTCTACTGTTGAGGATGAAGAGGATGCAATGTCAGAAGTGTCAGCATTGGAGTTTGAAGGGTTTATGGCCGAAGTGAGTGACTTTGATGCTCCTGGGGAAGGTGCTCAAGAGGAGTCTGTGGAGGGAAGTGTTGGTGTGGTGGGAGGTGCGGTGGGGAGTGCGGCGCTGTAAGTGTTGCTGCGCCTCGGAACCCCTGTTATTTAAGGTCATCAGGCCTGTTGTCTAGTGTTGTTAAGGTGACTACCCATATTTTTGTTATTGTAGCTATAGCTTTAGTACAATGTCTGAAAAATATGACCTTTATTATCTCTCTAAGGGCCAAAAAATGTTCAGGTGTGAGGGGGTACCGCCCATATATAATTATTCCCATAAGATTAAGTATTCCCAGTGCGCAAGGTCGTGGACCGCCCAATCTCTCACGCACTGTGCGAGCCTACTGTATATATATATATATATATATATATATATATATATATATATAGATAGATAGATAGATAGATAGATAGATCCATGGAACTCGTAGCAGCGACAAGATCGAGGGAGACAGGCAAACGATGGACGATGGCTGGAAATACGAAAAAATATGGCAGGAAAAAGTAGACGGAAAATTGATGCTGGTGAGTGATGATGACTGAGTGTGGGGAAGAAGAATGGAAGAAATACGAGAAAGCAGACATGACAAACGAAAAATGAGATTAAGAAATGTAAACAGCAATAAGGGAAATGAGGGAATATCGTGAAAGGAGAAGTAAAGGAAAATAATGGATAACTGTGGAAGATGAAAGAGCGAAGAGACATGAACAGATCTTGAATTTGGCTCTCTCTTGTCGTGTTACTGCTTTTTCTTGGAGGGAACAATCTTGCAGGCTTGTGGTCTTTGGTTCCTTCTTCCTTGCATACGAGAAACACACACACACACACACACACACACACACACACACACACACACACACACACACACACACACACACACACACACAATAAGCAATCATAGAGTGGAACACCCGCCCCCACTAACTGGTCTACGACTTAATATTTAATTTTGCCGTGTAACCTTGACCATCGACATATTACTCAAGACATCACTGTCCTTCAGTCTTACCCAACCCTTAAACCTTCCACCAACTTTGGGTTAAATACGATCAAATCTGTTTGGGCTGACTTGGCCCAGTGGCTTAACCTTTGACTTTTCCCTCTGACCTTAAACCCGGACTGACTTATAAAAAATGAACCAATGATACCTTATTTTAGCCTCAGGTATTCTACAAAGTATAGTTTACATCAGATAAAAACTGTTTAAGTTGACCTTACCCCGTGACCTTGACCTCTGACGTGCTTTCATATAAAAAAGGTCAACCTTTTGCGTGATCCTCAACTCATCCACCAAGTTCGAAAATGAAATCTGATAAATATTTTTAATTATTTTACCTACACAAAGACACATGGGTCGAACTTTGACCATACTGAGACCTTCACCTCTGATCGTTAATTCCTTACCTGACCCTTAGTTGTTCTACCAAGTTTGGTTCAAATCAGATCAAAACTGTTTGAGTTAACCTTGCCTTGTGGCCTTAGCCTTTGACCTTTCCCTGTGACCTTGACCTTTGATTGTTCTAAAAATCAGATCCTTTTATTCTTGCCGTATCCTAAGACCTTTTCAGAGTCTGGTGTTAATCAGATAAAAGTAGTTTATGCTGACCTTGACCTATGATCTTATCCACTAGGGAAACGATGGGTTTATTCCTGGGCTGATCCTTAATATTTCGACCAAGTTTGGTTCCAATCAGATCAACACTATTTGAGTTACAGTGTTAACAAACACACACACAAGTCGAATTCCAAGCATGTCCTCTGACCTTGATCTCTGATTGTTCTCAAATTTGAATCATAACATTCTTGTTTCACCCTAAACCCTCCCCCAAGTCTGGCCTAAACACTGTATAATCTGTAAGCTGATTTTGTTACTATAAATTTGACTTACCCCTGTGAGCGGAACTTTGATTGTTTCCTAAAATGTGAGGTTTACTCAATATCTGTGCCTCAACTTCTCCACCAAGTTTTGTTAAATAGATGAAAACTAGAGTTATTTTGTTCAACACACACACACACACACACACACACACACACACACACACACACACACACACACACACACACCTACACACACACACACCTACACACACCTACACACACACACACACACACACACACACACACACACACCTACACACACACACACACACACACACACACACACACACACGCCTACACACACACACACACACACACACACACAAAGGTTAAGGGTGGGATGCTGATGTGTCTGCCTGGCGGTGTGACATGAAAGGAGGTGAGGAGGAACTGATGTGCAAAATGATAAACGTGTTTGTCGTGCTTGTACACGTGTATGAGTAATACTGGGAGGCAATGAAAGAGATGAGTGGTAGAATCATCGGAATGGGGGGAAGGGGTTTGCGTATGACGGAGAAGGAAGCTGAGACTAGAAGGGAAGGAAGCAGGCAGTACAAGGACAGCAACCATTACCAGGTGAAGCAAGGTGGAGCGACCAGAGACTCTAACAAAGTATTCCAGGCACTGAAAAGACACTTATTAGTAAAGAAAATGGCAGACAACAACGCTAAAGAAGAAAGAAGAAAGGAAGACTGTGGAAAATGCGAAAAGAGAGTCAAAGATGGAGACAGAGCCTTGCAGTGTGATGTATGCAACCGGTTGTACCATTGTGGCTGTGATAAGGTCAGTCCTAAACAGTTTGATGTTTATATGGAGGAAGAAGCCCTGTGGTTCTGCTGTACATGACAAAAGTTAGAGGAAACTTACATAAAGTATTTAGCTTTGAAAAGAAGATAGAGGACCTCAGAGATTACTTCAAAACATTTTTTGAGCAACAAATGAAACACTTTGAAGAGAAGATTGATGAGGGAAAGTTTAAAAGAGGAGATAGTAAGAGAATTAAAGTTACAGGTTGTGCAAGAAACAACAGATCAGATAATGGACAAATTGCAAGTGAATATAGTACAGAAATCTACAGAGATGGTAAAGGAAAAGACAGAAGAGAGGGAAGAGAAAGAGATGAAGAAAAAGAATATTGTACTATACAAATTACCAGAACCAAAGTGTGAAAATGCAAAGGACAGAATTGATGAGGATTTGAGTAAATGCAGTGATCTGTTTGAAAATTCACTAGGAGTAAAAGAATATAAAATAGAGAAAGTAGTAAGAATGGGAAAAAAGAGGCAGGATGGAAAGGACCGACCAACACTAGTGATATTAGGAGATGAAAGAGAAAAATGGAACATACTGGAAAATGCTAGGAAGTTAAAGAATGAAGAAGACCAAGTGAAAAATGGTATAGGAATTACAAAAGACTTGACAAAGAACAGGAGGAGGAGAAGAAACTAAGGAATGAACTGTTAGAAAAGAGAAGGCATGGAGAAATTGGATGGTATATAAAAAAAGGAAAACTGTACAGAGTAGAAGAGGTAAAAAGGAAGAAGTACGGAAGAAAAACACGTATAAAGATCATAGTGAAGTTAATAAATATACAAGGGCTTACAAAAGTAAAATTAGTAGAATTAGAACCACTAGTGGAAAAACAGTATGATATTTTGTGTTTAACCGAGACACAGCAAAAAATTGACAAAATAGCAATAAATGAAAATCTTCAAAAAGTAGAAAAGAGAAAACAAAATGAAAAGAAAGGAGGTGGATTGATGGTAATATTTAGGAAAAGCAGTATGATAGAATTTACTGAGGTGGAATCAAAAAGTAATGACGTCTTATATATAGAAGGCAAAACGGGAACAGTAAAAATAAGATTGATATTGGTGTACTTTTCTGTATCAAATACAAGCGAAGACAAAGAAAAAAAATGAAGAAATGAGGAGAGAAATAGAAAATAAAGTGGAAACTGTGGATGAGGATGAGGCATTGATAATATTAGGAGATTTTAATGGACACACAGGAATTCTTGGGCAACAGGAAGTTGATACAAACGGAAAAATGATATTAGATTGGGTGAGTGAATATAGACTGACAATTCTAAACTGTGACGAAAAATGTAAAGGTGAAACGACCCGGAGCAGAGGAACACAAAGGAGTGTGATAGACTACGTATTAGTGAATAACATAATGTATGGATTATTTGTGGAAATGGAAACAGATGAAGAAAGGGAGGTAGTGGACTTATCTGACCATAATCTATTACAGGTAACATTTAAGATAAAGGCAGAAAAACCTAACTTTGAGAAAGGAAGGTGGGAAGAAAGGGTATATTATAAAACAGACCAGGAATCATTAAAGGTGTTCACAGAAAGCTTGAACAAAAACTAAGAAAATATATAGAAAATATAGAAGAATTAAATAAAAAAATAAATGAGGTTGCAGAAATAACACTAAAAAGAAAATACAAAAGAAAATTTGTAGATGATAGAGTACCGTAAATAAGCAGATAGAGCCTCCATGGATGAATGATGAAATAAGAAAGGAAATAAAGAAAAGAAAACAGTTTAACAGAAGAAAAAGTAATGTACAAGAAGAAGAAGGAGATAGAATGAACACATGTTACATTGAACAAATGAAAAAAGTGCAGGCAATAATAAGAAAGGAAGTGTCAAAATATCAATGTAAAATAACATAAGAAATTAAAGAAAACAAAAATAAAAAGATATGGGAAAATATTGATAAATTGAGAGGAAAAGTGAGGAAAAAAGAAGAAACAGTCAAGATATAAGATAGAGAGGGAAAGTTAAATAATGAAAACGAAACAAGAAAGGAATTGGTAGAGGTGTGGAAAAAATCTATCAGAAACATTCAAATAATATTAGAGTAGTGTGGAATAAAGATGAGAAGAAAAATTATAGGGAGAAAGTAATGGAAGAGATGATATAATACAAAATGAACATTACCAATTTACAGAAAAGGTACGGGAACATTTTGATATGGTAACACATACAGAAAGAAAAATTAAACCAATGAAATGTCCAGTAATAAAAAAATAGGAAAAGTTAAAGAACATATGATGAAGTTGAAAAATAAAAAAAAGCAGCAGGACCGGATGGACAGAAACCAGAACTGTATGAAGAAATGGCCAGAAGTGAAACATGTGTGAAAAATTTGACAGAGTGCTTTAGAAAAGAGCTGGAAAAAGAAGAAAAACCAGAAGGGTGGAAGATGTCAGAAACAAGGATGATCGCGAAAACTAAAAAAACAACAGTGAAAGAATTAAGACAACTGGCACTAACAAATATATCTTATAAATTATTCATGAACATAATGAAGGAAGAAGTAGAAAGCCACCTTAAAAGAAACGATGAAATGAGAGAAACGCAAGCAGGATTCACTAAAGGAGGAAGAGTATCTACACACACACACAAACACACAAACACACACACACTCGAGGACAATTTATTCATTTTGCAGTACTGTATAGAAGAAAGTTATAGAAGGAAGCAAGCATTAATAACAATATCAGTAGACTTTAGCAAGGCTTACGATTCGATTAAAAGAGAGGAATTAATCAGCGCTTTAAAGGACTATAAAGTTCATCCAAAGATAATTGACGTAGTGGCAAACATATATGAAGGTGATAAAACAAGTATAAAATTAGACGAAAACATGAAGGAAGAAATTGAAGTGACTAGCGGAATACGTCAAGGAATCACGGGCTCTACTACACTTTTTAAACTAATAACATACATAATTATGAAAGAAATAGAACGAAAATGAAAAGGCTTCAAGAATAATAAGTTCAATTTGAAAATACTAATTTCTGCAGATGATGGTTTGATGCTACCTGAAAATGTGGACGATACGAAAACAAATTTGAAAATACTAATGGACATCAGTGAAAAGTGTGGACTGGAGATAAATAAAGACAAGAGCAATATATTAATATGGAATATGAAAGAACTGCCTGATATGATAGAAGGAGTGAAAGTGACAGATAAAATACCTGGGAATTTATTTAGAAAACAAAATGTAAATACCAAAAGAATGAAATGATGAAAAAGACCTGTAAATTAGCAAATATTACCTATTCAGTGATATCCATGAGCTGTAATAGAATGATAAATGGTAAGACCTATTGGAAAAATATAGCAATACCGACAATATTGTATGGAAAGTAATATAATAAATATGACAGAGACAGAGATACAAACGTTACAAAGAATAGAAAATGGAGTATATAGACAGATAATGGGAGCAACAAAAAGAGCTCCAGTGTGTACACTGAAAGGAGAAATAGGAACGTCACTAATGAAGACTAGAATAATAAATGAGAGGTTACAACATATGAAAAATTTAAAAGAAGGTGAAAATGAATTACTAAAAGAGATTCTAAGAGAAATAAATGAGGATGTTAAGAGTAAGTGGATGAGGGTCACAAAAGCATATATGAATGATATAAAAATAAAACAGATGGAGTTGAGTAGAATGAAGAAAAAAGAAATTAAAGAGAAATTAAGGAACTGAGATGAAGAAAAATGGAAAGAAGAAGTTAATAGTGTGTCAAGTTTAGAAATATATAAGAGATGGAAAAAGAAAATAGAAGAAGAACAGATTTACGATAGTAGACCATCATCGAGCATTTGGTATAAGGCTAGAAGTGAGACCTTGCCATTAAATTATATGAAAAGACATACAAATGGAGAAGTAGCCTGCAAGTTATGTGGACATGAATATGAAGACTTGAAACATTTTATGTTAAGATGTCCGAATATTATTAATGAACGAATAAAAGCAGTAGAACTACAGCACCATATCATGAAGAGAAGATAGAGGTAATTGGCCAGTATTTATTTCAGAAAAATAAAATGGAAGAGAAGAAGGAAGTCCTCTATAATATGTGGAAAAAAAGAGAAAAAAATATTAAAGAAACAAATTAGAAAACAAAAAATGAATATAATTAAAAGGAAAGGATAAAGACAAAAACAACACAACAAAAAAATAGAAGGTAGAAAAATGAATCGCAGTCAAAATGGCTTACACTTCAATGATTGATTGATTTATTGATTGACTGCAAATAATTAAAATCTGGCAGCGCAACTGCCAGGGTCATATGCCGCCAGCACACTTCAATGAACAGGTCATGAAAGAATAAGAACACATCAGGGAGTACCGTTACAAAGGCAATACACTCGCATACCAACTGAGCTGAACTGAACTGAGCAGGAAAACGTGGGAGAAAGGGAGAAGAAAACCAGAGGAGTAGAATAGTGGAGAAAACTGGCAGCCGGAAAGAAGGGGGAAAAGGAAGGAATGTGGAGGGAGAGAAAAAAAAAAACGGAGAATCCAAAAGGATCTGGGAGAGAAGGGGAAAATGGGAGGCCGAAAGCCGGAAGGAGGGAGAGAGGGAAGGAAAAAGAAATGTGGTGAAATAAAACAAAAGCAGGAACACCAGAGCAGCGGTAGGGAGATCAGAGCGATGACAAAGATTGGATGAAAGAAGCGACAGAGTGAGGGAGGGAATGAAGGTAGGAATGGAGAGGAAGAAGAAGCCTGGTGCAATAGAAAGCATGGTAGGAAAGCCAAAGGGGTGGAAGGAAAAAGAATGGCAGAAGTAAAGGATGAGTGTGAAAAAAAAAAAGAGGAGAAGAATGAAGAAGGATGGTAGTGCAGGGCGGGAAGAATCACTAATACTAGTTAGGGAAAAGGAGAAGCAGGAGTGCAAATGAAGGAGGAGGGAGGGAGAAGGAGGAAGAGGAGGAGGTGCAGAACAGAGACTGAAGTAGGAATCTCAGGCGTGAAGAGGTCCTTTCAGGTTCATCAGATGATTTAAGGTCAGGCCAGATATATCAGATCACGTTACAAGTTACAAGCAAAACATCATAACCATTAACATGTACGCAGTCGATAATAATAATAATGACAATAATAATAATATTAATAATAATAATAATATTATTATTATTGTTTTTATTATTTGGTGGGAAGTAGAAGCAGGACAAGGTGTGTGTGTGTGTGTGTGTGTGTGTGTGTCCGACTCTGGGCATAGGCTTCACAGCCTGCTTTCAAGGTCCAGTAGTCCTTCTACGTACCGCACACCTCTACATGTCACCACTTCGGCGCTAGCACCCGCCGTCCGTACTGAATACATGCTAGGGCTGTCTCATACAGGACTGGTGTATTGGTATTAGCGGGGGTATTTTTACATGTCGGCGGGTCTTCTGGTGGATCAGTAAAGTCTGATTAAGTGGTCATCAGAAAGTGATTGGACAGGCGATGGAATGGAACTGTGTAGTGGGGATTGTTGAGCTGAGTGTGTTGGTGGCATGAAGGTAAAGAAAACATTTTCTTTCTCAAAAACAAAAAGTAAGCACACATAAAGTAGTTCTGATACTGTCTTGCGGTGAGGGTAAAAATCCATTTATGGTTTGAAGCTTCCTTATCAGCAGCCGGCTAACCGCCTGGAGCGCTCACACAATATTATTATTCTGTACATTTTTTATTTTCTCACCGTAGAAATGGCGGCAAGGAAAATGGTGACGAAGCTGAGAAAATAGAAAGAATCAAAGAGAAAAGAAAGACGAGGACAAAGAAAAGGAGAAACAGGAGGCGAAGAGCCATGAATAGACGAAAAGGAAAAACAGAAATGGGAGAAGGAAAAAGACTGGAATGATGATGATGACGATCATGATGATGATGATGATGATGATGATGATGATGAGGAGGAGGAGGAGGAGTAGGTGGGGAAGTAGAAAAGGAAACAGCAGGAGCAGGAGCATGAAGAGGGGAAAAGAACATAAGACAGCAAAAGAAAAACAAAAGATCTGATCTACGACGAGGATGAGGATGAGAATGAAGACGAAAGGCCGCGATGAGAAGGGATGAAACTGCAGTGGGTCAGTGCGCTATAGAGGAAACACCTGTACACAAAGATGAACACATAAATGCCATAAATCTGCAGTGCGTCCATGTGCTACAGAGGAAACAACTGTACACAAAGATGAACACATAAATGCCATAAATATGCAATGGGTCAGTATGCCATAGAGGAGACAACTGTACTAAAAAGATGAACACATAAATGCCATAAATCTGCAGTGGGTCAGTGTGCTATAGAGGAAACAACTGTACTCAATGATGAACACATAAATGCCATAAATCTGCAGTAGGTCAGTGTGCCATAGAGGAGACAACTGTACTCAATGATGAACACATAAATGCCATAAATCTGCAGTGGGTCAGTGTGCTATAGAGGAAACAACTGTACTCAAAGATGAACACGTAATGCCACAGGTCTCTAACTTTAATAAGGTTTTCACTATGCGATTTTACTGAACTTTACAAGAACCTTTAGTAGTGACAGGGTTCACTAATTCAACCGGCATATCTAATTCTCCTAGTCTGAAATGTCGTTCCAGCTAAATGAACACATAAAAGATAAAAAATGTCAGTATAGTTGAGAACAGATATGCAGAAGAAAATCGTTAACAAATTGAAAAGGAGGTGAAAAATACATGACGCGTGAAAAGTGTGTGAAGAAAAATCAGGTGGTACTGATAAGCAAAGAACAGCTGATAAATTCTGGTGTGGATGTATACTGACACTTGGAGGTGTCTCAGGCAGTAGGACGTGAGGGAAGGTGGGCAAGATCAAAGAATGGAAGTACTAGGGAAGGCGAAAGGGCCAAGACGTGAGAAGAGCGAGAGTAAAAGGAGCAATGAGAGGGAAGGGATGTGAGAGTGAGGCAGTGAAGACGAGGACAGAAAAGGACGGGTGACGAAGGTATGACGGAGAAGCGGTGGGGAATAAGAGTGAGGCGGCGAAGGAAAGGGCAGACTGGCTGAAGGGCGGTGGTGAGGGCGGTAGGACAGAGGAGGATGGAAGGGGCATGAAAGTGTGGTGGTGAAGAGGATGGCAGACTGTTTGAAGGGACGAGGTGGAGAGGATTGGTGGAGAAGCCAAATCCCAGGGGGAAAATCACAGATATAACACTGGACAAAATTTAAAGATGATGAATGATTAATGGGCCGGCAGTGCAAGACAGGAGAGGATTGAGGGCAGAAGGAGCAAAAGGGGAAGTCAAGATAGGAGACGAGGACAGAGAAGCTAGAGAGAACCGAGAGGCACAAGCTACAGTAGGTGGGGAAAGAAGGGGGACGAGGACAGAGGAGCAAGGGAGGACAGATGAAGGAGCAATAAGGCACAAAGAGACAAGGTGCGGCGAGACAAGAGGCAGAAAAGAAAAAATGAGTGGAGAAGAGAAAATGGAAGAAAGGGAAATGGAAAAAATATATATGAAAATGAGGAGAAAAACCAATACGGAAGGATAAAAGTGAAAAGTGGGTCGGCTGAGAGGAGGAGGAAGGAGGTGGTTATTTTGGTGGAAGAAACAAGTGTGTGTGTGGGGGTACAACCAGTTCCCAGAAAAAGTAGTGGTGAAAAAATTCCAAACAATGAAGCGTGTAAGAGATGATAAGTGGTTGGTGTGGCGTGGCGTCAGTAGCTAATGGAGGGTTTGAGGCCACTGTCTTAACATCCCTCCCTCTTGGATAGTTACACTCACCCTGATCACTACATGACACCACCCACTGCAACACCCAGGCCACCGCCTTCACCTCCTTCCCTCCAGGTCAGCTACACACACCCTCATCAGTACACAACATCACCATCCACTACAACACCCAGGCCACCGCCTTCACCTCCTTCCCTCCAGGTCAGCTACACACACCCTCATCAGTACACAACAGTACCACCCACTACAGCACCCAAGCCACCGCCTTCACCTCCTTCCCTCCAGGTCAGCTACACACACCCTCATCAGTACACAACAGCTCCACCCACTACAGCACCCAGGCCACCGCCTTCACCTCCGTCCCTCCGGGCTGATTACATAACCCTCATTCTCATCATTCTACTCCCTGGTGATGTCCCACTCTCCTTGGGTAGGGTGGGATGAGGTTACTGTCTGGCGCAGCTGTGACTGTTTGTGATGCTTCTGGGAGGGACACCTCTCCTGATACACTTGGGGAAGAAATGAGAAGAAGGAGGACATGCAGGGGGGCAATAAAGGTCTGAAGACTCTCTCTGGGGGAATGGCAAGATGGACGTGAAATGAGAGATGGGTTGGGATGGGTTAAGGTGGAGGTAAGATGGGTTGGGGTAGGTTAAGGTGGAGGTACGATGGGATGGAGTGGGGTAAGGTTGAGGTAAGATGGGTTGGGGTGGGTTAAGGTGGAGGTAAGGGGGGTTGGGGTTGGGTAAGGTGGAGGTAAGATGGGTTGGGGTGGGGTAAGGTTGAGGCAAGATGGGATGGAGTGGGGTAAGGTTGAGGTAAGATGGGTTGGGGTGGGTTAAGGTGGAGGTAAGGGGGGTTGGGGTGCGGTAAGGTGGAGGTAAGAGGGGTTGGGGTGGAGTAAGGTGGATTGGAGGTGAAGCAGATTGAAGGAAAGGGAGCAAAAAGTGTGTTTGATGTTTTAGAAGTTATGTAGAGTTAGGATTAGTGCAGGACAAAAAATGGTGCAAGAGAGGAAGATGAACAATTGGATAAAGTTGCATCAAGAATGCATGGTTAATCATTAATCGCAGAGAATAACAAGCAAGAAAAGGGACTTCTTTGATAGCCGACCCACTCCTGCAATAATGTAAGGGGAAAGAAACAGTAACTTCTAATGGAGGCAGAGGGGCGACCACGGGAGTCCCACTCTATGTAAACTGGTCGGGGTGAAAGTCTACTACTGTGCAAAATTTCTTGTGTCTACTTGGGATGCCTCCCCCAAGGGGCAGTTCTGGTCGCCTTGCCCTAAGGTGAATGGCCTCGACAGTTCAAATATTCAATTTTAAAATAAATTTAATCCCTGCGTCTCAAGACTCCGCGGAAATGACAGCAACGCGAGCTTATCTTATCCTCGTTTTTCTTGGCGATAACTTCAATACAAATCTTCACTCAAACCATAAATCCTAAGTACCATTTTCCATTGAGTATACTCTCATGGTTTTACCAACCCCGTCTGTAAATGCAGTTTATCCCATTCAATTTTCTGTGCAACACACTCAATCCTCAACCCTCTACACTTCCACTCTTAAAGGATAGTTTGACATAATTCAAAGCGCTCAAACCAATAATCTTACAAAGCCGATTTTCTCAGTGAATTCTCTGCTTCACAAGCCCCACCATCCAATCAATTTCCTGCCCATCCTACCCATTTATTTGCTTACCACACTAATTTCTTTACCCCTTTCTTTTAACGGTTTTTTGCCGAGACACAGGTTACGCGGTTGACTGACGCTCTTGTGACAAGGAAATATCTGTGTCCACCCATGCTAGAGCAGTGACACACACACACACACACACAAAAAAAAAAAAAATAGGCACAGCAACGGCTCGCACGAAAGAAGTAACGAACAATTACTCTTTCTTATTTGGCCAGACTAAAACTCTGGAAAAAAAAAAAAGCCTCACATACACCACCCTCTCTTATCTCTATGTGATACATTAACCTTTTCCATACTTGGACGTCATATATATTACATTCTTCCAAACTCCTGATCATCTTATTCGACCAAGTGTAATTCATTGTCTCTTCACTGTTTCTAAGTTCATTTAATTCGTCTGGTAACGGGAGAATAAAATATAGATGATATCATCTAAAAGGTGAGGTCAAACATTCAAGTTCAATACAATTGAGTGAAGAAACTAATCAGTATTATGTTAGATTAATGTTTGGGTGGAGGGGCAGGAGGGAAACTTTTAAACTGATGTTACAACTCTAAACCGCAGATGGCACAGAAATTTACACATTACTATTAATTTTGCCGTAAACAGTGGACGGGTTGATCAAGTTCAATTTTAATCACTAAAATTTTCACACGAATGGATATAACCCATGAAATGAGACTGAAAGCTGCCACAAATTACTATGCAGGCTGGAGGGCGAGAGGAGAGGAAAAGGGAGTAACTTCTCAATAATATGAAGGGAGTTTTGGCAAGGAAGAAAGATGAACCTCTGACGTAATTTCCACATTTCAGAATATTATGCTGACTAACACTAACAATCTTATTCAGCTAAGACAACCGTCTACAGAGCATGTGGAAGTAGGAGGATGAGAAACATATTTAGGACAAGTACGACGCGATGTTGGCATCATCTACCAATGCCAGATGGACAAGTTGTGAATCCCTTTGATGCTGCTCATAAAAATATTGAAAAGTATCACAGAAAAAGTTTAAATACCTGTGATTTATACGCACTTGTCTGCAGCTGTAAATCTACTTGTACTATCTACTTTTGTAACACATATGTAACCTAGAATTGCTATACAAACAAAGGCACTCTAGTCATGTTCGACCACTAATCTTTACCAGGTAATTAATTGTCAGTAATATGACATATGTTCTATCATCACTGCCGCACTGATACCCTGCCTCTATCACAGAGTTCCCTCTCACTATCAGAACCTCACTCCAGCATACTTAGATGTTCCCTCACTCTACTTCCCAGCATCATCATTCCTGGTACCAAATTCTTCCTTTTCCCTTATTCTCACGTCTCTCCACCATGCTGTTTACCCTCTCTACCCACTTCCTTCCTACCGTATCTCCCTCTACTAGAAATCCCTCCTAATATAAGAAACCAGCTACTCTGACGCCTGTAGGGGACGGGAATTATGAGGCAGAGCTTCGACAACTGAGGTTGACATAACCCAAACAGATATCTTTCTGTTACCGGTCTAATCTGACAAAATGATTTCACGTTAAGAAACAGAAAACCTTCAGTTAAAGCTAAGGGATCCAATTATCTGTTCCCGCCGCCCTCACCCCCTGCTGAGACCTGACCCTCCACTTTTTATCTTGATTTCTTTCCCCAGAGGGAGGTGGCAGCCTGGAAGTGAAAAAGTGTTGGACGTGAAGATGAGGAGCAGGAACAAACAGTAAAGGGAAGATGGACGACCCCTGATGCTCTGGTTTCCTATTCTATGATTCGGCAACATAGTGACAGTGCCAAAAACTGAATATGAAAGCGGTGGCTCAGAACAAGATCTTGGGAATTCTATTCTTTTTCTTCTAAAGCCTCGACATCATCATACCCTCTCTCACTTCTCCCAACTCAACTTTCCCTTTTCCACCCCACACCTTTCCCCTCTCTCTCCATGTCTCCCTCCACCTTTACTTATCCTCTTTCTTTAAGGCCTTCTGCTTAACTTTCCCTTTCTCTCATCATCTGCCCTTAGAGTCTAATATTTTGTGATTCTGAATAGTTTTCCCGCTCCCTGAAGCTCACAGTCCTTTGAATCAAACTTCCTGACATGTCACTACTTCGGTGCTAATACCCACTGTCAAAGGATTACAAGGAAAGGCATACACCAACATACCGATTGGTCCTTTCAAAGCCGTTTGTTTTAGGGAAGGTTGTAATCAATGTAATTATTCAAAGAGTCAAAGATAAGGATAGGATACGAGAGTTCATGAACCTCTCCCCTCTCCTCGCAAACCTACCAACCTTCCCTTCCTTGTCCCAGCACCCATGTCGGAGAACTATCGACAGAGTGCCCATCAAAAGTAAGTCACACACCCATCCACTTACCTTTCAAGCATCATAAGTTCTTGGTTCCATCAAACAGTTCAAACGACTCCATACAAGACTGAGCTTCCTAATACCAATGTGACAAAGGAATTGCTGAGACTGCTTGGGTAATACCTTCAGTCCAATGACGTACATCGAGTTTTGTTCCTATTGCTGCCAGCTGAGCATTAGAATAGATGGTTAGAAATGGAAGGGGTAAACTCAGCCTTCATTAACACCTGCATTATTAGAGGTCCTTTCTAACTTCAGTAAGAATGTCTGGTGGTTGCTTGAGTAGAATAATAAAAATATATACGCCATATTACTGAAGGGGTTAAAAAGAGGGTGGATCCTTAGTCATGTGAATGTCTGGATATAATTCATCCATTCGTTTTTATTCATCGTTATTTCCTTTTTCTTCATCCACTTCTTTATCCCTCTTACTCTCACAAATTACCTTACATTCCCGACCTTCCTTGCTTCTTGACCTCCCTGGCCCCACAGGAGGACGAGACTGGAAAGTTCGCTCACGACACACTCACCTGGAACAAAGAAAGGACAAGTTATAACACACTGACAGACTGAGAATGAGATGTGTGAAACGTAAGCAGTAACAGACAGCGAGCTATATGTGTGGGATGAAAAAGGCGCCGACGGAGAGCAAGTTTATTGTGTGGGAAGAAAGAAAGCAATGATAGGGAGCAAGCAAATTATACGAGATGAAATAAAGCAGTGCTGAAGTGAGAAACGACAATGTGTGATAAATGAAAGTACTTCTAGAGAACGAAGGAAATATGTGAGATGTAATAAAGCACTGTAAGAAAGGAAAACGAAAATGTGATGTAAGTACCTTCAGAGAGCATGAGAAATACGTGAAATGCAGGAAAACACCGATTAAGAACAAAGGAAATAAATGAGATAGAATAAAACATTAATAAAAAGCATGGGAAATACTGGAGATGAAATATAGCACTGCTAGAGAGAAAGAAAAATGTGAGGTGATATAAAGCACTGCTAGAGAGAAAGAAAAATGTGAGGTGATATAAAACACTGCTAGAGAGAAAGAAAAATGTGAGGTGATATAAAGCACTGCTAGAGAGAAAGAAAAATGTGAGGTGATATAAAACACTGCTAGAGAGAAAGAAAAATGTGAGGTGAAATATAGCACTTCTAGATAGGAAGGGAAATATGTGAGATGCAATAATGAACCGCCAGAAAGCAAAGGTAAAAAGTCTATTTATTTATCCATCTACTGTATTGACAGATGTCTTAATTTCATATGGGGTGGTCACAAATAGATCGCCTCCATGTCGCTCTGTCCTCTGACATTTGGCTGCTCCTCCTCCAACTCAACCCCCTCCCACATATATCTCTTCACTCCATCCCTCCATCTCATTTTTTGTCTCTCCCTTCTCCTCCCGCCCTTTATACATTCCACTAATAAAAGGCGAGGGAAATCACTGAGATGGAATGAAGCATCGATAGAATGCGAAGACAAAAAAGATGACACAAAACTGTAATAGAGTAGATGTAGGGTTAATACAGTATGAGATAAAACAGACCCTTGAAGAAAGCAAGGGAAAGATGTGAGATGTATTAGTAGCCTGTCCCGGGTATTAGTGGGAAAGAGGGTTGGGACGACGGCGGCGATGTGTGTGTGTGTGTGTGTGTGTGTGTGTGTGTGTGTGTGTATAAACTCTACATACCGTACTGAAATATATAAAATTACCATCATCAGTCACTTTATAAACACTGTTTTTGTTATCTTTCAGACCCTCACGATGATACGTTAATATTTCTGTTACCTGCAAGTATACGGCCAAACATTTAACTTTTCTTTAACATTAACCCTTAAGAAATGAATGTTACTGTGTGCAGCAGCCACTGACAGCGGATGAGGAGCGGCGCCTCATGCAGTGCGGCTGACAAAGTGCCAATGCTGCTGCTGCTGCTGCTGCTACTCATATGGTCTGCGAGACATAGTCTATGGAACCTGTCACCCACGTTTAGCTTTTCATTCATTGCGAGTGGAGAGCGAGGTGCCAGAGAGTGTGAAGGGTCATGAGATCCAAGCTTTGTAAAGGTGTGTCCAGTACTTCCCATGTGATTGTGCCCCTACTTTGGCGGATTACCTGCTCTCTCTCTCTCTCTCTCTCTCTCTCTCCTGAAACGAGGAAAAAAAAAAGGAAAGCATGGAGTAAATGGATGAGGAGGAACGTGCGATGAAAAGCGAGGAAAGGAAAAGAACGAAAGTGGCTGAAATGAAGGGCTGTGCGGCTGAATGACATATGAAAGGGATAAGAGGGAGGGAAGGTACAAAGTGTGAAAAAAGGAAGGAGCTAAGTTTGGTGATATAAATACTGGAAGGGAGAGGAGTGCGCGAATGAATAGAGGAAAAGCCACGAGGAGGGAGAATAGTAATCCCTTTGGTATACCGACATCCTTGCTATACCCTGAATCTACCTGATGGTCTAATTCAGGATATGATGGCACCCCTCGTAAGAAAAAAGTTGGAATCAGCTTGTAAAACCCTGTAATAAATCAGAGGTTTTCTGTGTTTTATCTTTGTTGTTGTCGGATCTTATTTACTGGCAGCTTAGAGCAGGAGTCTTATAATTAGCTGTAAACAATAATATAAGGATAAAGAAGAACTCCATGGGAGAAGAGGCTGAAGAGAAGTGGGTACAGTAGAAGGGAGAAAGAAAAGCAAAGCAGGACAGCACATGCGATAAAATGATAAAAAGAAGAGGGAATGAATATAAAAGGATATGTGAGCCAAGATGGGATTCAATATGATGAACGGTGGGGAATAATGGAAGACAATTAAAAAAAAAATGGAGAGAAAATATTTTTATGCACGATACAATGATGGGAGAGAAGAGAGAGAATACAAGTAATGAAATAGTTTTAAATAAACTGCAGATGACGAAATCAGAATGGAATTGAAGAGAGAAGAGGAAAATCAAGGATAAAACAGGATATAAGGACGAAAGAAAGGAGGAAGAAATAGGTATAAATGGATAAAGAGGTATTAAAATACAGAAAAGAAATATGACGAACTACAATCACCAATAAGGCCAGGCCAGGACACAGAGGGAGGTGAAGGGATGGTCTGGATCAGGTGGAAATCAGCGTGATCTGAAAACGTCCTGTCATCAGTGAAGGGAGGAACAAACCGATTGATTGAAGAGAGACGGGTAAACAAGGGACAAAGGTGTGTGTGTGTGTGTGTGTGTGTGTGTGTGTGTGTGTGTGTGTGTGTGTGTGTGTGTGTGTGTGTGTGTGTGTGTGTGTGTGTGTGTGTGTGTGTGTGTGTGTGTGTGTGTGTGTGTGTGTGTGTGTGTGTGTGTGTGTGTGTGTGAGAGAGAGAGAGAGAGAGAGAGAGAGAGAGAGAGAGAGAGAGAGAGAGAGAGACAGACAGACAGACAGAGAGAGAGAGAGAGAGACAGACAGACAGACAGAGACAGAGAGAGAATAAAAAAATGAAAGAGGCAAGAGAAAGAGAACAATTCAGCCAAAGAATGGTTGGGGACGGGATCGGAGGAGACTCACTAGCAGAAAATTTATAACAGTGGAATTTTCACTAATTCATTACTCACTCTCCGTCTGTGTGTCCATCTGTCTGTCTCGTGCGCGCACACACACACACACACACACACACACACACACACACACACACACACACACACACAAGGAGTGCCCGGTCTGAGAGTCAGGGTTTCATCATCATGCTAACCCACTCTTATCAGCAAATTTAATGAGAAGGATCCATCAGTAGGAATATAAAGACAGAAATGTAGAAACCTAGGAGTGGGTTAGCAATTAACTCTGGGATTCGTGAGAAAAATAATAATACCCATGTAATCCCAGCGTGTCGTAAATGAGAAAGGAGTGAGATGGTGTGGGCAGGACAGCACTTTATAACAGATAAGAATCTGATGTTTGCTCAAAAAATACTATTAACATAAAAGGCTATTGAACCAGTGAAAGTTTGAAGTCAACGCCAAGGTGGACGACAAAGTCCACTCAACAGTGGAAGATGACGAGTTGTATCAAGAACATCCAGTCTCTCAATCTGATGTCCCGCCAGACACTGATCACTGATCATGCTTGTGTGCAAGTGACTCATTATGACGGTTATGTTCGTTTTTTTTTCTTTTTTATGTGAGGAAGAAGGAACCAAAGGCCACGAGCCCACAATAACTGTTTCCAAGAGAAAAACAAAATACAAGAGAAAGCCAAATTCAAGATCCGATCATTTCGAGATGCCTGGACACACTGCGTTTGGAAGACTGGAGATCATAGGAAGCAGGAAATACAGATAGGGGGAGAGTTCCAGAGTTGACCTGTTGCATAAAAGAGGGACTGGGAGTAACGGTTAACTTTTGCATTAAAGAGTTGGACAGAAAAGGGATGAGAGTTTGCTGCTAGACAGGTGCTACGCGCCCATCGTTGAGGTCGAGAAAAGCATGCAGACAGTTCAGAGGAGCAGTGACCATTGAAGTAGCGATAGAAAAGAGATAAAGATGCAACAGTGTGGCGAAGAGACAGAGGTTGAAGGGAGTCAGTAAGAGGAGGAGAGTTAATGAGACGAAAAGCCTTTGACTCCACCCTATTGAGAGATAGAAGGATAGAAACCGTAAGAGGGCAGTTTGGAAATTAAAGATTTATGCCAGTCTCGATCGAAAGCATTTGAGATGTCAAGTGCAATGATAAAGCTTTCGCCAAAGTCCCGAAAGGAGGATGACCAGGGTCTGAAAGGTAGGTGAGAAGATCGCCACTGGAGCGTCCCTGACGGAACCCATACTGACGATCAGAAAGCAGGTTCTGATAGGAAAGATGCTTTAATATTTTTCTATTAAGAATTGACTCGAAAACTTTTGAGATACAGGATGTTAAAGCATTTGGACAATAGTTAGAGGGTTGGGAATGTCACCCTTCTTTGGGACTGGCTGAATGAGAGCAAACTTCCAGCAAATAAAGAAAGGTACAGGTACAAGTTGAATGACAAAGGCGAAAGAGTTTGCCTAGGCAGGGTGTAGGCAGAGAAGCACAGTTCTTGAGAACAACAGGAGGGACTCCATCAGGCCCATATGCCTTGTTAGTATCGAGGCCTGTGATGGCAGAAAATACATCAGCTGAAGAAATTTTAATGTCAGCCATGAGGAAATCGGGGGGGGGGGGGAGTGATGGAGGAACAGCACCGGAATCGTCTAAGGTGGAATTGGATGAGAAAGTATGACCAAACAGATCTGCTTTATCAGTAGAAGAAATAGTACAGAGCCATCAGAGTAGAAAAGAGGAGGGAAGAATGAGGAGGTAAAGTTGTTAGAAAGGCTTTTGGCAAGGTGCCATAAGGAGCGGAAAGAATTTGAGTTGGAGAGTTGAGAGCATTTGGTGCGGATGAAATTATTTTTAGCAGTGCGAAGAACAGACTTAGCACGATTCCGGGCAGAAAAGTATAAAAAGTGTGATTCAGGGATGGGTTGGCTCCGGTGCCTTTTATAGGCCCTCTCCTTGTTGCGGACAGCATTAGAACAAGCATGATTAAACCAAGGCTTTCTTGCATTAGTCAAAGGATATGAGAAAGGAATGTATGCTTCCATGTCAGAGAGAATAACCTCCATAATGCGCAAGGCACACTCAGATGGCTCCCGGCCATGGAAGCAATAATCATTCCAAGGAAAATCAAAGAAGTACTGCCTGAGGGCCTCCCAATCCGCAGCGCCAAAGTGCCACAGACGACGTTTCTTTGGAGGGTCCACAGGCCGTACCGGAGCGATAGGACAGGTTAAGGTGATAAGATTGTATTTGGAGGAGCCCAAAGGAGAGAAAAGATTAACAGTGTAAGCAGAAGGATTAGTTGTAAGGAAGAGGTAAAGTATGTTGCTCTCTCCAAGGCGGTCAGTTAAAAGGTGCAATATGAAGTGATCGCTAATTTTGCTGGACTACTGTTCGCTGTGCTCGATGTGTCTCACTGATGTGTGATGAAGTATTCATAGTTTAATAACAGAAAAATATTCTTAGCTAAGTGCTGTTCCGTGTTGTCCTCTTTTACGACATGACATCTCGTTTACATGTAGATTACAGGAATAACGGACACGTAAATATCCCCTTGTGTCTTGTCTAGTTCTCAGTACAAACATATGTATGGGCTTCATGTGCACGTATGTGTGGCTGTGTAGATCTGATACCGTAGGTATATATACCTGAATATGTATATGCGTGTGGGTGAGTGTGACCCAAAGACTCAGTCAGGTAACTGAAGGATAATGCAGCAAAAATAAGTAAGATCAGCAAAACGTAAAGTTGTGAGGTACTGTACATACATGATGAGGAATTGTATCATATACATACATATATACACACACACATATATACAAGTACATGAATGTGTACATATTCAGTTTGGAGACAATATACTCACACACACACACACACACACACACACACACACACACACACACACACAAGATGGCCAGAACATTGTCATTAAGCAAGAGTGAGGATGTAGGGGACGGTCTCCAGTTTCCAACTCGAAGAAGAAAAATCTTTTACCAAAAAACTTCTTTGGCTTTCTAAGCAAAAAAAAAAAAAAAAAAAATCGAATGCTGCGTTTTTTAAAATTCCATAAAACATCCGAAATCCGATTCATTAAACCACTTATGGCGGCGCGGGTGTGGGTGAAATGTAAAAGCGAGATGAACTGAGTAGCAGAGAGGGCAGACAAGGTGAGGGAAGGAGGACAGACAAGAGTGGTGGTGTGGGAGGGAGGGCAGACACGAGTGGTGATGAGGGAAGGAGGGCAGACAAGAGTGGTGGTGTGGGAGGGAGGGCAGACACGAGTGGTGGTGAGAGAAGGAGGGCAGACAAGAGTGGTGGTGTGGGAGTGAGGGCAGACAAGAGTGGTGGTGTGGGAGTGAGGGCAAACAAGAGTGGTGGTGTGGGAGTGAGGGCAGACAAGAGTGGTGGTGTGGGAGTGAGGGCAGACAAGAGTGGTGTGGGAGTGCAGACAGAGACTCTCTCATCTACACCATGCTACCTCACCCACACCACACTGCCTCACCCACACAACACTGCCTCAGTTACTCCACACTACCTTACCCACAACACACTGCAATATCAATCCTAGTGTGCATCAATTTCGAGTTTCCAAGCATAAGATACATCTCTGACATACCCTAACCGTCCCTATCTTATCTACAAAGCATGCAAAGATCTCACACGATGGGAACAACAGAGGGGGTCCAATGACGAACTTCAAACACTGTCATTGCAGCCAACCTTCTCCTCCCCTGCCCGGATCACACATCGTATCGGCCCTTCCTGTCCATCACCACCAGTCTGTAGGCTACCCAATATCCTAGCAATATACACACACAGCTCTCTCTCCCACACATCCAGTAACGATCCTTCCCTTCCCCATCACACGTACTTCCCTCTTCATTATCCACAGCTCATCTTTCCAGTTATGTGCACACTTCTCTACTCACATTCATTCCCTTCCCTCCCTCGTTCACAACACATGCAGATCTCACTCCTCCCCCACCCATCAACACAGTACCCGCTGTCCAAAGCACTGTGTGATAACATTGGGTTCAGAGTTATGGCAAAGCATTTACGCTGTGGTAAAGATACACAGCCAACACGTGTTTGGATCAACATGTCCTTCACTGACTGGGAATCAATTACACAGACACAAGGCAGTATTTTGCTGGGCTTATGGGGCTTTCTAACATCTTGCTGATTACTGTTGCGGGCTTTATCTCTGTACTACTTTTGGCATTTTTTAACCATATTAATAATTTGCCTGCATACATACGAAAAAAGATTACAAGTGTAAACTCCAAATTGTTGACGGTCATTTATGGAACGCATGAGGTTACTGCGTATGGACAGAGAGAGAGAGAGAGAGAGAGAGAGAGAGAGAGAGAGAGACGGGGGGGGGGGGAGTAATAAAAGACTGTCAAGTCGAGGAAAACGTTTGACAGAAAACAGAGGAGACAAGGAGTGAAGGAGGAAAGATGAGGCGGATGTCAACAAAGAAACAAGATGCTGAAAACATGCGAAGGAAACACGAAGGAATATCAAACCAAGGATACTGATACTCGTGGAGAAAGAACAAATCAATCTAACGATAAAGATGCGAAATAAAAAAGTGATACATGTAAGACAGTGCAAAGCCAATGACGCTGGGTATATTCAGCAGTGATATGTTGGCTATGAGAATGAAAAAACAATGCGGAAGAGGAGACAGGTTCTTTTAGTCCTCTGTGTACTTTGTGACGGCAGTACGAGACTGAGCTTATGGTATCTGGGTCATAATGATGTAAATACCAAGTCAATCTGTACCTCACACACCACAATGAATTTACCATACTTCCTCACCAATATAACCCTGGCAGCATTTGTTGTGGCAACCAGAGCACGTCACTGAATTATAATAATCACAATTAACCATTTCTGTGCGAGCTACCTCCGTGTTTGGTTATACTTTTTTTGACCTGCAGGGGTCAATCATAGACTTTGTTAACTCTTTCACTACAAAGAATTCTCTCCTGAAAAAAAGTTGCTTGAATGCAGCAAGGAAAAAAAAAAAATGAAAAGGACGTCAAAGACCAAGGGCAAAGCAGGGATCCCGAAGCCACCTTGCTACAGCGTGATGGCCTTTCTGACAGAACGCAAAACAGAATCTGGGGTGTAATTCAGGGGGATGTGGTGTATGAGGTAGCAGGGTTGGGTGTGTAAGGCAGAAGGGTGTGGCATGTGAAAAAGGGGGATGTGGGGAGTGAGGAAGGGGGCCTGGGGTGTAAGACAGGGAGTCGTGGGGTGTGAGACACGGGTGTGGGGTGTGAGGCAGGGTGTGTGTGTGAAGTTTGAGGCAGGAGGGTGTGAGGTGTGAGGTAAGGTTTGTATCGGAGGGCAGGTATCAGTTCCCAGGGGATAAGATGAAACGCGAAAGGGCAGAAGTAGGCGCGGGTTGAGCTGTGAGTGGTTGGGCTGGGTGAGGGTGGCCTGGGTGGGAGGAGGGAATGGATGAGCTGAGGGGACCATGGGAATGGATGGAGTGGGAAGATAATGGAAATGGTTGGGCAGTGGGAATGGTGGGAGTGGGTGGGTTGTGTGAAGAATATGAGTTGGATGGAAGATGACTGGTTGGATAGAGGGAGTGGGTGGAGAGAAGGAGTGGGTGGCTAGTTGGAAGATGTGAGCGTATGGATTAGGTGGAAAATGGGAGTAGGTGGGCTGTGCGGATGGTGAGCGTGGGTGGATTAGGTGGAGGATGGGAATGGGTGGGTTTGGTGGAGGGTGGGAATGGCTGGGCTTGGTGGATGGTGAAAGTGTGTGGGCTGTGTGGAAGATGGGGGTGGGTGGGCTGGGTAGCAGTTTGGTAGTGGGTGAACTAGGAACTAGGGATCGAGTAAACTACAAGTGGACGGCAGTGATGAAGGTGGGACAGGACTCAGGAACAAAGCCTAACAGAAGATGTGTGAAGGTGTGCTGAGTGGAAAGAAAACGGCGATAAATCTTGGACGAAAAGAATGATGCAGAAAGAAGGGAGAGAAGGACGCGTGTCATGAACGAGGGAAAAAGAGAAGTTACAAGACGCCGTATCATTAGGACAGAATGGAAGGTACTGATGCATAAAGAAATCTACAAGGCTCTGGCAGACAGTATTTGTAGGATACAGCAATACAAAGGGAGTGAGAGTGAGTAAAGTATAAAGCAAAGCTGTGAGCTACTTAAAAACATATATACTACCAAAATACACGGATGAACTTTGAGAACACTTTCACATAGCAAGACTGGGGCTGGAAGCGGCATGGCTTCACACTGACAGCCATCCCATACACTGATCAAGCAGTGACAGTGGTGTTAGAAGAATCCTGGCGACGTCCCTGGCCAGGTTGAGTGAGTAACACTGACACATATCCCTGCTTCACTTCCCTCACCTTGTCTTCTCTTAGTCTGCTCACAATGTCCCTCACCCACACATCTCTGCTTCACCGCCCTCCCCATCCACATGTCCCTGCTTCACCGCCCTCACCTTGTCTTCTCTTATTCTGCTCATACCCTCCCCCACCCACACATCCCTGCTTCACTGCCCTCATTGTGTTTTCTCTTATTCTGTTCACACCGTCCCCCACCCACACATCCCTCTTTCACTGCCCTCACCTTGTCTTCTCTTATTCTCTCCACACCCTCCCCCACCCGCACATCCCTCCTTCACTGCTCTCACCCAATTTCCTATCCTGCACACACCCTCCCCCACCCGCACATCCCTTCTTCACCGCCCTCACCCTCTCTACCTGTATCATGTCCTGCTCACACCCTCCCTTACCTATACATCCCTTTTTCACCTACCTCGCCCTCTGTCCTGCCCTGCTCACACCAGAAAGCACGGAGAGATTAAACAATGAAGCTGCAGGAGGGGAGGAGTCTTAAAAATGGTACGAAGGAGAATCATAACGGATTAAGGATAACTAAATGATGGTGTAGGAACGCAGTGGGAGACTGCAGGAAGAGGACAAAATGAGAGAGAGAGAGAGAGAGAGAGAGAGAGAGAGAGAGAGAGAGAGAGAGAGAGAGAAATAAGAACCTAAGAAGAGAAGATAACTGGCGTAGGCCGGTTGACCAATGCTAGGCAGCTCCTTGAAGAGTAACTGAACCACTAGAATGAGATAAGGATGGCAAAAAAGAAGGCTCTCCCCCTTCCTCGAAACCCTCCAGCCGAAGCCGGCAGGAAAAAGTCAGAAAGAACACCACGCAATATAGAAAAACTGGTGTGAACATTTTATGGGAAAGTGAGAAAGGAGAAAAAGAGACTTTCATAGTGCAACCTGAAAAGGAAAAAGAATGAATTAGTACTGGTTAAAAGATTTTTTTTGTATACCCACCCTTCATTTGTCATATGCTTCTCTAGCCTATGCTTGAAACTCTCAATTGAGGGGCAGCAACTACATTACTAAGCAGCTTGTTCCACTGCTTTACTAAAACTGAATTTGTCTAGTTTGCAACCATTACTTCTAGCTCTGTCCTGTATGCTTACTTTCAGTACATTGCTAATATCTCCCTTATTTATTTCCTTTATCCCCTTACTCTACGCCTCTCTAGTGAGTGCAGATTTACTCTTTTTAGTCTGTCTTGATATGACAGGTTCCGAACGTCATGTATCATTTTGTCGTTCTCCTCTGTACATTTTCTAATGAATATATATCCAATCTATAGTAAGGACACCAAAACTGCACGGCGTAGTCTAAATGTGGCCTTACTAATGCCAGGTAAAGTTGCAATAATACTTCTGATGACCTACTGCTCACGCTTCTCGAAATAAATCCTAGGACCTATTTGCTTTATTTCTTGCATTGATACACTGTTCCTTGGTTTGAGGTCTTTACTAACCATAACTCCTAGATCTCCCTCGCAATCCGATTTACTAATTCTTTTGCTATCTAAGTCGTATTTAGTATCTCCAGTGGTTTTCCCTATGTTAAGTACATTACATTTTTCAACGTTATATTCCATTTGCCAATTTTTAGACCATTTGGACAATATGTCGAGGTCCTTTTGTAAGTTAAGGTTACCGTCAGTCGAGCCAATAATATGCCTTATTTTTGGATCGTCGGCAAATTTGCTGATACTGCTAGTGATTCCTAAGTCTAGATCATTTACATAATTATTGTTTGAATAATGCTTTTGCAGGCCATAAAACATAGTTAGGAGTGATGGACACACGGGCTAGTTGCTTTAGCGGTTTAATCCTCAGAAAGCAAGCCGTCGGTTACAATGACAAAGTTTGTTGACGAACATACAGAAAACGTTTCAGGGGAAACTTGTGTAATGATGAATGTTGTAACTTACAAAACAATGGATATTGTAACATCCTTTCCCTTTTATAAAAGCAACAATTCAAAGACATCAGAAACATGACTGAGTTGAAATCAAATCACTACAGTACTGTACAACTAAAGAATCAGCTGCCACTTACATAATGAAATAAACATCACACTTCAATAATACATAAATAAATACCTTCACAACTCAGTTCTGTATTGTAACATAAGAGTTTAATGTGATACTGGTACGCACACTACTGTATTGTACACTAATTAAGTCTTATCTAGAACATAATCCTTATATCTAACTGGAAGTATATTTCTTGTGGCTCTTTGACTATATCTGCCATGCATACCATTCTCTCTCCTTTCTCCCAAGGTGGGACTCTCATTCATTCTCCTTTCTCCCAAGGTAGGACTCTCATTCCCTTTATCAGTGATATAACTATCACTTGTTACATTTCTCTCTGTGGGACTCTCACTTGTTTCAACACTCTCTTTATGTCTTGGGTTAGTTTCTTTCGCTTCATCATGCTGACCTCTCTCATTAGACTTCCTTAAGTGTTGGCGATTATGTCTGTAAATGCCTGAGTCAGTCATCACATCATAAGATCTTACATCAACCTCTTTCATAACAGTTCCCTTCTTCCACACATTGTCACCTAAGTTAGTGGGCTTAAATCTTACAACATCACCTTCCCTTAATCGCACCAATTCTTTCGCTCCTCTATCATAATACCATGCACTCTTAATATTCTTCAGTCGTTTCTTTTGCTTTTCTAGTGCCACATCAATACCATGAGGTTTCAGCAAATTGTTTGACATTGGTAACAGGGTTCTTGTCCTCCTGCCAAAGTTTCTTTGGGCAGGGCTCAAGTCCATATCTTGACTTGGTGTATTACGGTTATCTAGGATGGCTAGGTATGGATCTTTCCCACTAGACATTGCCTTCAATATTAAACTTTTAGCAGTTTTAACAGCAGATTCAGCCATACCATTGGACTGAGGGTACTTAGGACTACTTGTCTTATGTTGAAAATCATACTGCAAAGCAAACTGCCTAAATTCCTCACTGGCAAATTGAGTACCATTGTCACTCACCACTACTGTCGGAATGCCATATCTTGCAAAATGAGATTTAAGTTTCTTAATTACTGCACATGATGTTGTGGAGTTTAGTACATCGATCTCCCAAAAGTTACTAAAGTAATCTACAGTTATCAAGAAGTTTTGGTTTCTCAGTTCGAAAAGATCCACACCTACTCTCTCCCATGGCCTACTAGCAATCTCATGAGAAATAAGAGTTTCTTTCCTTTGTGAGTTACAATACTTAGCACATACTTCACACTGAGACACATACTCCTTGACTTCTGCATTCATGCCAGGCCAATACACGCACTCTCTGGCTCGTCTCAAACAACCTTCTACTCCAATGTGAGATGAATGAATAGCATCCTTACTTTCTCCTCTCATCTCCATGGGTATTACAACTCTCTCTCCCTTAAAAATTAAACCATTCTGGACTGAAAACTCATCACGAGAACAGAAGTAAGGCACTAGCTGGCATGGCAATTCATGTTTAGTTTCTGGCCACCCCGCTATGATAGTTTCTAAAAGCATCATCATGGTCTCATCCCTCTCAGTTGCTTTCCTTATTTTCTCAAGACGCTCTGGTCTAATGGGAAGTAATGATACCATGTTGACTGCTTCAAATGTCTCTCCACCTTCATTTTGTGACAGATGAGCTCTAGAGAGAAAGTCAGCCACATGCATGTCTTTTCCTGGCCCATAATGTAATTCAAAATCATACTGCTGAGCCCTCAGCAACATCCCTTGGAGTCGCTTTGGTGCTCGATCTAGAGGTTTCTTTACTATTGACTGAAGGGGCTTGTGGTCACTCACCACTTTCGTTACTCTGCCAAAAGTGTACTGGTGGAATTTAGTTAAAGCAAAGACTACAGCAAGCATCTCTTTCTCAATCTGTGCATACCTAGTCTCAGTGGGAGTTAAGGCACGGCTTGCATATGATATCGGCTTACCATCCTGTAACAAGGCGGCACCCAAGCCTGTCGAGCTTGCATCACACTGAATAACTAATGGCTTATACTGATCATAGTACGCTAACACAGGGGCTGACGTAACTAATTCCTTAACTTTCTGTAGTGCTTTGTCATGTTGTTTTCCCCAATGCCACTCTACCTCCTTGATGACTAGCTGTCTAATGGGTTCCATCACATCAGAAAGTCTCGGTAAAAACCTTGCCAAGTAATTTACCATACCAGCCAGTCTCTGTACCTCTGCTACACTTTGAGGGGCTTTCAGCTTTGCAATAGATTCTACTTTGTCAGGATCTGCTTTTAGTCCCGCTTTAGAAACCTTATGTCCTAAAAAAGATATCTCTTTACTTCTGAGTTCAGACTTATTCTTGTTAAGTTTAATACCCTTGATTCTGCACCTTTTAAGCAATTCATGCACATTATCATCATGATCCTGGTTGGCTTGAGCATCATTATCGCCTACACCATACACCAGAATATCATCAGCCACACATACAACCCCCTTTAGACCTTCCAAGGCAGTGTTTAATTTCTTTTGAAATATCTCGCTGCTCACTTTCAACCCAAACGGTACCCTTAACCATCTGCACCTCCCTAGAGGTGTTTGGAAAGTTGTGAGAAAACTAGACTGGTCATCAAGCTTACAATGCCAGTATCCATTCTTCAAATCAAACTTTGAGAATACTCTTGCCTTGGACAACTCTGGAAGGACATCATCAATTATAGGGAGTGGGTGTACTTCTCTTTCAAGGGCAATATTTAATGCTTGTGGGTCAATGCAAATTCTGATATCACCAGATTTCTTGGTACCCACAACCATACGACTCACCCATGGTGTTGGTTCTTCAACCTTGGCAATTACTTTTGACCTCTCAAGCTCACTGAGTTTATGACATACCTCATTCTTAAGGCTAACCGGCACACGGGATGAAGTTACAGTGCATGGGACAGAATCAGGGTTTACTGTCAACTTCACAATACCAGGTAATGTACCCAAATCATCTGAAAACACATCACCAAAGTTAAGAAATGTATCCTGGGCATGATTAATATTTTCATAATTGACAGTTATCAAGTTCATTTGTTCAGAAGCCCTCTTGCCTAAAATTGGTGTGAACTCTTGCTCTACCACAATAAATTCAACACTGTACTTCTTCTTGTTCTTAACATTGGTTATGATAATTCTACACTTCCCAAGAGGCTTAATCTTACTAGAGTTCCACATGAACAGAACTGTATTACAGGGCTCAAGTTGAACATTGGGTATTAAGTGTTGTGCAATAATATTCACACTGGCTCCACAGTCTACCTGAAATCTTGCCCATTGACCACCTACTACCATGGTTGTCATAATCGACTTTGACGCCTCATTGCTTGACTTTGACGCGATGTTCATGATGTACTGGATGTCCTCTTGGTTGATGTCATCCTCTTGGATGCTGTTGTCCTCTTGGATGCTGTTGACCTTCTTTAGCCTCTGCTTGTGTCCTCTGTGTGCTGGCTTGGACGTGGATGTGCACCTGCTAGCGTAGTTGTTCTTGTTCCCGCAAGCTGAACAAGTTTTATCATAAGCTGGGCACATTTTCTTCTCCCAAACATGCCAATGGCCACAGAACTTGCACTCTTTAGCCTGCCTCGGTGCTGTCCTTGTTCTCGGACTCCGATTGGTTCTAGCTGAAGCTTCTTGAGTTGAAATGTTTTGGCTCACGTTCGCAGACTTCTTTAAGGTCATCTTGTTGACTGATTCCCCATTCTTGCCATGGAAAACTGCCATCTGCTTCCTTGATGCCTCATAATCAACACAAATCTTGACAGCTCCAGCAAAGGTTAGGTCTTGTTGCTCAAAGAATTTGTCACGAAGGGCATCATCCCGGCAACCAAATACAAGCTGATCTCTCAGGTCATCATCTCTTCGTGCTCCATATTCACACTCCTTACATAAATTCTTCATTCTTGTAATGAATGCATCCAACGATTCTCCTGACTGCTGCACATATTTTCTAAACTTGTATCTGACAGCTAGTATATTCTTCCTGGGAGCAAAATGATTATCACACTTCTCGAGTACTGTCTTGAGGACTTTTGCTGGATCTGGCTCATCACCTACAACTTCAGGAAATTCAAATGAGTTATAGAGCTCAAGCAGTTCATCTCCTCCAAGAGTTAAAAGAAGTGCCACTTTCTCCTCCTCAGATCTCTTTCTCAAACCTCCAGCTAGCAAATAGAGCTCAAACTTTTGCTTAAACAATTTCCAAGCATGCTCAGTGTCACCTGTTAGGGTTAGCTTCTGGGGTACTGCTAGTGTTGAAGACGCCATCTCATTGGCTGCCTTGCTGGTCACCCTCTTCTCTCACCTCAGGTCTTCACTATAGCTGCTTGATTAATTCACACACTCGTCGGCTCACATGCTCTGCTGGGTCTTGTAAATCACTTTACCGCTGCCACCATGTTTGAATAATGCTTTTGGAGGCCATAAAACATAGTTAGGAGTGATGGACACACGGGCTAGTTGCTTTAGCGGTTTAATCCTCAGAAAGCAAGCCGTCGGTTACAGTGACAAAGTTTGTTGACGAACATACAGAAAACGTTTCAGGGGAATTTTGTGTAATGATGAATGTTGTAACTTACAATAAACAATGGATATTGTAACAATTATATAATAAACAATAAAGGACCGAGTACTGAACCCTGTGGTACACAGCTAGTTACTAATCCCAAATCCGACTTAGTTCCATTTATTAATACTCTCTGCTTTCGTTCCTTCAGCCAGGATTCAATTCATTTTAAGATATCTCCTCCTATACCGTGTGCTCGAATCTTTCTAACTAACCTTTCGTGCGGGACCCTATCAAAGGCTTTACTAAAGTCCAGATCAATATTATCGTAAGCTTTATCGCTATCTACTGCCTCATAGACCTCCAAGAAGAATGACAACAAGTTTGTAAGGCAGGATCATCCTTGCCTGAGTCCATGTTGACTTTCATTTATAAGATTAACTCATTCTATGTGTTCCCTATTTTAATTACAAAACTATCTGTAGCATTTCTCCTACTATTGAGGTAAGGCTTATCGGACGATAATTCGACGCAGCTGCTTTATCACCCTTTTGAAAAATGGGCACTACGTTTGCGATCTTCCACGCATCTAGAACTTCTCCTGAAATTAAAGACTCATTAAAGAACATTAAAAGTGGCTGACATAATTCTTCTTAGGTTTCTTTTATAATTTTTGAATATATATCGTCCGGACATTGTGATTTTTGAGTTTTTAACTTGTTAATTTCTTTCAACACGTCCTCCTTACTAATGGTCATTTTACTAAAAATATTTTCCATATTATCATCGAAAATATTTGTTGCTTGAGGGACCAGACCAAGATTTTCCTTGGTAAATAATGATATGAAATTATTTAGGATGGAGCACATTTCTTTATCTTCACTGGTAATGTTACGTGCTTCTGTTCCGGGTGGTCCTATCCTATCTTTATTTTTCGTACGGTACATTTGGTAAAAACCCTTGGGGTTTCTTTTGATTCACTAACAACATTAATTTCATAACCTTGCTTTGCTTTTCGTATCACCCACTTTACTTCTCTGTTCAATATCGTGTACTGGTTACGTAAGTGTTACTCTTCACATTTTTCTATATATTCCTTTCCTTTGGCCTATGAGAGATTTTAATCTGTTGTTTATCTATCTTGTTTCTGAATTATTCGTTCCGAACGGTTATGAAGGGCTATATCTATCTTGGTCTCCGTGTATTATATTTACTAACTCCTTATATTTCTCACTGGCCGAAGGGCTTCTTGGTACTGGACCTGAGTTAATCTCCATCACCTGAACTACACTCCCACCTATATCCTGTCCCTCACCTATGACCTGACTTTCTCCAGAGAGGGGATAGGGTATATATGAAAGTGAGGGGAAGGCGGGAAGGAAGACCTGAACAGGAATGCAGGTTAGAGATGTGTGTGGGGCATGGGTGAAAAGACCAAGAAGTTGGGGGGCAGAGTAGAGATAAGCAGGGGAGCGAGATGGCAGTCAATGTGTAGAGAAAAAGGAACATCAAAGGTGTATGGTACAACGCCCTCATTGTCGTTACCAAAAGTCTGGTGAATTTTTAAATTCAGGCGAGAAACAATAGGAAGACGTGGGACAGTAGTGACGATGAGCACAATTGTAGCACCCGTTAGTGACTGATTAGGGCTTTGACTTTAGCAAGAGCTGAACAAACAAAAATGGAGGTAGTGGACGACGCCTCATTATCACCTGACACTCTCACCTCCATGGCAACCCACTCACGCGTCTGACTACCTCAAATATACTCACTGGAGGAAGGGGCTAGGAACGTCATTCACGACACACTCACCTGGAACAAAGAAATGACAAATTATAATTTACTGCGAGTCTGTGAGAATGAGAGTGGCTGAGTGAAAGCTGGAGGGGAGAGGTGGAGGAAGAGAGGACAACACGAAGGAGAAACATGCAAGCAGCCACAAATTAACTACAATATCACACATTAATTCTGATACAGAAGAAGTGTGCGCAGGAGATGGGTGAAGGGACAGGAAGCAAAGGTAAGTGAAGGACACAGAAGAGATGGAAAGGGAAGGAGAAAGAGTAAGCAAGAAGCGCGAAAACAAACGATGTGTCGCGAGGAGGGTGAACCTTCTTTTTAAAGATGCAGAGTCCGCAAATGACTGCAGAATACAAAAATCAGCTACAGTAAATACTGTAACCGTGGCATGAAAAAGTTTCATTGCCTCACATGGAATGAGAACGAAAATTGTTATTTATTATTACTCATCCATACTGAGTAGATATTATTACCAGCCGCGATAGCGAAGCTAGTATTGTTTTCAGTTTGTCTGTCTGTTTGTCTTTCCGTCCGTCTGTCCGTGTTTCTGTTAGCACAACTTCGCAACCACTCAAAATGTCAAAAAATTATACAAGTGTGCAGTAGGAATGAAAATCTCCTACGAGTTCGAAATTGGTGAAAGTAGGAGGTCTGTATGTCTGTTACCACGATAACTTCGGAACCGCTCAAGATATCATCACAAAATTTTACAGGTGTGTAGTAGGGACGAAAATCGCCTGCGAGTTCGAAAATGGTGGAAGTAGGTCAAGGTCAAGGTCATATTCCGAGCCGCGCTACATATGTATCGGCTCGCGGCTGGTGTGATTCTCCTCTTGGGGGGGAGCCTCGAGTTACATATTTTTGACATTAATTTTAGTTCATAAGCTGTAATGTAATTGTCTCTTTTTCTCTCTCTCTCTCTCCAGAGACGTCACCAGTAACTCCACTACAACAGTTAACACAATGAGCTAAACAACATTAGTAACCTACGATTATTTATAATTAATTTACAATAAAAAAAAAAAAAGCTAAACAAACCAGACGCGGAATATCCATCCATCCATCATCCAATTCTATGTTGCCCCATGAGAAGCGTAGGAGCCCGGGGCTAGGCAAGTTGGTCTTGGCATTTAAGATGAGAGTGACCAACCTTAATTATCCCTGAATAGCATTACATGAGCAATAAACCCCAACCACCCCTTGGATATAAACCTTCACTGGCTTAATCCGATTGGAGCACCGTCATTACCCACTAAACCACCAGGTGCCAAAATTTGGTTATATGGTTACCACCCAGCGTAGTAAATGGTTTCCTGGTGTAAAGGAAACCATTTGGCTTGTGTAGAGCCACCCACAGGCAGAAGCAAGAGGAAAGAATGAAGAAAAGAAAGACACAGGAGGGAGTGTAAAGTCACCCGTAGGCTGAAGAAAGAGGAAAGAATGAAGGAAAGAAAGACAGAAGAGGCTGAATGGAAAGAAGGATGGAGGCGAGGAAACGGCACACGCCCGAGAGCAGCACTACATCATGTGAGTGGATGGTGAGCGCCCCCATCTACCACAAAGACACGGAATATCAATAACTACAATTTACTGACGCTTATATCTTCAGGTTATTTATCAATATATCACATTACTTTTTCACTCACCTAATTACTATTCATTCAATTATCAAAACTGAGATAAACCTCTCCCATTTACCTCTCACTAACCACTCACAGGCTATGCTGCTTCAACAGAAAATTTTTGACAGATTTTTAAAAAGTTTTAATTGCAGGTGTTCGTAAACTTCCCACTTACCCAGTATTTTATTGGGTACCATCATCATTTACGTCCACTGTAATTATACACTGGCTGAAAAAGGGTTCAGAATGCAGTGTAGGAGGGACGAATGGAGAGGACTGAGGACTGGAGATAATAGGACCAAGGGGGAGAACAATGGCGTCATTACGAAGGATGACGAACAGACTGATGGCTGGAGGGGTTAGAGCTATAAATAGAGCATGATACTGTGTGTGAGGACGAGAATACATAAAAGCGATGGTGATGGTGGATCTTGGTAGGTAGGCTTAGGATGACAGTCACAGATGGGGAGGCAAGAAATAAGATGGGTGGGTGAGTAGCAGTGGGAAAAAATTTGCATATTAATTAATGTAATCAGATTACGACAAAAGATCATATAAAACTTTCCAGTAAAACCTGTGAACCACTCTGTGCCAGCGTAAGTGTAATGGGGTAGGGTGTTGAGAGGGAGGAAGGGTTGGACATTTCAGACAGCGCTTATATGCACAGGGGAAACGTACAGTAACAATGAAAATTTTTACATAAAGAGGAGGCAATTAGGCTAACTGATACCCAAGAATGGGTAGCACATGTAAGAAGCACATAGAGAGAGGATCGCTGGTGGAATGATGTTCAACAACACACTGTTTTAGGGCTCATCGATAACAATACTACACTGTCATTATGTCTTTTTTACTTTGTTCTTACTACCAACAGACGCTTTATGCAGCTCTTATAGGAAGTAAATTATTCAAAATTGTATTAAACCCATCCAATTCCATTACCACGAACTTGTTTTGCCAGACTCATCACTGCTTCCTTTCTCAACACAGTACACACACTCCTGTCATGACAAGCCCTCTACCACGTATTTTGACACTTTAAGATCAGAAGACAAGTACACCGAGTACCTGTGCTCACCCCTAACCCTCCCCACCCCCACCATCCACGGCAACACCCAGTTCCTTCCCCACCAGCCACTCCCTACCACATAACATGACAGCCCGAACACTCATCCCACTCAGTGTGACCGTGCCCCAGCATAGCCTTGTCTGGCCCGGCCACTGCAGAGTATGGATACCCGGGAGAGTGTTGCCACTGACATGCCAACAAAATAATCTGTCACACCACTCCCTGTTATTTCCTGTATCACATACGCTGCCACCATGACTTCCACCGCCAGCAGCCTCTATATCCAGAAATAGAACGATGATCTGAACTTACATTATCCCAAATCTAGACCTTCTAACGGAATATGGGACGGGAGGCCCCATCCACCGAGAGTGTAGTGTGTCTTAAAATCAAAGGCATACATATGCGCATGGGACCTGTGATGCCGCAGGAGTGAGATGAAAGTAATAGACCTTCTATTGGGTGAAGAGGCAATAGAGTTCGGAATATAAATAGATTAGGTGCAATTTACTACACAATCTAAGGTTCTAAGGCGAAGGTGCGATTCAATGAAGTTGCGAAAGGGAGGGCTGACAGAGGAGGAATTGTGAGTGAAGAGCAGACTGTTGGAGGAGATGGAGCTAAAAATGTGGGTAGGAAGAGGATGAGGATGTGTTGTGGTGTGGTGTGGTGTGTGGATGACGGTATGGGTGTGGATGTGATGAAGCTGAGTCTGCCTGTGGTTGTCGAGTTTGGGTGACGATGCGGATATGAATGTGACGGTGAAGGTTGGTGTGACATCAGGTGTTGGGTGACTGAGTGCAAGCGATTTTGAATGTGTCAATGTCACTGTGAACGTGAGACAGAGCAAGAGTCTCGGCAAACTTCTAGTTACAGGGAAAGAAAATGATTAATGTAAATAGCTTTAAATTATAGGAAAATGAATAAAGGAATCAGTGAGAATTTTCGAAGAAAATAAATAAGATAAACTGTATAAAGGAACATGAGGATATTAGTATGGATACTGACGAATGTTGGTATCAATGAAACCGGGTCTTTATGAGAGTGATTTTATGTAGAAGGGAGTGAATTTGAAATTGTGTAAGGGTACAGAGTATAATTATGAGTATAAATGACAACATGAAGTTGCTTTCGAAAAAGTTCAGTATCAGAAACGTAAGTGGAATACCTGTGGAGATGTAAAGATCATTGCACTTTTGTTAGGGTAGCAGCTAGGTTACACAAAATACCGTTGTTTTTTTAGTAGGGACAAACAAAAATATTACCTTCAGAAGGATTGACCAAAATGTAGCTTATTTGTTCCAGACAAGAAAAAAGTTGTGAATAGTCCACTAATTGACCCTGAGAAAGTGTACCGTCCTCCTTTGCACACCAAGCGTGGACTTATGAAGAATGTTGTTAAAGCGATGGATCCAATGCAAACTGGATTCACATACCTAAGAAATAAGTTTCCACGGATCAGTGATGCCAAGATTAAAGAAGGTACTTTTGTAGGCCCTCTGATTAGAGAATTGTTAAGAGATTAGAGATTTGCAGGAGAGTTGGAAGAAGTTGAGAAGGCTGCGTGGCACAGTTTCAGAAGGTGTGCACAAACTTTCTGGGAAATCACAAGGCCGAAAAATATCCTAAATTAGTGGGTGACCTTCTTAAGCCTTACCAAGCAATGGGGTCAATATGTCATTAAAGATTCATTTTCTGGACTCTCACTTGTACTATAATCCAGAAAACCTGAGTGCGGTGAGTGATGAACACGGCGAGCGTTTTCATCATGATAAATCTAACATGGAAGAGCGTTACCAAGGCAACTGGCGCCCCAGTATGCTGGCTGACTACTGATGGACCCTTAGGAGAGGCATTCCTGAAGCAAAACACCACAGAAAATCAAACAAAACTACTTTTTCAACTACAAGTTTGTCTTTTTGATCAGATTTTAATAAGAACATAAATATATGGGTTTTCAAAAATTAAACTGTATGTCACTCAAAAACCTTACCTGACAGAGATATCATATAAATGTATTTAGATTTAGCCCACACACACACACACACACACACACACACACAAACTAAAAGAATCGGGTATTTTCATGCTAGTGACACGAACTCTTTGCTTCCCAGTGGGACATATTCAAAAGAGAAAGGAAGGAGAGAGATAGAGGAGGGTGCAGAAGGAAAGAACACATACAGAAAGACTCGGGACAGAGACAAGAAATGTGGAAGGTAATGACGGGAAAAAAAAAAAGAACAGATGTAGATAATAGTTGTGAGGGAAGTGAGGGAAAGGGGAGAGTAAGGAGAAAATTAATGACAATAAAATATGTATGAGAGTGAAGGGAGGTGCAGGGAATAAGTGCAAAGGAGTAAGACAAGGAAAGATGCAGAAAGGAGAGGAAGAATAAAATGTCAGAGAACAAGGACACAGAGAGGGAACGTGAGCGGCAAGTGGTGGAACGGAAGAAGGGTAGGTAAGGTAGGATGAGCGACAAGGAAAAACTGTGACGAGGAAAACGAAGTAATGGAAGAGAATGAAAGAGGAAGAGACAAGAGCGAGAGTAGAAAGGGAGAAGACAGGGAGAACTAGGAGAGGAAAAGTAAAGTAAGGAAAGACAGAGAGGGAAGATGGATGGAAGAAGGAAAAGATCAGAAAGGAGGAAGGAAGGGAAAGGGGAGGGGATTGAAGAAGCATGAGATGAAAGAGCATGTAAGAAGAGATTGAAGAGAGAAGAAACGAAATAGAGAGGAGGGAAGAAGGAAAAAAAGCAGAGGAAAGGGAAGGAAAGAAGGGAAGGATGACGGGGGGAACAGAATGGAGAAAAGAGAGGGAGAAAGGAGAGAATGGAGAAAGGGAAGGAAGGAGCAAGACAGCAAAGTATAATATGCCTCAGGGAAGGACTTTTGTGGCCATTTAGGAACCTCCATTACCCAAGTCGTATTAAACTGCTGTTAGACTGACCACATCACAGCATGTCACACCACAGCACAGTACACCACACCACACCATACCACACAATAGCCACGTCACCCAAAATTCATACAGCATCGCATCGCATAACAGCCACGTCACACTCACACCACACCAGACCACACCACTCTACATTACAACATACAACAGTTTTGTCACACTCACACCATACTACAGCTTCGCTCCTTATCAATGTCAAACTCCCGCTTTCACTGTCCTCCACCTTCATCACCAGATTCACAGAAACACAATCACCTTTACTCCATGTCTTTCCCTTTTCTTTTTCGGTTCATTCTGCTCCTTGTTATCTTCACCTCCTTCAATTTTTCCCGGCTTAGCCCTCCTGGCCGACACCTCCCGCTACGGAAAGAAATTCGGGGAAATGTTTAAAGTCAAGTCTGAGCCGGAGGTGAGGGTGGCGACAACAGATAAATGGTGTGTCTTACTTTGTCGTGATGTTATTCCATTATCTGAACTGAAATCGGTTGCCAAATTTGATTCCTAACAGAAGGAAAACTGTTGTTTTCTGTCCAGCCTTAGCCGTCGTATTTCTACACCACAGCTCAATATTCCACACGTGTCAGTGAAATTGGTTTCTCTTGTTAATTTCTCCTTTCTGTGGTGCTCTGATTGGATAGTTATAAATTCCTGTGTTATGGCACAGTGATGTGGCGAGCTCACCCACACTCTATCTATCTATCTATCTATAGCCCGACGCCCTAATCCCGCAAAGGGTGGCCGCAGACAAAACGCCTCCAAGTCGCTCTGTCACCCACCATTTGACTACCCTCCCCCTAACTCACCCCCCCCTCCTTCATATACCTCTCAACTCCATCCCTCCACCTCATCCTTGGTCTACCTCTCCCTCTCCCTCCCTCCACCTCACCTACATACACCCTCTTAGTCAGTCTTTCATTCTCCATTCTCTTCACATGTCAAAACCACCTAAGTGTATTTCTCCTAATCTTCTCAACCACATCCACATCCACCCCACAGCGTTCCTTCACTTCTTCATTCGTCAACCTGTCCCTCCATGTCACTCCACATGCTCCTCTCAAGTAACTCATTTCCACTGCTCTCACTCTTGACTTGTTTCCCCCTTGCAAGGTCCATGCCTCGCTTCCATACGTCAGGGTAGGGATCACAATACTATCATGCAGTGACTTCTTAACTTCCATACTCACCTCCCTATTTCTCATCACTGCTTTCAGTGTACCAACAACCTTCCTTCCCTGCTGTACCCTTTCACGCACTTCATCCCCCAAAGTTCCATCCCTACTCATCACACTACCCAACTACTTGAATGCACTCACATTCTCCATATCCTCACCATCCAACCTCACTGCACACTCTGTGACTTCATTCCTCTCAAACACCATAACTTTACTTTTATTTACATTAACTTTCAGATTCCTCCTCCTACACACTGTCCCAAATTCATTCACCAAACCTTGCAACTCCCATTCATCTTAACTCATCAGTACTGTATCATCAGCAAACAGCAACACCGGAAGCTTCCAAATCTCACCCTCATTCATTAGAGCCACCCCAACATCCACTGCCCTACCCTGCACCTCCTTTACAACCCCATCCATGTATATATTAAACAGCCACACTCACTTGCGCAAATAGCATCGTAATTTTCCGCAACAATACGTGGCCAGCTGGATTGAAATACTTATACTATTTTTTTAATCACTACCTCAAATTTATCTAAGACCTTTGATCCCTTTTAATGTGAGTCCGACACCTGTCCAAAACTCTGTATTAACAGGCAGGCAGGTGTGTCTGTGTGCAATAAATATGGACTTGAACGGCTAATGAATGATGGAAGTGGTGCTGTACTGTATCTGTTGTTCGTGTGTTTAGGAAAGTAAGGTTATGATGTAACGGTAGTGTGAGAAGCAATGATGAAGTAATGTGGCTATTGCTGCGAACGCCTTCATAAATAATAATAGACACCACTACCTGTTACTTCCTCCATCACACACGCTGCCAACACTACTTCCACCGTCAGCAGCCTCCATACCTAGAAACAGAACGGTGATCTGAACTTATATCATCCCGAATCTAGACCTTCTGATGGAATAGCGGTCGGGAAGCACCATCCACTGTGTACTGTGTGTCTAAAAATTAAAGGCTTCATTCATAACGGCTACAAAAGAATTGTATGAATGTGCATTAATGGTCACACAGACGGATAGGTGTTAGACTTTGGAATGGCATGAGTATCAAGCCTGTGTGTGAAAGCAGGAGAAATAGAACTGTCAAGCACTGTATCCTATGAGGGTTGTGTGGGATGGATATGACTAGTAACACTGAACAGCGTACAAACGTCAGGCATGAATGTGGGGTGAAAGTGGAGGTGGGAAGAAGGCTAGAAGGGTGAGGATGAAGGGGTGACGAAAATGAGAACAATGTAATGGTAATCAGCAGCAGGAAGTGAGGCAGGAGGCAAAGGGCGATGAAACTTGATTAACCCTTTGACAACGATTTCCTGTTTTCAGAATTTTATCCTGAATGACGGAATAGCGACCCTATTCAGAGAGGGAGATTCCTTCAGCAAATACTGAGTGGCAGTGGAGAGGTGGACAAGGGAGTATGTAAGATCTGGCGTGAGGGTGCGGGCGGAATAAGAATGACAGTGACTTAAGAGTTAGTGTGGGAGTGAGGGAGAAGTAAGGATGAGGGTGATGTGCAGAGTTAGTATTACAATGAGTGCGGAAGAAGTGTGATGGTTAAGGAAAAGTACATGTGAGGGATAGGGGGTGGGAAGCGTGTGCGACTGCACAGTAAGTGTGAGGGCAAGGGGAGAATTAGTTTGAGGGTTAGAAGAGAACATGTGTGAGGTTGAGGGCAAAGTAAGTATGAGGGCAGAGTAGGTGTGCAGGTGAGGAAGAGTTGGGGACTAAATATGGGCTGGAAGGGGTGTGTAGGGGTGAAGGTGAGGGTGAGTTTGTGTGTGGGTCAGCAGGTACAGATAGGACCAAGGGTTCTCCACTGCCGCTGACACTGCGATTCACTCCAGAGCTGAGGTAGGGGAGGGAGACAAGCAGTGAATAAGAAGTCAGAAAGAGTGGGGGGGGGGGAGTCTTCATAATTCTTTAAAAGAGAAACCTAACAGAATACAAAATAAACAGCTGGGAAGGGAGAGGAGGGGTCTTCAAGAAGGTAAGAAGTCAACTGACATGAAAAAAGAAGGGAAAGCTTAGATGATTAGATAACGACGACGGTTACACATTATAGTCTGAACACTGAGGATGAGGGTGAAGGTGACATGAGGGAGAATGGGGTGCGGTTGGGTGGGGACTGATGGGCACGTAGGAGAAGGACTAAGATAGGACTCATTAAAGTAAAAGAGGAGAACATAAGAATAAAGAGTGAAATGTGAGGCTGAGGAGGAGTGACTTAAGGACAGAGGTTTAGGGAGCGGAAGGAGGATGGTGGCAAACGTCTATATAAGCTGGATATAAAACCTGACTACAATAGCAAAAAATGAGATTCACTAACACGGTACAAAAAGATTCGTCACCAGCACCTAACGCGTGCAGCATAATTTGACAGAGGTGTGGGTGGAATCAGGCAGACTAGAGGGGTGAGGGTGGAGGAAGGCAAAGTAAAGGGTGAAGGTGTGGGCAGGAAGACTAGAAGGGTGAGGGTGGAGACAGACTAGAGGGGTGAGGGTGGGGACAGGAAGACTGGAGGGGTTAGCGTGGGGGCGAGCAGAGTAGAGGGGTTAGGGTGGAGGCAGGAAGACTTGAGGGGTGACGATGGTAGCAGACGGACTAAAGAAGTGACGGTTGGGACAGGCAGAGTACAGAAGTGAGGCAGTCAGACTAAGAAGGGTGAGGGTGAAGGCAGGCAGACTAGATGGGTGAGGGTGAAGGCAGGCAGACTAAGAGGGGTGAGGGTGGAGGCAGGCAGACTAAAGGGGTGAGGGTGAAGGCAGGCAGACTAAGAGGGGTGAGGGTGGAGGCAGGCAGACTAAGAGGGGTGAGGGTGGAGGCAGGCAGACTAAGAGGGGTGAGGATGAAGGCAGGCAGACTAAAGGGGTGAGGGTGAAGGCAGGAGGACTAAGAGGGGTGAGGATGGAGGCAGGCAGACTAGAGGGGTGAGGGTGAAGGCAGGCAGACTAGTGGAGTGAGGAAGATGGCAGGCAGACTAGAGGGGTGAGGGTGAAGGCAGGCAGACTAGTGGGGTGAGGGTGAAGGCAGGCAGATAAAGAGATGAGGGGCGGGGGCAAGCAGGCTAAAGGAGTAAAAATAGGGGTAAGCATTTTAGAGGGATGAGGGTAGAATGACAAGGATGGAGGGAAGTGGCCCACGAAATCAGATTAACTCTCTATCATATCCCACTTTCAGAATTTAATCCTGGTTGACATCATATCGGCTCATTTTGCCAACGGTGAGCGGAATCGTGAGAATGAGAGAGACAGTACGTTATTAAGGGTAAAAGAATTAGGATGAAGAGTGATGCTGGAATAAGCGTGGGTGACAGATGTATCAGCATGATGGTTGCAGATAATTATGAATCCCTCTGAAGTTTTACATCAATACGTTGCACAATACGGTAACATGAATATTATGTGCAAATTTTTGGCTACCCATACACAAAATGTACCTGCATCACGTGTGTCATACACTAATATTCTGTACGATACCATGTATATTGTTTGCCGGTTACACACACAGTATACTGGGTGTCCCTCTATTATGTATTGTAGCCTATGTATGTATGCAAAATATTCAGATTATCGCTACCAGGTTCCCACTTGTCAGTAAATTAGCATTGTTTCGCCACTGCTCCATTTCTGTCCTCCTCCGTAACACAATTCCCTCTCTCAATTATCCTGCCAACACAACAAACCAGTTCCTTCCTCACTCTGTAACACCATTCTCTCTCCAATCCCCACGCCCACCCTTATGTCCGCTATATATTTCCTTTCCTGTTTCAACCTCCCTGCCATACAAGCTCATGATAAACACTCATGTCAGACAAATTCCAGGTTACATGATCCCTACCAAACAAGTGTATAATATACTGACCTATTTGTCAAAGAAACTATGCAGCTTACTAGCACCGAGGATGTACACAAAAATCCACACCACAATTTCACAGGGTAACAAACCCAAACCCAAACAATGCTACTGATCAGATCACGCTGGACTTAACTCATGTACATTAAAACTGCAGGACGTAACAAACGTGCTGAGTCACACTAAGATCTATCTATCTGTTCATTGCGAGACGCCTTAATCCCGTAAAGGGTGACCACAAACACACCGCCTCCATGTCGCCCTGTCCCCCACCATTTCCCTGCCCTGTCCCCAGCTCACACCCCCTTCTCTCATATACTGTACACACTGAGATGCAAGCATTAAATATCATTTCCTTTCTTCTCCCGTTAAAATTTTAACTTTTGCTTATACTGTACACATACACTTCAACTAAAGTGGCACATATCTCTCATTCGCATCTGTGGTCTAACTGCATTCAGCAATCATCAGAAAGCCTACCTCTCCAAGCATACCTAAGTCTATATATGACTTTGTACTATTCAGGACAGTGTAACATCTTCCCGATCTTTCACTTTGCTCCTCGTCACTTGTGTTTCATACACACCCAATATATCATATCTTTTCAGTACAAACCTTAATTCAACTGCCTTTGTCCATCATTCCACACTGCCATAAGTGCCTCCCAGGTCCTACCGTACCCCGGGAGGTGTAGATGCAGACCAAAGTCAATAATACTTCAGATCCATTTTGAGAATTAGATTAGAGTGAAATGCAGTTTGATCACACACACACACACACACACACACACACACACACACACACACACACACACACACACACACACAATACTAGGAGTTACGGGGCTAACTGTATCCCATGTAATGACTGACTGGCTTGTTGCATCTCTGCGCCTGAGTACATATTCGTTCAAATGTGGTTTCTGTCACAAACAAATAAAGGGAGAAAATTGCTTACAGAAGACAAACCATTATATCTGGGTACGAAACCGAAGTGCCAACACGTGCAGTGCCACCCAACTGGAGTAAAATAATTCATAACTGAGCAAAGAAAACACATCAAGTAAGGGAAGCCGTCCAATCATATCCGTCATCTCGGACACAGATATGATTCTTGCCTCTTACTACCTTCTTACAGGGAAGGTGGAAGTCTGAAAATGTGTTGAGCTGAATAAAATGAGATTCGGGGACACTGAGAACAGACTCCAAGCTTAAAGCCCTTATTTCTTTACACTCCCATTAAGCAAGAACTACGAGGAGGAGGAGGAAGAAATAAAAAATACGATTTACAACAAAAGAAACGGTACAGTAGAAAAAGACATAGTCTCAACCTTTGATTTCCAATCCCAGGAAGACAATGTTCAAGAAAGTGGAGAATGATGGGAAGGAGAGGCGGGAGGAGGGGGCAATAAAATGAAGGAAAATGGAGAAGAAGAGAGAGAGAGAACGAAAAGGAAAGGATGAGGGGAAAAGGAACGAAAAATATTGTAGATAAAATCTTTGCTTTCTCCCCACCTCATAACACACTTCGACCTCAAGCACGCCTTACGAGATACACTGGCAAAGTTGTTACATATAGGCCTACAGTATATATTGCTTTAACACATGCACTACAGAAAGTTTTCTCTATGCTTAAAAAAATAGTCTGGTGGTGGAAAGAATAAATTTTTACAATTATTACAGTGTGTAACGGCTCAAGATTTTTAATTCCTTCAGATCATGTGTATGAAATCAGAGTTAAGTATAAAACATTTAATCCTACTGAATAGGTAAGTTGCCATTATCTAATTATCAGGACTCTCATATGATGCACATGAAAATATATTGTCAATAGGGAGAGAAATTCACCGAGAGGAAGTTACTAAAACCGCTTGTCTTCTGAGTTTGTCCACTAATCCTTCTAACAAAAACATACAGCAATGATATGCCGGTCTGGTGAAGGATAAGCAAGCGAGAGGGGTGTCATGCCTGGTGATGACAGTGAGGGAGGCGGGAGGGGTGAGGGGAAACATATGGCAACATTAATTAGACAGAGGGAGTGTGAGCGGGAGATAGAGGAGGCGAGGGAAAAGATATGGCAGCGCTAATTATGTTGAGAAATAGTGGAAGGGAGGCACAAGGGGCGAGGGGTTATGACATGGCAACTCAAACGGGAGACCTTTATATCAGTCCACCAGATGCCACTGCTTGCCCTTTGGGTCCATCTGTATTCATGTCTAGAGGCGTGAAGACTTTATGGTAACAATCACCTCCCTTTATGATGCTCTGGATCTGGGTTAGATACCTACACTCCTTGTAAGCATCACTTCCCGATCTGTATTTGACCAACATGGGGATGAGTTAATGCTAGCTATCACCCTTTCCTCGTTGGAGACGATCTGGTCCAGGAGAGAATCATGCACCAAGTATGAACTGACCAACAGTATTCCACAGTTCTGATAACAGCAGATGCGCAATGGATAGAGGATGGATTGGAGATAGCGGGGTTTGGGGTTCGATCCCGACTGTTGCAGTGAATATTATGACATGGATTTGATACCACAGTGTTCACAGTACTTCCATATGGCCCACTCGACGTACCGGTATCATAAAAAACAACCCACTAATAACATAATACCAAATACAAATGTCATAGTCCTAGCATACCACGAGAGACTGGATATTTGTGGATTTCTGCGGGGAAGGTGGTGGTCAGGTAACACAGTTGTTGTCTGACATTAAGGGCATCAGATCAATCTCAGTTTGGGCAAGGAACTGCTTCTGAACAGAATAGTTAAAACAGCCTTACCAGATCTTCCATAAAACCAACTGACATTTCATAATAACGCCATCATTAATATCGTAACACCAGTTTTGAATACGACAGACAGAATGCTTCAGTAGACAGGTTCCCAGGACGCGACATCTGGTGAGCGTCTGATGAGTGCAACGTCGCAACGAATGAACACAGTATATGTACAAATCGAAAACAACAACAAAGAAGCTGATGACGACTGATGGTTTATCAGGATCAGTCCTCTGCTGTACATGTGCAGCAGATGAAATGCTGAACCACGAGACGAGCTTCCAAGACAATGTCCAAAGTCAGATGCAAAGAATATAAAAATGTGCTGTATCACGAGCATCAGTTAAGTTAAACCAACTGAGCTATGTACGCTGATTCATTTTGTTAATGGAAATGGAAGAGACTGGAATTAACACAATGTGAAAAGTATCTAAGTTAAAAATTATTAAAGTTTCACCAACAATGGCATTTACATTAGGATCATCATTAGCCTATATGCTTTTTTGTGAGTAAAATCTGTTATATTCTTAACATATATTACCCTTCTTTAACAAAAACAGTTAATCATATACTTTCATGTAAAACAGAAAATACTGATGGTCCTCTTTAAACTGTGTTTCACGGCGAGCACTGGCAATATTAGTCTCCAGAACACCTTTTCTTCTAATGTCCAGTATCACAGTAAAGGCATGCCAGTGACATTCCAATCTCCTCCCTGTTACAGTAAAGAAGGAAACAAGAAAAGAGGGGCAAATCAACATCTTACACACGATAAGCAACAACCACTAACGTATTTGGTACAGGATGGAGGGGAGAGAATGGGTGGAAAGAAAGATGCGAGATGAGAGGGAAGAAACTCTCTATGATGCGAGAAGGAGCGATAGAAGAGGTAGAGGAGTAGTGGAAGGGATAGTGAAGATGGTGATGAAGGGTTGGCAAGAGACAGACGGAGGGAAATAAACAGTGGCAGAGAGGTACAAGGGTGGGTGAGAGGTAGATTTGACATGACAGATGACAATATGCTGGGGTGTTTATAAAACCAATGCATTAAAAATTACGGTAAGTTATGAGGTGAGGCATCGTAGATATGGAAAGTGAGAGGTTATGGAAGTTACGGAGAAATGAATGGATATGGAAAGTATGGTGAGGTCATAAAACGGGAGGACAAGAATTTCACTTAACACTGAATGATGCTGCTATCCTATCAGGCCCTCGTAGCCTTCACCGAGCCTCCCTCGCCCTTCCCTTCTTCCCTCATTCCTCACCTTTCCCTTGCTCTCTCAGTCTTATTCTCTCTGGTATCTCCCTTCCTATCTTATCCTTCACTTCTACTTCACCCGCCCCTTCTCCCGTTCGTTTGTCTCCTTCACCCTACCTTCTTTCCTTCACCTTGCTATCCTCACCCTTCCCTCGCTCACTCAGCCTGCCTCCCTCACCCTTCCCTCACTACCTCATTCTTATTTCTTTCATTACCCTTTTCTTCCTCCACTAGTCTGTCTTCCTCACCATTCCTTCCTTCACTTTGCCAGCTTCACCCTTCCCCTTCTGATTTACATTACCTCCCTCACACTTCCCTTTCTCCCTCATCCTTATATCCTCTGCCTCCCTCGCTTTTTTCCTTCTTCCTTCACATACATCTCTCTCTCTCTCTCTCTCTCTCTCTCTCTGGTTCCTTCCCTCTTTTCTTACATCTATTATTTTTTCCTCACTCTTCCCTTCCTTCCTTCTTGCTTCTGCCTCCCACATCCTTACCTTTCTTCTCTCAGCCTTCCATATCTTTCCCTTCCTCCTTTATATTCCTCCTCCCATAACCTTCCATGTCTATTCATGAGTAACAGGGTGGCAGCTGAGCCTAAACTTGAGAATAAGTACCCGGTATAGACAGGAATGGGTGAAGGCAGGAGGGTAAGAGGATTAGCATCGAGAAGCATTGATTGAGTGAGACGTATTGTGAAATCCATTGAGAGGAGTTGTATTTGGGGGGGGGGGGGAGAGAGAGAGAGAGAGAGAGAGAGAGAGAGACGAAGAGGAAAAAATGAGGGGAAAAGGCAGTGGAATTACTGTGTGTAAAGACATCTTTGCTTCGTCCCCATCTCACTTTCCTCTTCGTTCTCTACCACAGCCTGCCATCCACACTGCTTCACAGGCTAAGATATTATTCCTTTAACACTTTCAATGTGACAAGTCCTTTCTGTGCCTAATAAATTCGGCTGGTGGTAGAAAAACAATTATTTATAAAAGTGCTCATATTGTATATGGACTGAAGGTTTTTAATTCCCTCAAACACAGAGCTTTTACAAGAGACAAATATAAATCGTCATCGTGTTGAAGGGGTAAAGGGTAAAGTTCCCTTTGTTGATCTGGAATGAAGCAACGTATAATACACACATACACACAAAAATTAACTAGGGTTGTGGTTAACAGGAAGAGAAATTAACCGAGCGAAGATTACTGACACCGGTTGCCGTGCTTGCCTTTTAGCATGCAGACTTGTCCTACCCACAAAAACCCAGTTTGATGAGGGATTAGGAGGAGAGACTGAGGGGCGGCATGTTTGGTGATGACTGAGGGAGGGAGGCGGCAGTGGAAATATATGGGAACATTACTTAGGCGGAGGGAGGGTGGACGGGATATGGGAGCACTAGTTACACAGAGGAATGATGGAAGGGACGCAAGAGGAGTGAGGGGTATGATATGGCAGCTGAAATGGAAACCTTTGTTTAAATCCACCATATGCTACTGTCTGTAGTTTGGGTCCTTCTGTATTTTTGTTTGAAGCCAAAAGATCAGTGGTATCGGGATCGATTCCCTTTCTGTGATACCCCGGGCCTGTGTTCGATACCTACAGTACAGACAGTGATCTTGTAGACATCACTTCCCGATGTGTATTTGTACAACATGGAGAAGGGTAATTCTGGCTGATCACTGTCCCTCGTTTGAGACAGTCTGGTCCTGCAGTGGACCATACAACGGTATGGACTGAGAAAGACAGTAATCTTGTCCAACAGTATTCCATGATTTTGATCCCGGCAGAGATAAGGAGACAGAAAGTGAGCTGAGGTCTGTGGGATTTAGGATTCGATTCCATCTGTTGCTTGAAATATTTTAACTTTACATCACTGTGTTCAGAACACTTGCATAAGGGCCATTCACCATGTCATTAAAAGTCAATTAATATTATAATACTGTACCAGATGTGATTGTGGCATCCCTAGCATACCACAGCGTTGCTGGTAGGTATTTTGGAGCATCAGTATTGGAGGATGTGGTCATGTGGTAAAGAAGTGGTCCGCTGACACTGAGGTCTTAATATAAACCAGAGCTGGGACAGGTGACAACTTGCAAACTGAAGCTAATTAAACCGTCTTAGCTAATGCTCCATAAGGACATTTTTTTTTTTTTCATAAAAACACCAAGTATAGTACCATAAAATCAATTCTGAATAAGAGAACAGAGAAAAAAGCGTGGGGAAGGGAATTGATGACGAGGATGAGAGGGAGATAACAGTAAGCTGGTGATAAGAAAGAAAGCTGTGGATAAGAAAGAGGATGCTGTGGATGAGAGAGGATGCTGTATAAGAGACAGTGGATGCTACAGACGAGAGAGAGGATCCTGTGGATGAGAAGCTTGTGGGATGAGAAAGAGGATGGTATGGATGAGAGAGAGGATGATGTGGATGAGATAGAGGATGGTGTGGGTGAGAGAGAGGATGGTGTAGATGAGAGAGGATGCCTTGGGTGAGAAAGAATGTTTTGGGTGAGAAAGGATGGTGTGGATAAGAGAGAGGATGCTGTGGATGAGATAAAGGATGCTGTGGATGAGAGAAAGGATGCTGTAGATGGGATAGAGGATGCTGTGGATGAGAGAGAGAGAGAGAGAGAGAGAGAGAGAGAGAGAGAGAGAGAGAGACAGGATGCAGTGAAATTAGCAGTATACAGTGATGCAGCCGGGACCAACGGTGAAATCATGCAGTGAATTACGTAAAGTTAGACGGACGAAACTGTCTTGGGGTTGTAACGAGGCTTCTGAGAGAGAATGAAGGAGTGAACAGGGTTAGACTGGAGATTACCATGAAGTTTGTACCAGTAATGATGTTATTAAAATGTGGGGCGCTGAGGAGAGTCTGTCAAAAAACTGGCACAGGAAGAAGAAGATAATAAGGGGACACCTGGGTTTATACTGACTCTGGGCCACTTTGGAGCAGATAATGTGCTTCTACCTACTTTGGACAACATAGTGTTGCAGGCTGAAAGCGCCCCGGAACCCATAAGTCTAACCCCTCTTCCTCCCACCGGGGATGACGACTGTTACTTTTAGGGGATTCAGAAGTATATGAAAGAATCCGTGATGGTGAAATACGATGGATAAATAAATAAAGTGACACACTGGATTTGGGAGATGATTCCAGATGATTAGGTTGTAGAATAAAAGAGAACAATTTGAAGAAATTGGAATGTTATAGTATTAGACGATGAGTATAACAGCAGATGAAATTTAATAAGTCTGCTCTCGGGTTCCTACCCCCTTCTTCACATCACTCCTACTTCCCCTCTCACGATCAAAGCTGTCTTCGGCTTGGTGAGGGGGTGGGTAGTGATGACAGTAATGATAAAGGAATGGTTGATGTGATGGTAATGTTTATTTTCAGTTACTTGTATTATTCAATCAAACAGTCCAATAAACGGTAAAGACAGCGTTGTTTTTCTTGATACAATACACAAGCCACATCCGCAACTATAACCTCCTCCTAACTCTGCGACACTACACTGACAAATAAAATCATGAATTTTGATGCTCGCAGTAATTCCTGAAGGTTGTTGGTAGTTGTTATCATGACTGCTGGGGGACAGAGTTGCCAGCAGTGTTGACCGTGTTACCATGTCCCTCGCTCTTGTATTTCAGGGAGACCAGGTATACAAGTAGGTGGTGTACCAGTGCCGGTTCGCTTTTTATTAATTCTCCATATGACAAACAACCACACTCTAACAACTTTCTTATATATATTCACTTGTAACACACAACCATAATCGTCTTTTCTATACGGCAGTATATGTGCCCATCATGAGGGGTAATAAAACAGTCCTTTGGGGACAGAGGTAAGTTACTGGTAACCGTCCTTGATTGCACAGTGTCCTTTCACGTCACGCGAAACACAGTTGACCGTGTTGCTCAGTACATGATACTTGTACTAACGTCCCCTGGGAGGACCCCTCCAGTTGCTGCGTTCTATCTTATAATGATACACACTTAAGTTAGAGCTAAAGGAGGTCATTACCATTTTTGTTCAGTTCAACAAATTCGATTACGTTGTCTAACTGGGATCGAAAAAATAAGCTTAACCATTCTTGCAGACAACACTTGTTGTACACTTGACTTATAGTACATAATGCGTAGATTCTCAAGGCTAACACAGCATCTCACGCCATGCTTGACGTACAAGGTAAGGTAACATTAGCACGTTCAGTTCGGTGAAGTATTTTTTTTTCTATACTTGCTACCAAAAGAGAAATTCATTAACAATGGACTGAACAACATTGGTACAAAAGTAATTGGAGGCAATAGGTGACCCCTTCTTTTCCAAAAGGTATCGCCAAAACTGAATTAAATTGTGCGGATACAGCAAAACTAAACTGAAAAATGCGTCACAGGACTGAAAGGGACAACACCTAGACTATGAATACTTGGAGCAACCATGAACCTGCTACTGTAAGTTTTAATGTTTAAAAAACAAATCACCTCATATTTCCCAACCAACCACTTCAAAACTAATAACTCATCTTAATTAAATTTCTAACCCCTGGGAGCCGCGACCCATCCCTACCCCAGTCACGTATCAAACCCATCACATCCCGCACCACCATATTCAGTCCTTTCCCTATACTCAACATACGAAGCGCTCTCCCTTATCCACACACCAGCGTACCAAACCTCTCCCCTGCCCTACCCTCACATTCAGCCCCGTCCCTACCCTGCACCTCCACACAGCCCGTCCCTTTCACTCAAATATGTCTAATTCTCTGCTGACATATTACCAACACTGTGCCGGGAATCGAACCCGGGAATCTCAGCTGACAGCCAGGCACCAACGATCAGGTAAAACTTGTCTAACCTAGGCTACTGTTCTCGTCGGTTATGGAAGCTCCGTAAGACCTCTTCCTTAGTGCTTTTTCTGGGACGGATATAGCTGGTTTATACGTTGTTTATGCAGACATGGTGATACTGGAAGGATTTATGTAACACAGAAGAGGACAGCAAGGTGTAATAAACAAACAAGATCGCTAAGGAAAAGGTGTTAGGCAGCTTCCTCAACCAACGAGAATACGGGCCCTTGTCACATACTTGTAACCAAGTATCCTCGCCCACCACTGTAGGCAGCAAAGGGAAGACACAACTCCCTGGCAATAGAGCAGGTAACATATCACCTGTGTTAGCACAGGTTCTTTTTCTTTTCATGGACTTGTCGGAAGTGCTTTGGGTAAGATTATAAGCTTCTACTTGTCCAAATGCCAGAGACCAAGAGGAAGAAACTTTGCTTATATGAAAACTTAAGACTCTTCTCACGCTTGCAAACATGGGAGGGGGAGATGAGGGAAGAAGACAGGAGAGGGGGGAGGATTAGAGATCAGTTCACTACGCCTTGTCTTATCAGAATCGTCAACTTTAACTTTAGTGACCGGTACCCCGGCAATAGCATTTATATATTTCTGAAGAGTCAGGATCATATGCAGTCCATTTATGGGACGTCGAGGAGAAGTAGGTAGGAGGTGGAAGAGGATGAAGTAGTGAACCTAAGGGAAAAAAAAAATGTTTGAATGAAAAGCGACTCGACAATGGGAAGAAAAACTTTTTATTTTCGATTTCCAATTCAGCTGACACCGGAAAGAGTTGGTTTTGTCAAGAGAAGAATGAACAATTGCAGAGAGAGAGAGAGAGAAAGAGAAGAATGAACAATTGCAGAGAGAGAGAGAGAGAGAGAGAGAGAGGGAGGGAGAGAGGGAGAGAGAGAGAGAGAATGATGATGGGTGGGAAGAGACATAAAAAAGAAAAATGGTGAAACAAAAGAGGAAAAAGCAACGGATAAGAAGAGGAGGAGGAGGCTTTATACATGTAACCTGTATGACAATGTGTATACTACCATCAGTGTGTCTGCAGATGTGTAGATATACAGCCTGCATGAGTGTACATATGTTAAATACAGTTTCAGTGCCACAGGCCTGACCTTCCTCAACACAGTCGCTTTTCTAATACATGAAAAGAGTCAGAGGAATCTCACAATGAAAGTAATCTGTTGCTGAGGAAATAAGACAAATATCAGAACATTATATAATTACTAATACGTTCTGCACATAAGACTACAACATTAAAGGATAGGAAATTATCAGAAAAATAAAACATTCAAAAATTAAGTGAATATGTATCGAAAGCAGCAACAACATTGTAAAAATTTGAATGACAAGCTTGAATACAGCATTACGTGGTTGATAACCCTTTACATTCATGGTGTGAACAATAAACAATAAGGAGAGGTGGGGAGGGGGTGAAACCAGCCGTCCGGAAAATTTCAAATGACTCCATAATGGTGAAGACGTTTAGATGTAAACGAGTTAAAAACAAAAGAAATATTATTAATATCCACATAATTGTCACGGGGTTTTTATATTATCACGGTAATTTTGATATAAAAGGTTAAATATTATTTAAATTGATATTTATATTCAATAATATTGAAGCGCAGAGACAATGATTGTCTTGCTACATCAAGCAACGATTACTTTACGCTGGCTTGTGCACGATTCTCTAAGAACGAGAATTTATAAACTTTCTCAACAGTACACAGCAGAGACTAATTACTCACAATTGCTGAATTACTGTACTGTTAGCCTCTGGAGAAAGTTACATCACCCCTGACAATAAATAACTAATACTAATAATAATAACATCAGGTTCTTGCTGATGCATTAACTCCTGGCACAACGGATTTTAAGTTAATACAACAAGACTGGTCTAAGTACCAGTTATGAAAGCAAACGTTTATGCAAGCTAGGAGCTATATGGAAAATAAGCTTAATTATGGAGAAATGAAACAAGATTTTTACTCTACATTAAGCTCAAGAAATAGAACTGTTAAATTTATTAATTACAAAAACAAATTTAACATTACATTTCAAATCAAATTAAATGAGACGCACTCGCTCACTCACACAGAAGCTAAATACTTACGCCTAGGAAAAACACCTTAACTAAACTCTTAAGACTACAAAATACACAAAGGAAATACTAGTCAATGAATGCGGTGTATCACCCAAAGCTGGAGAACTAAAGGTGGGAGCTTGGAGAAACTGTAAGTGGAGTTTGGGTACTAGCTGACCTCTCGCACTGCTGCACAGGTCCTGTCTCCGTCACAGCAAACACTAAACTCAATTCAAATAATGCATAAGCAGTACGCACAGGCCACCGGAAGAAGGCGTGGCTAACGGTTGAATGAAGCAGAGGCAAACGATAAAGAAATAATTGTATCGCTCAGTAGCGCACTTAGTGACGTGCATTAAATCGGTCACTTTTTGAAAACGGTGACGAATTATTTGAAAAGTATACCCCGGAATGGAGAGAGAAACGGTTAACTGAGCGATACACAGTGAGTTTTCCACTAATAGTTCGTGGCTTCTCACAAAAAGGAAATGTCGCGAATTGATTCATGACATTACGCCCCATGAAAATTAAATCTTTCTTCCTTCAGAAGAAAGATTTCAATATACATATATATAAATCCTAACTCAGTCACACAAGATTCACACTGTGGTGTGTGTGTGTGCTATCCTGCTACAGGAGAAAATCGCAGTCGCCAGTGAGCGAAAAAACCTCGTATTTACGTTAATAGAAGCAAGCTTGAGGGAAAAACTCCGTGACGACGGTGAAAATCCTGTACTCAGGTCAAACTGAGCGAAAATTCGCTACATTTACACTGACAACTAATTGTTGTGTAGCGTGGTGTATGTAATACACGGTGTAGGTGTGACAGTTGTAGTGTAACTGTACCTACGTGTAAAATGACACAGTAAATAATATGGCGAATGCATTTAAGGCAGAGGAGAAGAGGCAGCAGCGTGCGGCAGATGATCAGCTGGTCCGCACAGCAAAACTGCTACACCCATTGCTGAACCTGCAAAACCAATTGAGGTGGAGCATCAAAAGTGTCAATGAGACAAAATTCTTATTAAGTTACAATTACTCTCTCTGCCTAGCAGTCAGTACATGCTATGAAAAGTACACTCGAGGTCGCCATTAATTTTAGCACACGATTATGGTCGGCCAGTTGAGAATCCCTGTGCAAACTCGGGTCTTCCATAGCCTCGAACCGCACACGGGTCCTCAACCTGTGCCTTAACCTACAGTACTTATATTAATATCGGGAAGCTGAGAATCCTTGTGCAAACTTGGGTCTTCCATAGCCTCAAGTCGCCTCTGCGGAGTTCTCTCTCGAACTTCCCCCTTAACCTACAATACTTATATTAGTATTGGGAAGCTGAGAATCCTTGTGCAAACTTGGGTCTTCCATAGCCTCAAGTCGCCTCTGCGGAGTTCTCTCTCGAACTTCCCCCTTAACCTACAATACAATACTTATATTAGTACCGGGAAGCTGAGAATCCTTGTGCAAACTTGGGTCTTCCATAGCCTCAAGTCGCCTCTGCGGAGTTCTCTCTCGAACTTCCCCCTTAACCTATAATACTTATATTAGTATCAGGAAGCTGAGAATCCTTGTGCAAACTTGGGTCTTCCATAGCCTCAAGTCGCCTCTGCGGAGTTCTCTCTCGAACTTCCCCCTTAATCTATAATACTTATATTAGTATCGGGAAGCTGAGAATCCTCGTGCAAACTTGGGTCTTCCATAGCCTCAAGTCGCCTCTGCGGAGTTCTCTCTCGCACTTCCCCCTTAACCTACAATACTTATATTAGTATCGGGGAGCTGAGAATCCTTGTGCAAACTTGGGTCTTCCATAGCCTCAAGTCACCTCTGCGGAGTTCTCTCTTCCCCCTTAACCTACAGTACACGTGTATGTACAGGCCCTGGACATACTGTGTCCTGTGGGGCCAACAAGTGAGACGTCAGGTCTACACTTTTGACTGGGAACCAGGCTAGTCCTTGGATTACTCAAATCTCTGAGGATGCCTATCACGGAACCCAGCATACAACTGCCCATGTTAGTCAGCAGTTAGTAGGCGAGACATCAGGTCTGCACCTACGTTATCACTTCACCACTACCCTGTCTCTCAACTGACTCAGAGATTACAGGTGTAGTTACAAATGGCACAGGAAGGGCATGTCCCTGATTAGTGGTGATACTTTGGCACACACTGCAAGAACGGACAAAATTATCTATGTCCCGTCCCATCCCTGGCCAGAAAAAGTCAGCTCGGATACGGCCCTGGGTCTTCCTTTTGCCCATGTGACCTGAGGCTGAACAATGACCCCATTGTAACACTGCTAGGCGGTACTTGGCGGGAACGACAAACTGCAGTCGAACCTCGCCCTCGGGTGTTCGTGACTCACGGTAGAGCCGTCCTTGTTTGCGAAGGAACTTGGCTCGACCTCCCCGTGAATACTTAATCACTCGACCCTTTTGTTTATTCCGCACGGCAGCAAGTGTCGGGTCAGAATGTTGTTCTTGTACAACAAGTTGACTGCACATCAGATCTTGCGGCGATTCAATGATCACTGGGGTGACACAGTCTGGAGCCTCAGTCATGGCTCGTGTCACCGCAGCAGCCGAAGTCTGAGTAGCGCCATCGGAGCAACTATCCTTGACTCCATTAATATTGCCTACTATTAAGTCAAATAGAGGCTCTGGCATGACAACTGCAAGTGTCATACCAGTATAAAATGGAGATGCCACCTGGATACATGCCTCAGGGAACAATCTCACTGATCCATCAATAAGGCTTACATGGATCTGTCGACCTGTATACTGCTCAGGCCGAACTAGACTCTGCTTGACAGAGCAACCTGAGGAACCATTGTCTCTCAGGACCTTCACAGGAATGTCTCCCACAAACCCTGGCTGAACAAGGAAGGTACTGTCACCTGTGGGAGGGCCTGTGGAGGAAGCAGCTAGCCACTCATGAGGCTGCTGAATTGATGTGGCAAACATTGTGCCTTGAAGGTTATATTGGGGAGATGGAACATTGGCCATCTGTGGAGGGGGGTTCACTGTCACTGTGGGACTAGTGAACTGTGGGGAAGTACCCACACTGGTAGGGACGTGACCACCAGGCCGCTGCTGAGAAATGAAGGCTGCATTCGCTTCCTGCCTCTTTTGAGCTAGTGGTGAAAAAGTTTGTCTCGACGGTTGGTTGCGTGGCTGATACTGCTGCTGGTTAGGGTACTTGTTGTATCTTTTCCACTCAGGTTTCTGAGTGTTTTGCCCCTGGTCCTTCCACTGCGGTTTTGGACCTTGGCCATTACTCTGAGAATGGCCTTGTTGCTGGGATTCAGTCTGAGACGGCTTCCCAGACTTGGCAGTATCTTTTCTGCTCCAGGTGTTTTGCTTACGAGCTTGATACCCGTATGCAGTAAAGAATGCGTCAGCCTTCTCTGCCATTTGGCTGGCATCTTTCACCTGGCAGATCTTAAGCTGTGCTATGAGCTCAGCAGGCCACGACCTCTCTAGCTGTGTACGCAGCATAAGGTCAATTATCCCCTCACGCGTGGAAGGAGTTTCATCTTTCTCCATCCACTCATTTAAGTAAGCTGTGAGACGATCAAGGAACTGAACAGCTGTCTCCTTGTCTTGGAGACGAGCTCGCATGAACTGAACTTTGGCGTCGTCTACTGTGAGACCATACGCCTTAATGAGTGCAGCTTTCATCATCTCATATGTGAGATTGTCTCCACGAATTCTGTGGAGAATATCGAGGGCAGGGCCCTCAAATAGGCTAAGAAACTGAAGCCGCTTAGCTGCCTCATCCAGTTGATATAAGTCTGCCATGTCCTCAAAACGAGCTATGTACGGCTCGATTCGCTCGCTTTCCTTGTATGAAGGAAGCTTGATGCGTGGGGTCGCCAGGACATGTGCAGGGAGAACGCTCGTGGAGCTTGGACCAACTGCACCAGACGTGTCTGAAGCCAAGGAATCTCGCTTGAGCTTCAGCACTTCAAGTTCATGTTCTCGTTCTTTGTCTCGTTGTTCACGCTCGTATTCGCGCTGTTCTCGCTCGTGTTCGCGCTGTTCTCGCTCTTTTTCTAACTCGAGCTCGCGTTGTTTCTGCTCGTGTTCGCGCTCCTTTTCGCGTTCCTCACGCTGTTCTCGCTCGTATTCGCGCTGTTCTCGCTCGCATTCGCGCTGAATCCTACGCTCTTCACGAGCATCTTTCTCACGTTCTTGCTCGTAATTGAACCGTGAGAGAACGTAACTCTGTATTTTCTCTGGGTCTGTGAGACCAATATCTTTGGCTTCCTGTACATATACAGCTGTAGCCATGATGCTAGCTCAATTTACTAAGTAACCGAAATTGAGTACTGACTGCTTAGCGACGAATACTAATAAACACAAGTAAAGAATACAGACACAAGCTAGTGGTGACCAGTCTTATCTAGTTAACTGGCAAAAATAAATCAAAAATGTAAATGACTGGGAAGACTCAATAATAAACACAATGGGTACGCCGACTTCCCAGGAGCGAGTAAAATCGTCTGGCGTTACCAAAAATAAACTAGAGTTAAGTACTCTATTGATTTATAAAGCAAAAACTCACTTGCTAAATTAACGGTAAACACCAGTAAGCTTGTGCCTATAAACTTTAATGATAAATACCTAAATATGAATGAGTGAGCACTATCTCGTAAATAGCTTTAGAGCTAGGAGTTAATATCCTGGAATGAGGTCGCCAATTGTCACGGGGTTTTTATATTATCACGGTAATTTTGATATAAAAGGTTAAATATTATTTAAATTGATATTTATATTCAATAATATTGAAGCGCAGAGACAATGATTGTCTTGCTACATCAAGCAACGATTACTTTACGCTGGCTTGTGCACGATTCTCTAAGAACGAGAATTTATAAACTTTCTCAACAGTACACAGCAGAGACTAATTACTCACAATTGCTGAATTACTGTACTGTTAGCCTCTGGAGAAAGTTACATCACCCCTGACAATAAATAACTAATACTAATAATAATAACATCAGGTTCTTGCTGATGCATTAACTCCTGGCACAACGGATTTTAAGTTAATACAACAAGACTGGTCTAAGTACCAGTTATGAAAGCAAACGTTTATGCAAGCTAGGAGCTATATGGAAAATAAGCTTAATTATGGAGAAATGAAACAAGATTTTTACTCTACATTAAGCTCAAGAAATAGAACTGTTAAATTTATTAATTACAAAAACAAATTTAACATTACATTTCAAATCAAATTAAATGAGACGCACTCGCTCACTCACACAGAAGCTAAATACTTACGCCTAGGAAAAACACCTTAACTAAACTCTTAAGACTACAAAATACACAAAGGAAATACTAGTCAATGAATGCGGTGTATCACCCAAAGCTGGAGAACTAAAGGTGGGAGCTTGGAGAAACTGTAAGTGGAGTTTGGGTACTAGCTGACCTCTCGCACTGCTGCACAGGTCCTGTCTCCGTCACAGCAAACACTAAACTCAATTCAAATAATGCATAAGCAGTACGCACAGGCCACCGGAAGAAGGCGTGGCTAACGGTTGAATGAAGCAGAGGCAAACGATAAAGAAATAATTGTATCGCTCAGTAGCGCACTTAGTGACGTGCATTAAATCGGTCACTTTTTGAAAACGGTGACGAATTATTTGAAAAGTATACCCCGGAATGGAGAGAGAAACGGTTAACTGAGCGATACACAGTGAGTTTTCCACTAATAGTTCGTGGCTTCTCACAAAAAGGAAATGTCGCGAATTGATTCATGACATTAATATCTGCAGAGATTTACTTCAGTACTTGCCATTATGGAAGGGAGTTATAACAGTGAGTGAAATGGGACATACAATAAGATGACATCAATTATTACACATTACCGTGCTTGATACTGCAGTGCTGTCTTTATTCTTGCACCATTCACTACAACTTATCTCAGGGCAAGTGTGACTGTGAACGAAGAGTGATGTAATGGTGAAGGAAGAAGGAGAGGATGATGTAACTGTGGGGTAGGAAGGAAAGAATGAAGTGTGTTTGAAGGAAGAAGGTCAGGGTGTGGCGAAGAAGTGAAGGAAAAATACAAGTGTGACGTGGGGGAGTAAAGCAGAGAGGAAAGTGCGATATGACGAAGTGAAGAAGGAGATGAGAAAGGAAGAGTGAGGGAGAAGGGTTGGCTGATGTAATAGTTAAGAAACATGCATTACAGGCGAGTTCAGTTAACTCTGCCTCCCTACTCCTGTCATCATTACCTTTCTTTTCCTCCCTCATTCATCTCCTCATCACTTAGCCTTCCCTTAATCCATTACCTTCCTTTCATCCCCCATCCTTCTCTTTATCTCCCATCCTTCTCTTCATAACTCACCTTCCCTTCATTCCACTCTTTTCTCCATTCCTCATCCTTCGTTTTATTCATCACTCTTTTCTTTATCCTTCACCCTTTCCTTCAGGCCCCACTATACCTCCCATTACTCCTTTCTGCTTCCCTTTTCCGTCGTTCATCCTCCCAAAAAAACGAATAAGGAGATGAAAAGGGCGATTAAGTGGAGCATGAGGAAATATGGAGTACAAGAATGGACTGTGAAGCACAGACAGAGGAAGAAGGAAAGAAGAAAGGAAAGAAGGAAGACTAAAAAATGAACAAGAACACTAACACGGAGGATGCCTGCCTCTCTGTGCCTGCCCTGCCCTGCATCCTGACAGTCACCATTATCTTCCCTTGCATCTCTCACTAGCCATTCCGCCATTCTGCTTTCTCATGTCGGCTGTGGTGGTGGTGGTGGTGTAGGCCTATAGGTCAATGAAACGCTGTTAAGAAGGATGGTGATCAAACTCACTTCCTGACTGTTGAGGAATACGTATGGAAATCAGAATGATGGAATAAGCGAGAAGTTTCTCTCCTACAGTGGCCTGGCTCAAGACAATGATGACCAGGTCTTGAATGGTTTAGTAAATCAAGAAGTATTTCATAAGCTTAAAAACTCATCTTACGGTGGCAAAAATAAAATGAAACGCCGAGAACTCGAGCCAATAGCTATCGGCACAATGTGATAATCGCTCGGTATGCCTCCGCCATGCCTTGCGCATGCACTCGTCATACAACCTCCAAGACAGGGTTCATTGTGGGCTGGAATGGGACTAAAGATATACTAAGTGTGCCCCAGAAGACCTTGACCTTTGACTCCTTGACCTTGCTCACCTAATCTGTTCATCGGCCTTTCATACTGTATCACTGACAAAAATTTGGGTGAAATCTGTTGGCGGGTTAAGGAGATACTGCGCTCACACCCTGTCATAAAACTCTTAACCGAGCAGTAATATGCTCCCCAGAAATATTATCAATAGAGTTTTATAAGGTTCTTTGCATCATTGCACACTAAATCCTTACTGACCAGGCAAACACAGGTATCATCAAACAAAGTAAAGTTTTCATATCTATATATTCAAAACAAATATTCACAATATTTACAATCAAATAAATTACTTGTCTTTAATGTCGGGTAACTTCAAACCAGCACTTCACCTCTGCCATTGTTAAAGGTACCTCAGACAATTAATAACCTCAAAGTTCGTTATTCTTATTAAAAGTCAGTATACTTAAGCAGAAACAGAGTCTTAAATGCATATTACAAGAATATCAAATAAATTTGTATATTAACGTTAAGTTAAAGTTAATAATGAAGGAATGATTGAGTCGGGAGTCACTGGAGCACGGCCCAGCCTCGGACCACCACACACCTTCCCGCCACCGACCGTAACCTTTCTGTTCCTCACTGACCGCAGCCATTAACTTACTAAATAAATTGAAATCATCACTGATTCACAGCACTGCAACAATTTCTCAAATAAATTCAATTGCACTCGATTCCAAAGTAGAATCACACGGAACGGTATACAGCTGCACTAGACACTCGTGGCGGTGGTGGTTAGTCCGAGCAAGGGCAGGGCTGCCAGGTGACTGCCGACTCGAAGCTGGTGAAATCCCTCCTCACCTCCTATTGGGAAAATGAACTTAACTTTAATACCGACTCGAGAACTAATGAAACATTGATGCATGAAAATGAATCTACATATCCAACAGTCACACGCTGGCTGTGACACACCCATACGATCTTGGTCTTGCTGACCTAGTCAGTTCACTGACCGCTCATACTGTATCACTGACAAAAGTTTGGTAGAAATTCGTCAAAGGGGTTCATGATATATTGGGCCAAAACCCATATGACCTTGACTCTGACTGCTTGATCTTACTAACCTAATCAATCCATCCTCCCTTCATGCTGTATAACTGACGAATGTTGGTTGAAATTCGTCATGGGATTCAGGAGATACCACGACCACATGGAAAACTAAGTAGACCTCATATGACCTTGACCTTTGAACCCTTGACCTTGCTGACGTAATTAGGTCATCTCCTCATACCGCATCACTGACAGAACTTTAAAGGAAATCCGTCAATGGGTTCAGGAGATACTGCGCCCACAAAATCGTTATGGACGCATGGACCCACGCACGGACATATGGTCTCACCAGTCATTCCATCATAGGTAGGCGGAGGCATAATCGAAGTTATGTTACTATACTGATGGGGATATGTGTATCATATACACTATTATTTTTTTGTGTTTGTGTGCATGTGTGTCTGTGGAACGTCCTCCCCCACGGGAACCATCCTGTCAAGGTCGGGGCTTGCATACCCCATAAATCTGGTGGTCCATACCAGCAGGGGGAGATCCCCTAAACTCAGCAGGAGGACAGGGATACCCATGCTGGAGTGACCACTGGAGAGTGGTCAAACTTAGTGTTCTCAAGCTACATGCCTTGTGAATTACACTTGGATGAATTAAGACTATGGAAGTAAACCCCAGACAAAAAATCCATGAGTGGAGTCCCACGGAGGGCGGGGCTCGACAGACAGATCTCCTGACAGACTCCTGCAACCCTGCCCAGTAGATGGTCATCGTGAATCTTCATGCCACCATCACAGAGTAAGAATGACTGTCATGTGGTGGTATGGACTGCACAACCTCACCATCACACCAAATCCAGTCATTGTGAAAGCCCACTGCCATTTTCACCTCCCATGTCATCCCTTCACCAAAATAAAAAAGACCTGTGGTGCCAGGATTGGGAGACGGTGACAATTCGTGGACGTGGCTGCAAATCGCTAGCTTGGGTCATTAGAGGGCAATGGACCAGTGGTTGCTGGCCTTTTAGTACAGGACCATGTCATGCCTTCGGCAGCAACCAGTGCGACTAAGCAGCCGAAAACAGACGCCGAACTATTACCCTTGACTCCTCTGAAGATGCTATATTTGACTCATGGTGAACTAGTATGAAGAAGTAGAGGCAATACGGTAATGCGACAGCTGAGGCAAGATGCAATAACAATTATTGTCTCACTTGCCGTAAAATCTATGACAATGAATATTAGTTCAACCTTTTCTTGGAATCACCTTCCACATTATTATATCTGGTTGTGGCATTCCTGGAAAAAATACCTAATAATTATGTCAGAGCTCGGATGTTATTTTGTGGGACCGGCAGGGATTACTACTAAAATTTCTTCTTCCCGCACCATCCAAATCTAATTCCTCATATCCTCTCCTTGCCCATCTCTTATGTTCCATTATTTCCTGTTGTTCACCCAGGCTCCTTTCCTTCTCTTTAATGTTATATCATTGATGGAGCTGAAAACCTGAAAACTTTTGTGATGAGTGACTCTGATGCAAAAGTAGTTACGAAAAAAACAGTGTGACTGCTGAAGGATTTTTTGTTATGGGTAGTCAAGATGCCAGATATAAAATGCAATTGGAATTTGAAGAATGGAATACTCTGTTATGACGGTGCTGCGGCGCGGGCTGGTGCAGTGAGAAGGGAGGTAAGGTGGGGTGGGGAGGGGGGGCAGAGGGATAGAGAAACATGGTAGCAGTGCTACGGTGCAGGTTTTTGCAGTGAGAGGGGAGGCAAGCAGGGGAGGGGAGGGAGGAAGGACAGTGGGAGAGAGGTATGGTGACGGTGCTACGGTGCTGGCTGATACAGTGAGATTGGATAGGGAAGGATGGGGAGGGAAGGCAGAGGGAGAGAGGCATGAGGATGATGCAACTGTGCAGTGCAGGTTAGTGCAATGAAACGGAAGGTAAGGATGGGAGGTGAGGTACTGCAGAGGAAAAGAAGCGTGGTAACGGTGCAGGATGGTGCAGTGAGAGGGGAGGTAATGAGGAGTGAGGAGCCTGAGGAATATTTCATGAATGTTTTACGAGGTTGAATGGGATTCTAGATCCTGGGGACGTTTGGTGGAAAGAAGTGTGCAACATCTTCCTATCCCAAGTACAGTCAATTGCCATCTTTATCAACTCAGTCCTTCCTCCCTCCACTCTTGCCTTTCACTCCCCCCAGCCCTCCCTCTCTCCACCCTTGCCTTAGAGTCCACAGACTCCTTACCTTCAAAGTCAGCTGGATATCTAAATTAGACTCATATAGTCTCAGCAACTACCCAGATAGCTTCAGGGAAAATAAACACACACACACACACATTCCTCCACTGCAGCAGGTTCAGCCAAGCAATTTCAGAGCCGGGGTTGTAAGGCCCTCCTGCAAGGCCAGTATGAAATGATATTACCATGAGACAAACCCAGGTGGCTATAGTTTATAAGTGACACATGCGTTCTCAGCTGGAACATTGCTCACCCTTGTGGAGTGGATGTGGAGAGGTTGCACTAAAGCAACTAGACAAAATTCAGAACAAAGCTGTTAGAATTATTAGTAACCCTGCTATTACAAAGAAACTACCTCTCCTACAGGTAACAAGGAATGTTGCCTCCCTTGCATTATTTTACAGATACTTTAATGGCAAATGCTCAGACGAAGTTGTATCCATTGTGCCACCTCTCCAAGCCTTCCCCTGTGCTACACGGGCATCTGGTAGCGCTCAGGACTGGAATGTCACACTACCTTATTGCAGACCTTCGGCCTATTAGAAATCTTTTATCCCCAAACTGCATTTCTTTGGAACTCGCTTCCTGAGTTGTTTCCCCCTAAACTTCAACCTACAGCTGTTCAAGTCCAACTGCTACAGATTTTTTATGAATGGAGGATGCCAGTAATCTAGTATATGGATTATTATCTTATTCATTTGTTTTTCCTTCTTCTGTTCTATTGTTTAAAAAAATGTTAAAATGCAGTGGAAGAACGCAAGAACAGACTACAGTGTATAAAAATGAAAGACAAACAACAAATACGGAAAGTTCTGGGGAGGGCATAAGAGATACTGGACTCCCGAGAGCAATTTTAATATGGGGAAAGAAGTCAACTGAGAGGTCATCAATGGAGGCTAGAAGGAGATGAAACAATCCTGGAAAATATGGAACAAACTATATCTGCTGCTGGAGGTAACTGTTCAAGAGGAAAAAAAGACAGTCAAAGGGGACGTCACAACTATATATCTTTTTTTTTGGGGGGGCAAGAAAGAAGGAACCAATGGGGAGAAGCTCAAAAAACTGTTCCCTCCAAGAAAAAACAAAAACAAGGTAACAGAGAGCCAAATTCAAGATCCGTTCATGTCAAGACGCCTCGACACACTGCGTTTGAAAGAGTGGAGGTCGTGGACAGTAGGAAATACAGACAAAGGATAACCGTTCCAATGCTATTCAATATGAGGAAGAGAGAGAGCATGCCGGAAGTTAAAAGCGGATAAAAACGATGACAGAGTGGGAAAACTTCGCGCAGTGAAGTTTGTGATTACACCCCCATCTCTCTCTCTCTCTCTCTCTCTCTCACACACACACACACACACACACACACACACACACACACACACACACACAAACACACACAACTTCGCCTCGTGGAACTGCGAGTACAACACAAAGAGGTGGGTCACGGATATACTGTACATAAATGGAGTCTCCTATTTCCGACAGTAACAAAACGCTAACATTGTCACTCAGTCATCAGAAATTTTTGACGTCAGTAAACATGGAAAGTTTAACCAGGGATACAAGTGATCATGTTACATCACTAATACGAGAGTTGTTATGTAATGGAGTGGTGGTGGCCAAGTTTGATTACCAAATTCTCATATGATTTTTATTTGGGTATTTATTAGGAAGGAGGAAAGATAAGTGAGACGCGGGATAGGCAGCAAGAGAAGGCAAATGAGGCAGAAGGGAGGAGGGGAGATGTCGGAGACGAGTAGAGGGGAGCAGGAGATGGCAGAGAGGAAGAAGGGTAAAAAGGAGGGGGAAAAGGAGATGCCACCAGAGAGGCACAAAGACATCGGGTGTGAACTGACAGGAAGGAGGAAAGAATAAATAAGGAGAGGGGAAGAGAGCTGAAAGGAGAACTGAAAAAATGGAGGGAAAAAAATGAGAAGACTCAAGAAAAAATAACGATGAGTGGGTCGTCTAGAAGAAGGGAGGATGTGTGTGTGTGTGTGTGTGTGTGTGTGTGTGTGTGTGTGTGTGTGTGTGTGTGTGTGTGTGTGTGTGTGTGTGTGTGTGTGTGTGTGTGTGTGTGTGTGTGTGTGTGTGTGTGTGTGTGTGTGTGTGTGTGTGTGTGTGTGTGTGTGTGTGTGTGTGTGTGTGTGTGTGTGTGTGTGTGTGTGTGTGTGTGTGTGTGTGTGTGTGTGTGTGTGTGTGTGTGTGTGTGTGTGTGTGTGTGTGTGTGTGTGTGTGTGTGTGTGTGTGTGTGTGTGTGTGTGTGTGTGTGTGTGTGTGTGTGTGTGTGTGTGTGTGTGTGTGTGTGTGTGTGTGTGTGTGTGTGTGTGTGTGTGTGTGTGTGTGTGTGTGTGTGTGTGTGTGTGTGTGTGTGTGTGTGTGTGTGTGTGTGTGTGTGTGTGTGTGTGTGTGTGTGTGTGTGTGTGTGTGTGTGTGTGTGTGTGTGTGTGTGTGTGTGTGTGTGATTTCCTATTACACCAGTTAGTCACCGTGAAGATTGTGGTGTGTCCCTGAGAGGGCACAACCAGTTTCCAGCAAGGTATTTGGGCATAAAAATCCAAACAATGGTGTGTGTAAGAGATGAAAGGTGGTTGGTGTGGCGGGACGTGGTGGTGGGAGACAACAGAAGGAAGTGGCAGGACTGAGGCAGAATGGTGGGTCTGAGGCCACCGCCTTCACCTCCCTCCCTCCAGGTTGGTTACACTCACCAGTATCACTAAACATCATCACCCACTACAACACACATGCCACCGCCTTCACCTCCCTCCCTCAAGTGTTTGTACACTCATCCTCTTGTTCATTACTATAGACCTAATCTCAGGAAATATCCCGCTCTCTTTGGGATACGCAGGGTGGCGTCATTCTTTGGCCTTCGCCGTGACTGACTAATGATTCTGGGAGGGACTCCATTCCTGAGGCACTTATGGAAAAAATGGGCTGAACGAGGACATAGAGGCCTGAAGACTTCCAGTAAGGGAATGACGAGATAAGAAATAAGGCGAGGTGGGAGTGAAGTGGGCTGCAAGCGAGGTGGAATGGGAGCAAGGTGGGCTTGAATGGGGTAGGATGGACTAGAGGTTAAGTGGATGAAAGAGGGTGAGATATGTGCTGGAAATTTCAGAAGTTATGAAGCTGTGGGAGGGGGATACAAGATGGAAGAGTGGAAGATAAGTAACTGGAAGAAGTAAAACTGGTATAAGAATGAAGGAATACCTGGTGAAGGATCAAAGGATAATACTGAAGTTGAATCCCTTCAGTAAATGACGACTTTAATACATTACTGTCGTTATTGCAGGACAATTTTATTCAGTGCATGGGAGACCTGTATTAGCGAAGGGCATAAACAAACTCTATTTATCCTTTCACTTAAAGGCTACTTCTCAAAAGCAATAACAAAATCATAATGTAGTGGAAATCAATTAGAAGAATGTCGTCGTACTGGTAAGGTTAAAGATGGAAGGCACGCAAGAAGGTCTTCCATATCTGTCCATTCTCAGGTTCACCACCCCTTATTAACCCTGCCACCAGTCCTTGGCGACTACACTCAGAGGGAATATGATGAAATCACATGTTTAATATAGACAAGGGATAGAGGTGAGGGAGGCATCGATACTGAGGAAAATAAGAAATGAAGCTACAAGTGATGGGGATCGTGAAGGACAGGTTGCAATATGAAGAGCTAGCGAATGGAGGTGGACTGAGTGAGAGCATCAGTGAGGGGAGAAGGGTGATGGTGGTGAGACTGTGTGTGTGTGGGGGGGTGGGGGGGAATAACAGAGTTTTTATGGTAAAAGTGAACTTTAGTGAAGATGTTTCCCCACCCACACATTCCACCATCACCACCCTTACCCTCTGTCTTGTCAAGTTCACCCTGTCCAATCCACACATCCCTTCTCCACTGCTATCACCCTTTGATCTGATCTGCCCCCACCCACATAGCCTTCCTTCACCAGCATTACATTCAGTCCTGCCAACATCAGGAAGCACGGAAGGATGTGGTTCGCTTGCAAGTAAGCTGTAGGAAGGAAGAATGTTTAAGAGTGGCTGCAAGATGAATAATCAAGAGATTATGGAGAGTTTGAAACGATGGTCTGGTAGGAGCGGGAGAAAATGCCATAAGATGGAAAAAAGAAGGACTGAGGGGTTGTAGGAGTGGCAAAAAGAAAAAGAAAAATGAAAGGGGAAGAGAAGAGAGAAACAAGGCAGGGAAGTGGCATTTAAAAAGATAAATGCATAGTTTATAAAACTGTTTTAAAAAAGAATGATGGAGCGTCGACGTCTTGAAGAGAATAAGTGGTTGTAAATGAATCTCAGTGAATGGAAATGGAAGGAGAGAGGTAGGAGAAGGAGACAGTGTGTGTGTGGAGAGAGGGAAGGAAGAGACAGGAGTGGAGGAGTTAATAAAGAAGATGCCCAAGAAGGATAGGATGTACGTGAAAGGAAGGGAAAGGGGAGCAGGAAGACCAGAACAGGATTGAATAGACGGCTGTTTGTGGCGAAAGGAACGAGAGAAAAAAATCTAAGTTGTAGAGATGAGGCAGACAGGGAATGGAGATGACAGCCTATATGTAGAGAGGAGGAGAAGGCCAAAGTACTAACACGGACACCTTTAATGTCACTAGCAAGATCATGGTGTCTCTTGATTATATTTTTATAAGAAGAAATCAGAGAAAGCATGACCTAGTAGTGGCGATGAACACAAATGTAGCAGCCAGTAGTGATGATCTGGCATTTAAGTTTATCAAGATCTAACATAATAAAAATGACGTTAATGGACGACGCCTCATTATTGCCTGCCACTCTGACCATCACCGCCTGGGGACACTCATTACCTCATCAGTGAGAATTCTAATGACTGTTTCCTCACACCCATTTTTATCCTTCTCCAATGTTGCGTTCCTGCACAAAATCAGCAAGTACTTCAGTTTGAGTCAGCCACAGACACACACTCCACCACCACGCCACCATCCACCATTATTTATGCATTGTGAGTGCAGAATGTAATTTTACACTTGGCTTATTTCAAATGCAAATGGGCTGAGGAATTTTATGACAAGGCTTCTCATTTATCTGTACACGTGCATGAGTGCTGGTGTGGAGGGGATAGGAGGGTGCTGGTGTTGGTGGTGATAGATGTGGAGGAGGCTGTGCAGTGGTGGTGTTGATGGTGAATGGGGTCGCGGCGGCTGTGTGGTGGTAATGTTGTTGGTGAGAGTGCTGGTGGAAGGGAAGAATGATGAAGATGACTGGTAATAAAAAAGATAGCGAAAACAAAAGGTAGTGGCGAGTTTGGTAGCGTCGAAAAAGTAATCAGGTGGTAACTGCGAACATGGTAAGGGGGTGATGAGTGGTAATGGTAAAAGAGGAGGTTAGTGGCAGTGATAGTAAGGGAGTGATGAGCGGTAATGATAGTAGAGCAGGGTAATGGTGGTGAGGGTAAGGGGGTGATGAATGGTAGTTCTAGTAGAGGAGGGTAGTGGCGGTGACGGTATGGGGATGAGGAATGGTAATGGTAATAGGCGAGGGTGGTGGTGGTGATGGTAAGGGGGTGATGAGTGGTAATGACAGAAGAGGATGGTAGCGGTGGTGATGGGATGGGGGTGAAGAATGGTAATGATAATACTGTAGAGGAGGGAGGGTAGTGGTGGTGATGGCTAGGGGGTGATAAGTGGTAATGATAAAGAGGCAGGTAGTGGTGGTGATGGTAAGGGGGTGATGAGTGGTAATGGCAGTAAAGAAGGGTTGTGGTGGTGATGGTAGGCCCAAGGGGGTGATGAGTGGTGCTGGTGGTAAAGAAGGGTTGTGGTGGTGATGGTAAGGGGGTGATGAGTGGTGATGGTAGTAAAGAAGGTTTTGGTGGTGAAGGTAGGCCCAAAGGGGTGATGAGTGGTGATGGTAGTAAAGAAGGGGTGATGAGTGGTGATGGTAGTAAAGAAGGGTTGTGGTGGTGATGGTGAGGGGGTGATGAGTGGTAATGGCAGTAAAGAAGGGTTGTGGTGGTGATGGTAAGGGGGTGATGAGTGGTGCTGGTGGTAAAGAAGGGTTGTGGTGGTGATGGTAAGGGGGTGATGAGTGGTGCTGGTGGTAAAGAAGGGTTGTGGTGGTGATGGTAAGGGGGTGATGAGTGGTGCTGGTGGTAAAGAAGGGTTGTGGTGGTGATGGTAAATGGGTGATGAGTGGTGCTGGTGGTAAAGAAGGGTTGTGGTGGTGATGGTAAAGGGGTGATGAGTGGTAATGGTAGTAAAGAAGGGTTGTGGTGGTGATGGTAGTAAAGAAGGGTTGTGGTGGTGATGGTAAGGGGGTGATGAGTGGTGCTGGTGGTAAAGAATGGTTGTGGTGGTGATGGTAGGCCCAAGGGGGTGATGGGTGGTAATGATAGTAAAGAAGGGTCGTGGTGGTGATGGTAAAGGGGTGATGAGTGGTACTGGTAGTAAAGAAGGGTTGTGGTGGTGATGGTAAAGGGGTGATGAGTGGTAATGGTAGTAAAGAAGGGTTGTGGTGGTAATGGTAGGCCCAAGGGGGTGATGAGTGGTGATGGTAACTGAGGAGGATAGTGGTGGTGATGGTGAGGGGGCGATAAGTGGTAATGGTAACAGAGGAGGGTAGTGGTGGTGGTTAAGTGGATGATGAGTAGTAATGGAAATGGAGGAAGTGGTGGTGATGGAGCACCTGGTGATGGGGTGAAGAGGCGTAATGGTCATAGAGGAGGGCAGTGGTGGTGACGGTATGGGGATGATTAGTAGTAATGGTAATGGAGGAAGGTAATGGTGATGATGGTAAGGGGATGATGGGTGGCAGTGGTGACGGTAAGGGGGTGACGAGTGGTAATGGTAACAGAGAAGGGTAATGGTGGTGATGGTGATGGGGCACCTGGTGAGGGGGTAAAGAACTGTAAAGACTTGAGAAGGGTAGTGGTAGTGATGGGACACCTGGTGAGGGAAGTAAAGAACTGCAAAGACAATACAGAAAGGTAGTGGTGGTGATGAGACACCTGGTGAGGGGGAAAGAAGTGTAAAGACAATAGAGAAGGATAGTGGTGGTGATGAGACACCTGGTGAAGGGGTAAGGAACTGTAAAGACAATTGAGAAGGGTAGTGGTGGTGATGGGACACCGGGTGAAGGGGTAAAGAAGTGTAAAGACAATAGAGAAGGGTAGTGATGGTGATGGGACACCAGGTAAGCCACCCGGTAATAATATGAACCACATCCCACAATAAGTAATTATAACAACAGCAACTGAGTCCAAGAATAAATGTGACACATACTTTGCCCCAAAACATTAAGTTAGTGCTGTTAACGGCAGCCATAACTAAATATAACCACATATGTAAAGTGAATTGACAACACTTCATACCAGGAGAGAGCGCGGTGGTGTGGTGGCCAACTGAGGACAGAGGTGATGATACTTTCTGGGGACATGGGGCTACCCTGCACCTGGCCCCAAACGGCTGGTGTAGTTGTATACTTACAAGTGGTATATAACTGAACTGAAAGTAACCTAATACAGAAAATACAACGAGGTGTAAAGGATGATGCTCATATATTACATGAATGATCATCTAAACGAATATCGGTTGGGTTAAATTCCCATATAAAGTTCCCGGGTTATAAAACGTGGGGGAAAGGAAAAGGAGCTGTGCAAGCATGAAGAAGCCAAGTAAATAAAAGAAAATAAACAAAAGAGGAGAGGTGAGGAGAAGCAGAGTAGCGTGGCAGTGAGGAGAGGAAAAAGAGAGAGAGAGAGAGAGAGAGAGAGAGAGAGAGAGAGAGAGAGAGAGAGAGAGAGAGAGAGAGAGAGAGAGAGAGAGAGAGAGAGAGAGAGAGAGAGAGAGAGAGAGAGAGAGAGAGAGGTGGGGGGAATGGGAAGAAGAGTGGTAAAGTAGACAGAGAAGAAGGAATACCCATGAAACAGTGGACTATGAGAAGGAGGGGGGGGGTGGAGTATGCAGGGAAAAGGATAAACACTCGTAAGGGGGTTTGAGAGGAAAAGATGTAATGAACGATGACAAGAACCTGATGTGATAATTAAACAGACCAATAATGCAATAAAGAAGGTGACAGTTTATGAGATGACTAGATACGGAGAGTGGGGGGGGGGGGGGATTTGGCAGTTATGAAGAATAGACAGGTATGCAAAACTGAGGAGGGGTCATAAAATGGTGGGAGAAGAATTTCACATAACACATTCTGGGTTATACTGCTCACTTATAAGTCCCTCATCATCCTCACTCCCCTTTAACCTTACGTTCCTACCATATTGTTCCCTCCTTCACCTTGGCCTTCCCCTCACAGTCTGTCTAAGTCGTCCCTCCTTCACTGTGCCATCTTTACCCTTCCATTCATCACTCACTTTTCCCTCTTTCTTCATCCTTCCCATCATCTGCCTTCCTCACCTTTCCCTTCCTCCCTCACTGTGCATCATTTACCCTCCAATCTCTCCCTCATTTTGCTTCCTCTTCTCCTTCACTACTTCTCTTATCCTTTTCTTCCTCATCCTTCCCTTCCCCACTCACCTTGGCTCCCTCACTCTTCCTTTCCTCCTTCACCCTTCCCTTGCCCCTTCATGAGCAACAGGGTGGCAGTAGATCCTTAACTTGATAATATGTACCCGGTATATACAGGAATTGATGACGGGAAGAGGGTAAGATGATTAGCATGGAGGAGCAGGGACTGAATGTGATTAATTATGAAGTTAGTTGTGATGATCTGTCATTGGCCAAAGTGAGGGACTGAGAGTGAGGAGAGAGGGAAAGGGAGAGTGGGAGTGAGATAGGGAGAGAGGGAAAGGGAGTGAGTGGGAAGGGGAGATATAGAGGGACAGGGAAGTATAGGGACAGAAGGCAGAGTGAGAGAGGGACAAGGAGTGCTGGGGAGCAGAGAGGGATAGGAAGCAGGGAAAGTCTAGACGAAGAGACACAAGGTTAGGAAAGAGAGAGAGAGAAAAAACAACAGCAGACAACGAGGAGGAGGCGACAGTGCCGGGGGGGGGGGGTGAAGTAATCTGAGGTAATGGTGGGGAAAATGAGGCAAAAATGCACAATGTGGTGAAGTGGTACTGAGAGGACGATTAGCCTAAAAGGAGCAGCAGTTGGGGTATATGTGGTGAAAGTGCAATTATTCTAAATGGAGAGACAGAAGAAAGAGACGAGAGAGGATGGAAAAGAAATATGGTATGGAGAGAGAGAGAGAGAGAGAGAGAGGTATACTATGAGTAACGGAAGCTTAAGGAGCTATCACACGGCACTTCATACACGGTTTGCCGAGGATACGATGGTAATTCGGAACGGTAACGTGGTAAAATTGCCGAACGATACCAGGGGCATTTGGAATTATCTGGATGGATTCCTGCCGAGGATACCGACGGGCAAAACATTGTGACCAAAACCTCCAGGCGACTCGACAGAGAATATATTGTACTACAGCATTAAACATTTAGCCTAACACTGAATACTTATTAATATTTTAGAATAAATATCAATCGTTTTGAAACCCTTTATAAATTGTTAATATTTCCTATACCGAGGAAACTTTTCCGTGATGTCGATAAAATAATCACGTGTTTGGTAAACTGAGGACTTCACTGCAGCTAGATCGTACTAAGCGCTACCAGACGTACTGGTATAAATCCTGATAGAGCTTCTGGATACGACGTGATGTATACTTCTCATCGGCGTGTGTACCTGTTTGTTTAGAACAAATTTGCTTCTCCTTATTCTTTACCGAGTCAGTGACAGCGATCACTTTCCACTAGTCAGCGAAACGGGGCTCTGGCAACAGTGTGAGAAGCATGTCCTTTGCCGAGGGTACGTGTGTGATAGCGTCCAAGCTTTGTTCCACTTACATCTTCCTTTCGGCCGTTCCCTGATACGAGGTACCGTGTGAATACCCTTTAGGTCTACTGAGGTTGTGTCGGTGCCCAGGCAGTACCTTCGTCTCTTCATATATGACGTGCTGGCAGCCCGTAACACCTTCAAACAATATTCTAATCTATTCCGAGTAAAAATCGCCTGCCTGAAGAGAGACTATTGAGGTAATCATACTGAATATTAGAGTGAGTCAACAGGGATGGTACGGCAAAAAAAGAACGATGAAATGTTTAAGTGATAAGAGTAAAATGCCAGGATTACTGAAGGCGTAGAGGATATGAAAGGTAAAATGATAGAGCGAAATATGTAGCAAGAAGGTGGAATGAGAGACGGATCTGAGGAGGAAGAAAGGAGGAAATAAGGTGCTGGGAAAATTATGCAGAATAAGAATGGCGGAGAGTGGGAAATTTGGGAGGAGCATAAGTGGTTGAAAAGGGAGGCTCAGTGGGGCGGTGGATGGAGGGCGAAAAGGCGGGGGATTGAAGAAAGGAGAGGAAGAGGGAGTGACGAAGCAAGGAAGGAAGGAAAATGGCAGAGGTACAGGGGAAGGAAGGAAGGAAGGGAAATGGTGGGGCAGGGGAAGGATGTAAGGGAAATGGTGTGGCAGGGGAAGGAAGGAATGTGGGAAGGCAGGAGGGAGGGGTGAAGAGAAGAGAAATGAGAGGGGGTGGACGGAAAGGGGAGGGGGAAGAAATGTATAAGCACAGAAAGGAGACTGGATGCAGAGGCAGTGGAGATGTGGTTGTGGGTGTAGTGTAGATGTAAGGGTGGGTGTGGATGTGAGAGCGGGTGTGGATTAAAGACATGGAAGAGATTTTTATTATTCCGAAAAAGAAAACAATATAACGCCATCATAGGTGTTAATATACTGGCTAGTGAATATCTTCGTACGGTGATGAACTGAACCATTAATGACATCAAGAGTTATGCTACATACGATTGAAAAATGATCAGGCGCTCGCTCTCTCTCTCTCTCTCTCAATAACTGCATCAGCGTAAATCTATTGGGCTGATTTGTCACTACAGTAGCCTGGCAACATCCCGTTTGATCAAAACACAAAGGCAATTTTTCTGATCATTTCAGCCTGATTCAGATTGGGGAAATGATACTCTGACAAGACACACAGGCCAAGCCAAATGAAATTTTACCTATTGAAGCCCAAGCCGAATCTGACTATTTTAAAAAGTAAGACTAAAACGAAAACAGCTCCATATTGTTCCGTTTAAATATTCAAGTTTAAGCTGAGACGATAAGCTTTACCTGACGCAGTATATGCTTATATTATCTACTTCCATCACATATTGGGTACCCTGTATTACTCTGAATTTTGTTGTCACACCAGTAACGTGGTGTAGGAATATGAGGACCTGAACGGCCATCATTTGTGCTACAAATTTCTTATAATTTCTGTGGTATACCAGAAATAGAATTTGTATTGGAAATTATCTACATCCTTAATATGAGCCTTCACCTCAGACATGATAAAGGGGAACTTCATAACTGAGAATGATTCCATAATGAGCTAAGGCAAATTATGAGATATCTCAAGAGCCATAGTTAAGCTGTATGTCATTATTATATGGATATAGAATGTACTGTCAAGCTGAGAACACCATTGGAAGAATAAATGAGAAAAGTTTTTCAATGTGAAAAAAAAAAAAAAAAAAAAAAAAAATAAAAAAAAAAAGGCAAAAGGAATGAGAATCAAAACAATATTAGTTGGATATAAATAACAAGAAGAGGTGAGTTAATGACTGCACGGAGAACGAACGGACCTGGAATGCCTGGGGAATGTAAAAAGACTTTTAGTTAATGCTAATCTGTTTGAATGGTTTACTGCAAAACAAAAAAGAAGGAATCCCTTTAAAGAGATGGGAGTGTGAAGAAGATGGGATATTAAATACATAGAAGTAAAAAAACTGTAGACGAGAAATGAAAGGGAATGGAACTTTCAACTTACAAACTTGTTGATACAGCTTTGTCTACCGGGAAAAAAAAAATGTGGCAGGTGTTCCCGTCTCTGTGTACTAGTTCAAGTGCTGTAGACACGAGAAACAATCATGCTTAGAACGGAGAAGAAACGCCGAATTAGTGGAGAAGCTGAGGGAAACGAAGCGGAAAGAACGCAAGGACTAGATCAAGAGGAAAACCAATGATGAAAAAGGAAGGATACATGAAATAAGGTGCACAAACATGGTTAGGAAATTAACACTGGAGTGAAAGAGGAAACAAAATGTGGCACCAGGACTGACAACATAACAAGACAAACCATGGGAGAGAGAAACCAAGAAAGAAGTAAAGTGAGAGAAAGATAACCCAGCCACGAGGGAAAAAAAGTGGAAAGATGGCAGATTGAAGAAGAGGCAAAGATAATGAACTGAAAGCGGAGTATAAATCAGTCAAAGATATAAAGAGAAGACAAACACACAAAGCTGTGAGGGGGAAAAACCTCACAGAAAGATATATCAATCAAGGTGAAAGAAAAAGAGTGAAATAAAGCAGAGGGAAAGGAGAGAGCAAAGAATGATAAAAGAGGAGTATAAATCCAGCCTCGAGGAGAGAGCATAAGACCGCAAAAGAATAAGGTGATAAAGTATATGACAAGGAGGAAGTGGAGGAGGAGTAGAAAAGTATGAGAGGAAAAAGCAGAAAAAGAGGAAGTATAAACCATACAGAGGAAGCTTAAGTAAATCATAAGAAAATAAGTAAAGTATAAAGTAGATTATAATAGAAGTAAAGAGAAGCAGAGAAAAATATAAGACAGAAAAGCAGAGAAGGAAGCATTAAACAGGACAGACGAGGCTAAAGTCACGAAAGACAGAGAGGAAGGTCAAGAGGATCAACAGGCTGGTAATATTATTTAAAAAAAAATATAAGGAAAATCTATGTCAACAACCAATCCAAAGAATGATATTTCTAGCAAGTGAAATCAGACGCCGGAAGCAATGAAAGGGAGGAGGAGGTGAGGCAGGGGAAGAATGGGTATGACGTGAGGCATTCAGAGCGAAATGTCTCCTGCCTCACTCTGAACACCACGTTACCACTCCTACCTCAGTTACCACCACGCCACCACTCCTGCCTCACTGCTTCTACCACTCACATCACCACTCCTGCTCACTCTCACCACCACGCCACCATTC